>NW_016107323.1:8117395-8190644 GCF_001604975.1 Cebus imitator
AAAAAAAAAAAAAAAAAAAAAAAGAGACATTGGCTTTGTACTTGGATCTCAAATGCCTCATCCCTTTCCCAACGCTATCCCAGACTAATGACCTACTGGGAGTCATTCACTTTTACTCCCCCCTGCAACTTGTTTTTCATTTAGTAAACAGGAGTGGGTCTCCCCAATCTCCAAGGCCCACATTCAGTTGGAGCCCGTTGAAAGATGTCCGTCGGAGCAAAACGGCGGCCATGAGAGGTCAAGCTTCTACTTTAGCGGACCCCTTTGGCGGTGATCTCAGTCCTCAGACTTCAGCATGCATAAGAATCTCCTGGAGAGACTCCCCATTCCTGGGAATTAATTAGGCCTGGTGGGACTTGAACTTCTGCATTCCCAGGTGAAACTGATGCCACCCTAAAGCAGACCACACTCCGAGTAGCAAGGCTCTGTCGAATCACAGGAAAACCCACAGTACAGTTGGCCAATTGCTGGGCCTTTATGGACTTGAATTTCAGAGTTTGAGCCTTGCTAACAGCACCAACTCCTCTAAAGGGAAATTTGCCTTTTAAAAGAAATGAAAGGTTTCAACTTGCAGAAGCCTCTTGCAAGGGGAAACGCTTCTCCCAGGGGGCTTCTCCTTTCAAAGAACCCACAGATGATGTTTCTCAGGAAGTCCCTGTTGGGTCTTTACCTCTCAAAGGTGGTTTGGAGAAAAATCTAATCCGGTAAAGGAGTTCTGATGCTGGGAGGCCAGGGCGGGATATTCTCTAAGCAGTGAAAGTGCTTGCTCAGGGTGTGGGTGGGGGTGACCGAGGTCTGTGGCCAACTGATCTCTCCTCTCGCGAGAAGGGTGGGGTGGGGCAGTGAGTTTTGCCCATGTCAACGGGAGGTGAGCAGGTGCTGTTAATTATTTAGGAAGAATTAAGCCGTCTGGGTGGGTGGGTTTTATGCTCTGTTTGGTAATAAAGGTTGCTGCAGACAGGAATTTGAAAATTCACTATTCTCATTTGCCTCATATTGCAAAGAAGCCAAACCTGGGTTTGACTGGTGGGAGCATCTGGAATTAATGAACCAGCCTCTTACGGTGCGGAAATCAATGTTTGCTGCGTTCATTGCACGATGCTGAGACCCCGCTTTTTATTTCTGACTCGCAGAGCTATGGCCTAAGAAATCTGTCTTAAGCAGCATTCTGGGGCCTTTGCTGTTTCCTTAATCTGTCTGGGCATGGGGAAGGAATTGCCTCATATTGGAGGTGTGACACTGGGGGACGTGGGGGGAACTTTTGGACAATCTGTGTGCTTTGAGGGACCTAGAGGGGAGGGCCTGGGAAACCCACAGCAGGCCTTGAGGATCTGGCCTCTCTCAGGTGGCCGGACTCTGTCCTGACTTCCATCTCCTGAGTTTCCAGCTCATGGAGTTCTTAACATTACAATAAGCCTTATGAAGGAAGTTCATGTTTTTCAGCTGGGCAGATATCCCTTGCTTCTCCTGTGTGTTATATTATCGCCCGTTTGGAATGTGGACACCTTGATCCAAGGTATAACTTGGCCAGCATTTTCCTAAGTATGGGGACAGTGGACAGCACCTCTGGGCTCAGCCCGGCCGGGTTCAGCATTGCTGCAGACTCAAAGCCTCAGTGCTTGGCCCTTTGGACAGAAAGTGACACTATCCAAGGAGGATAGGCATATTTGGAGGATCTGAGCCATATTGGATTTGATTTGAGCCATATTTGGAGGAAAGAATAGCAGCTTGCCAGGGAGGGAGGAGAGTAAGGCTGTTCCAGGCAGAGGGAACAGCATGAACGAAGGCCCTGAGGCCTGGAGCCCTGAAGGTAATAGGAGTGGGAGCGGTGGAGGAGGAGCCAGGAGCGTGGAGGGGTGGGGAGGACCAGCTGGGGAGGAGCCTAGGAAGGGGCATCAGGCTTTGACCATCTGGCTCTGAACTTGTGATTCTCTCCAGTAGAGGGTGGCAAGTCTGGCAAAGCGTCTAAGCAGGATGAAGTGACTGGTGGAGTTGTAGTTTTAATTTTCGTACTATAGTTTTTTTGTTTTTGTGATTTCATGAGCTTTGACCACAATCAGAATGTGGAACTGTTCCATCACCCCCCAAAATGTCCTTGTTTCTGCTGCTTTACATCCAACCCTTCCCCACCCCTACACCTCACAGCTGCTGATCTGTTCTCTGACCACGTCACTTTGCCTTTTCCCAAATGTCATATAAATGGGATGATGCAATATGTGATCTTTTGAATCTCACTTCTTTAATTAATTTATTTTTTATTTTTATTTTTTTGAGGCAGAGTCTTACTGTCACTGAGGCTGGAGTGCAGTGGTGCAGTCTCAGCTCACTGCAACCTCCACCTCCCAGGTTCAAGTGATTCTCCTGCCTCAGCCTCCTGAGTAGCTGGGACTACAGGCACCTACTACCACGCCCAACTAATTTTTGTGTTTTTAGTAGAGATGAGGTTTCACCATGTTGACCAGGCTGGTCTCAAGCTCCTGACCTGAAGTGATCCACCTGCCTTTTGGCCTCCCAAAGTACTGGGATTACAGGCGTGAGCCACCGCGCCGGGCCTCACTTCTTTAATTTAGCATAACGCATTTGAGATTCATCCACATTGTTGCATGTGTCTGTGGTTTGTTCCTCTTTATTACTGAGTAGCGTTCCATTTTGTGGTCAGAGCACAGTTTGTTTATTCATTCACCTGGTGAAAGATGTTCAAGTGGTTTGCAGTTTCTAGCAGTTTCAAATAAAGCTGCTGTAAACATTTGCACACAGGTTACTGTTTGAACACAGCTTTAATCTCTCTAGGTTACATACCTAGAGAGATTGTTGTCATTTGACACGTGTATGTTTAACTTTTTAAGAGATTGCCAAACTTTTTTCTAAAGTGGCCGTACCATTTTGCATTTCTACCAGTAACATATGAGAGTTTTTGCATTTGACATTTTGCATTTGCATTTGACATTTTGCATTTCTACCAGAAACATATGGGAGTTTCAGTTGCTCCACAAGTTCACCAGCATTTGATATGATCAATTTTTTTTCTTTTTTAATTTTATACATTCTTATGGAGGATAGTAGTATCTCATTGTGGTTTTAATTTGCATTTCCCTAATGATTAATGATGTTGAGCATCTTTTTATGTTTTTATTTGCTATCCATGTGTCTGTTTTAGTGATGCTTCTGTTCATATATTTTGCACATTTTTTAGTTGGGTTGTTTTCTTGTTGTTGAGTTTTTAGAATTCTTTGTATATTCTGGGGGTCAGTTCCGTGTTAGATAGGTGATTTGGAAATATTTTCTCCCAGTGTGTGGCTTGTGTTTTCAGTCTCTGAAAGTGCAGATAAAGATACTGCAGCCGTGAATGTCTCTAACTCTGCCACACTCCCGCTATGCTGACCTTTGTTCAGCTTCTCAAGAAAATCAACCTCTTTCCTTCTCCAGGGCCTTTTCCTAAGCTGTGCCCTCTGTCTGGAATACACCTTCTCTCATATCTGCTGTGAGAAATCTTTGCCTAGCCCAAATCACAAACATATTCTCCTATGTGTCTTTTGGAAGTGCTGTTGTTTTAGCATTTATGTTTAGGTTTGCGATCTGTCTCAAATTAAAATTTTTGTGTGGTGTGTGATAAGGGTTTGAAGGTCATTTTCTTTTTTCTTTTTGGATATCCAATTGTTCCAGCATCATTTGTTGGAAAGATTTTATCCCTTTCCCTTGTTTTGATCCCTTTATTCAGAAAGTAAATGCACATCTAGGTGTAGATCTATTTCTGGGCATTTTATTCTTTTTTATTGATCAGTATGTCTATCCTTACAGCATTACCACACTATATTGATTACTGTATCTTCACAGTAAGTTCTGAAATTGGATAGATTAAGTCTTCCAACTTCATTCTTCTGTTTCAAAGTTTCTTTGGCTACTCTGTGTCCTTTTAATTTTATGTAAAACTTCAGACTTGGCTTTTCAGTTTCTACAAGAAACAAAACAAAGCAAACCTCTTGGTATTTTGATTGACACTGCATTGAATCTGTAGATCAATTTAGAGAGAATAAAAATATCTTAATAATAATGAATCTTCCAATCTATGAACATGGTATATCCCCATTTTCTACCCCATGCTCTTCCCCTGCTTACTCTTACTTCTTTATCAGGTGCCAGTTTAAGTTTCATCTCCTCAAGGAGGTCTTTGTTATTTCCTGACTAGATGATCCAGCTCCTGTTACACCCTCTAGTGTCCCCTCTTTTCTTTCTTGGCACTAATCACAGTGGTATTAATAATTATTAGTGTGATTATCTGTTTTGCGTTTGTCTCCCCAACTAGACCATAAGTTCCATATAGGCAGGGACCAGGTCTGCCTTGTTCACAGACTAGCACACAGTAAGTTGTCAATAAAGATTTATAAATGAATGAATGAATACCCTCCTATACTGTTGACATAGATCTCAGGTCACTGGCTGTTGTCATTCACGATTTGATGAACACCTTGGTCTCTGCTCGCTGATGGAGAACCCAAGCCCTAATCCCTTACCCCTTACGTGGCCTTCTGCCTAATGCTTAGTTCCTGCTGACGTGCATTAGATGTTGAGAAATCCTATTCATTTGACAGGTAGATACGTGTAATTATGATTTTTAAAAATGAAATTGTACATCTACAGAGAATTTTTAGGTAATGATTATAATACAGAGGTTTAATTTATCTGGGGGGAAGAAAGATGTGGCTTTCACAGCATGAGTCAGAGCATTAGAAAAACCAGTGGTGGAATCTTGATTGAATTAGGCTGTGTTTATAATTAGGAAATGCCAAGGCCTGCAAAATATTGAGAAGCGGTGAGGACAAAGTGGTGAAATTAAGAGTCTCTTTTTTTCCCCACTTTGGCAGTTTAGAAGCATTGTGTTGTTAACTAATTGGTTTGTGGATGTTACTTGGACTTATAGATTTCATTTTACATTTTGATCCTAAGTCAATATATAGGCCCTGACATTAATTAAATCCCCAGGGTAAGCGTTTCTATGGAAGACTTTAGGAAGAACTTTCTGAGAAGGAGTGTGATTACTGGGACAAGTTCTCCAGGCATATTATAGAATGTTAGTGATTTAGAGCAAGTTGAGAGTGAGAAGCAGCCTAAGAATGTAGAGTCCTGTGGAGGAATCCTGGAAGAGACCGGAGATCGTTTACTCTGAATTGGATCTCAAGCTGGTTAATATAAACAAAACAGAAACTCGATTGGAATTCCTTCAAGGCTTGCCTGAAGAGCAATGGGGGAAAAAAAATCTAACTTTATCACAACCAAAGATCATAATTTCCTCCAGCCGTAATAGCTTATGTTTCTACAGTGCACTATCTCATTTTAGTTGGAGAACATTCTGGTAAAGCAAGGACACATACATTCATCCTTATTATTCTCATACCACAGATTGTGACTGGCCAGAAGCTGCAGAGCTGGCAAGTGGCAGATTCAAATGGAGATCTTTAGACAGCTTATACTGTGCTCTGTTCCTTATACCTTGCCAATGAATTCATATTAATTGAAGTTTTCCTCTTAGAGGCATATATGATCTAGATTGAAAAGAGGGTAAGAGATTTTAGATGAATGTTGGTGGTTTTGGAGAATATGGTGATATTGCTAATAGTAGTCATGAATTCCATTCACTGAGCATTGTATCAGTAAGTACAGGCTACATTATGCTGCAGTAACAAAAGACTCCCAAATTTCAGTGGCTTAACACAACAAAGCAACTTGCATCCTCACATCACCTGTTCGTTGGCTACACATCCATCATGCATGGGCAGTGGACTCGGCTCATCAGCCTCCCTTTAGGGACCCAGGATGATGGCACAGCCACTAGCTCTGATGTGCCATTCACCATGCTCGAAGTATGGATACCTCTAAGGGTTTTGTACCAATGGTAAAATGCTCCACTCTGGAAGTGACACATCACTTCTGCTTTCAACTCATTGGCCAAAACTAGCAACGTGGCCTCATTCAACCACAAGAAGCCAATAAATACAATCTTACCTCGTGCATGGGAGAGAGAAATCCAGAAATACTTGACAAAACAGCATGAATGATGACCATAAGCTCTCAGTTTCAACAAGGAGTTGCTCTGACCCTACCACTGACCTCCAAGATGGCACTGAGAACTAATGCTTATTGACTATTTACCACATGCCATGGACTGTTTACCTACAGAGCACTTTTAACGCCACAACAACCCTATCAGTAGACACTATGAGTATTTCCATGTCACAGATGAGAGGACTGAGATTCCGAGAGGTGAAGTTACTTGCCCAAGATCACACAGCTAAGGAAGCAACAGAGTCACTTGGCCCCAGGTATCTGAATACAGGCCAAGCTTGGCTACAGAACCCATATTATGATAACCCCATTTACTTGATGAGAATCTGAGGCTCAGAGAAGTAAATCAACATGCCCAAGGTCACACAGCCAGGTAGCAGGAAGCCCTAGTTCCTTTACCTTATCCTATTTCCCAGGTAAAGGCTGGAAAACCTCCCTTTGCAGTTTCTGTTGGTGAGGACCAGACATCCCTCCCCAACCCTTTCCTGTGCAGGCGACTCCCGACTCAGCCTCTGATGTGAGTTCTGTGCTAGTGCTAGTTTATACCGGCTTACTAGGGCCAAATGTTAAATTTTCAGGACTTTTGCAAACTAGTTGTTCAACACAGATAATTCAAAAGTAAGCTATATAAACTTACTAAGTTTAGGTGTATTTCAAACCAAATACTTAAAACTCATCACTTCCTAATTATTGTACTGTGTTTTACTATTATGTGCTCTTTAAGGTTATTTACATCTACTAGATGTGTACAGTGGAAATACCACATGGCGGAGTGCCCTGTGCATCTCTCCCTAGCCGCGTGCTCAGTGATGTCTAGTTGGTAGATTGAAATTGGCCATGATGGGAATATTTACACCCCAGAAATTGGCAAGCATTACCAGTCAGGGCTTTTTTCCCCCTGTAGATCCAGTGTTAACCATTTATCAGCATACCACTGCATGAAGCCCACTGCCTCCACCATCAAGCTGTACAGTTCACCTCCACCGTCAGCCTCAATCCAGGACTACCTGGCCTTCCCAATGGATCCAGCTGGTCCCAGAGCCAGGCCAGCTTCCATGAGGCTGCTACATTGGGACAATAGTCCACAGTCACCCTTGCAAACATGCTAGACTGATATCCCTTCCACTAAGACACTGGTTAGCCCCTTGGCTGCCCATTAGAATCACCTGAGAGAGCTTAAATATATATATATATATATATATATATATATATATATACAGATTTTTTTTAATAGGACACACCATCAGAGATTCTGATGTAATTGGTCTAGGGTGTGTCTGGGTTTGGGGATTTTTTTTAAGCTTTCCAACCAAAGTAGAGAAGTACAAATCCAAGCAAACTCGGTGTGCAAAACACATGAGCTATCAAAGAAGAAAACGTGTTGGGAAAATTGAGAAAGTTTGCCATGAGTTACATCACCCATCTCCTAATATGAGCTCCTTTCAGATGAGGAGATGGGGAATTTAATTTATGGTAAACTTCCTCAGTTTTCCCACCAATAACCTGTAAAGAGCAATAGCGGATGGGAACCCTTTTCTCTAGAGGGCCGGATGGTAAATATTTTTTACACTGTGGGCCATAGGGTCTCTGTTGCAGCTGTTCACCACTACCGTGGCCATGTAAAAGAAGTCATAGGCAACCTGTAAAGGAAGGCGCGTGGTTGTGTTCCAGTAAAATTGCATTTACAAAACGGGGTGAGCTGTATGTGTCCATGAGCCAGAGTTTGCCATCCCCATCTATGCTGTCCCTTTACGTAGCAGCCTGCCCAGAGATCATTGTTAAAATCTATGCACATTGGCCAGGCACAGTGGCTCACACCTGTAATCCCAGCACTTTCTTAGGCTGAGGTGAGTGGATCACTTGAGTCCAGGAGTTTGAGACCACCCTGGGCAACACAACATGACCCCCATCTCTACAAAAAATTTTTTCTTTAAGAAAAACAGAAATATCTATGCGCACAATTAACTTGAATGTTTCTACTGAGCCCACAGATTGGGTGAGTCTGTGGAGTGTCCTTCTAGCCTCCCAGATTACTGAAGCAGTTTTAACTGTGCTCACTCATCTGATAGGCAAAAACGTTGACCTGAGCACTGATGGACTGGAAGTCCTTTCCAGGGGAGGACCCCCTGAGTCTCGTTCTCTCTGTGTAGTGCCCGACCTTGGGGCCCTGTGTAACAAAAAATGACTGTTTGAATACCTTGAGAAAATAAATAACATTTACTATTGTTTAAAAAAACTTTATTATGGCGCAATGGCTCACACCTGTAATCCCAACACTTTGGGAGGCTGAGGCAGGAGGATCATTTGAGGTCAGGAGTTCGAGACCAACATGGTGATCTAAACATCTCTACTAAAAACACAAAAATTAGCCAGGTATGAGGCGCACGTTTTTAGTCCCAGCTACTCAGGAGGCTGAGGCAGGAGAATCATTTGCACCAGGGAAGCAGAGGTTGCAGTGAGCCAAGATTGCGCCACTGTGCTCCAGTGTGGGCTACACAGTGAGATTCCATCTCAAAAAAAATTTTTTTTTAATATGGAGAATTGCAAAAGGGAATAGCATGGAGTATCCCCACATCCCCATGGCCTTGCTCCATCCTGGTATTGAAGTCATTCTTTTGGTTGTGAATTCTATGAGGACAGCAACTGTCTTCATTATCCTCTACATCATCGCTACGCCCTGGCGTGCTCAGGGTACAACACGTAGTAGGTGTTCGATGAACTTGGGTTGGATAAGTGGAAGAATGAATGAATGATGAGCTGGTGCACTTAGATGTGATTTATAAGACTCCTGGGGGGATCACTGGCTATTACATAGAGCTGGAAATATTGTGGGTCAAATCACATCTCCTTCCCCTTAAAACCACGAATAGCCAGGCTTCAGCATCTCCTGTGGACATCAGAATTGCTGAAAACCTTCTGAACCATGTTGGTTCCCAGGCCCTGCTCCTGGGAGTTGTTGGGCTGTTGAGTAGACTGACGTATTGGGAAGCCTGGTAGAATCTCACAGGTGTAGGAAAATCTAGCTGCCCAGGGTGATAAGGGATGCCGTTTGTCCTCAACTCCTTTGACACCTTCTCTCTGGAGACCTGCTAAATAAGGAAGGGAGTGACCACCAGAAAAAAAAAAAAAAAGGAACAAAAACCAACTGGTCTAATTTAAACCCCTTCAGAGTTGCCAGGCTGCTGGAGATTAGCTTAGAGAAAATATGTCGGGGTCTGCTTTGATTTGCAATTTGAAATAAATGCGGGAAACGTGTTTGTGCTTCCTCGGCGAGGATTATGTTGCCTTGCAAGTTGGGTTGTTGTCACTTTTGATTTTAGAATACTTACTTGTGCCTCCAGTAATGAACAAAAACCAAACCACACTGAAACCAGCCTGGGGGGGTCCTGCTGTCTCAGAAGCCCAAGGTATTCCTGTTTCTACTGAGTTCCTATTTCCAGATTCCTGCCTGTCGCCTGCCAGACTTTTAAGGGTTCTATGCTGGGGCGGCATCCACACTGCTAGTTTATTTCAGACATAAGCAAAGTGTGTTAAAGTTGTTACCACAAGAAAGAAAAAAACCACAACTAACTGGATATCTTATTGTGGGGGGTGAATCCTTCTTTACCATATTGATCTAATGTGCATTAATAATAAAGCTCTTGCTCTGGTAACCTTTCCATGTCACCCAGTTGCCCTCAACCAGAGTAGCGGTGAACTCGGTCAAATTTTAGATGCATTAAACATGAGCATGGAACTTAAAGTGGGAGGCAGATTCTGAAATAAATGTATTTTCTTTTTCTTTCTTTATTATTATTATTTATTTTTGAGACAAATTCTTGCTCTGTCGCCCAAGCTGGACTGCTATAGTGCAATCTCAGCTCACTGTAACCTCTGCCTCCTGGGTTCATGTGATTCTCATGCCTCAGCCTCCCACGTAGCTGGGACCACAGGTGCGTGCGCACCACCATGTCCAGCTAGTAGAGATAGGGTTTTGCCATGTTGGCCAGGCTGGTCTCGAACTCCTGGCCTCGGGATCCACCCACCTCTGCCTCCCAAAGTGCTGGGATTACAGGCATAAGCCACTACACCCGACCAATAAACGTATTTTCTATAAATAGTACTTTACTTTACCCAGTAATTGAACTTTTAAGAAAGACAGGGTTTTAAGGTATTTTTTCCCCCATTGAAAAATGACTGTGTAAGTTACAGACCACAGATGCTTTCATGGGATGTGTCATTATAGGTATGAATCCGACAGTTCTTGAATGGAGGGGCATGTGGGGTGAGGTCTTACCTTCCCAAACTCTTAGGTTCAAGAGCCCCTTCCACTGAGACCTAAAATACATGTGCTATTTCCAGGTGCTACACATTCTCAAAAACAAATCACTCCTAGGAGGTTAAATCCCGTTTCCACAGCTCATATCAAAACACCATCCTCCATCCCTCATGCAGTCCCCTGCTGGAAGTTTCTGGTTCGACTAGCTCACTGCTCTGGGGTCTAAATATAGCCATTTAAAAAGAAGATTACAGCCCGTCCACCTGGGACTGCCAAAAAGCCTTTCACGAGGACTCTTGAAAGCCCGACGCCTTTAATCCTCAACGTTAATTTAAAATAAAGAAATCTTCTCAACTCATATTCCATTTTCCACATTCTGTCCCCCACCCTTCCACCACTACGGATCTTTTAATTTCCCCCACCCCACCTTTCATTACTGAGGAATACGACTCTTTACAAGTAGCTTCTAGAGTAAGGATGGGCTAAGCTGTTTTAATTTCTTGCAAGGATGTTTTTATAGAAGAAAATCAAGTCAACACTCAGGAGTATACACAGCCCTTTATGGAGATGGAGAGAATTAATCAGGCCAGAAAGTTCGGAATATAAAACGGGAGGGGGAGGGGAAGGATGTTTCATCAAACCGAACTGCTCTGGGAGATGGAAAGATAAAAGGATTTCCCTCTCCAAGTGCCTTAAATATTGGCAGGCAGTAGGGTCAAGATTTTTTCTTTTGTTGTTATGGAAAGCCATACAGATAATTAATGCTGTTGAAAGAAGATTGCTCTGTTGGCGTCTGCGAGGCTGGCCCCCTAGTCTGGGATCTTCTGGAAAGAAACAAGTCAGGGAAAAAAGTTATGCACCAGGGGAGATCCTGCCAATTTGCACGAGCAATAAATAACGTCCGGAGAGCAAACAGCCACCGGCTAGTTCCTTGTGGCTGCAGATACCTGATACGGGGACACAAGTCAGTGTGTGCAGCGAACCTTAAAGGGGCAGGGGACTGACCCACCCTGCCCTGTCACAGGCTGCTTCTTTTAAACAATAATTATTAAAGAAAGGAAGTTGCAACAGAAGCCCGGGAAGGTTATGCATCGGCTTTGCTATTTGCAGTTTTTATTTCTTCCTGGATGGATAGCTCCTGCTGTAATTTAATGGGCAGGAAATGTTTGATCGCCTCCTTGGATGTCCAATGCAGCCACAAGGCCTGGGAGTCCTGGCCAGGCCTGCTGGGCCCCAGGAGCCTTCCATGCCTCTGGCTGACCCAGTCCTGAAGAGACTCAGAAAAGCCATAACAGAAATAGCTAATGTTTACCCAGCACTTAGTTTCTTTCTTTAGGCTTTTGAGACAGGGTCCCCCTGTGTCGCCCAGGCTGGGGTGCAGTGGTGCCATCTTGGCTCACTGCAACATCCGCCTCCCAGGCTCAAGTGACTTTCATGCCTTGGCCTCCTGAGTAGCTGGGATTACAGGTGTGCACCACCATGCCCTCCGCCTCTCAGACTCAAGTGATCCTCCCACCTCCACCTCCCGAGTAACTGAGACTATAGGTGCATACCCCATACCTGGCTAATTGTAGTATTTTTGGTAGAGACGGGGTTTCACCATGTTGCTCAGGCTAATCCCAAACTCCTGGGCTCAAGCAATCCCTCCTGCCTCAGCCTCCCAGAATGCTGGGATTACAGGCATGAGCCACCATGCCCAGCCAAACTTAATCCTCTTAAAACCCACAGAGGGTGGGGCTCCTTTTGGTCCCATTGTATCAATAAGGAAACAGGCTCAGAGGCGTAAAACCCACACAGCTGGCATAAGTCAGAACTGGGATTGGAACCCAGGAAGTCTGGCTCTAGTCAAGATTTTTTCCTAGTTGCAGTGAAAGTCACATAACATGAAATTAACCATTTCAGAGTGAACAATTCAGTGGCGTTTAGTACATTCACAGTGTTGTGCAAGCATCACTGCTATCTAGGTCCCAAATGTTTTATTCCCCCAAAAGGAAACCCCATACTCCTGAGCAGTGTAGGGGCTGAGGGAAAATGTCCCCTTCACCCTCGGAAGGTTCCCTGAAAATCACCCGATGAAAGGCAAGTTCTTAGGAGAAAAGGCATACAAATGTATTTGATCATGGCTTTACTGACATGGGAGCTTCCAGAATGAAGACCCAAAGATACAGGGAAAACTGTTCATTTTCATGCGTATGTTCAAGCAAGCATGGACAGCCATGCAGTAGTAGGATTGAACAAATGACATGACAGAATGCTCAAACTCTGAGTCGGCAAGCCCAGCAAGGCCTGTCCTTCGCGATTCTTCTTGGCCTCTGTGCAGCCTGCCCGCCTTCCCCGTGTGAGGCAGGACCCTTTCTGGATTGGGGGTCTTATGACCTGCAGTCAAACAAGGCAGGTCAGGTCATTTCTTTATGGCCAGTTTTTAAATAGAAAGGCAGGGGGAAGTTTGAGTAATATTTTGGGGTTTTATGTCTGATTTTGGGGAAAAGGAGTTCTAATTTTTTTTCTTCTTTTTCAACTTTTAGGTTCGGGGGGTACATGTGCAGGTTTGTTACCTGGGTATCTTGCCTGATGCTGAGGTTTCAGGTACAAATCCCATCACACAGATACTGAGTGTAGTACCCAACAGCTGGTTTTTCGACCCTCGCTCCCCTCCTTCTCTTCCCCATCCAGGGGTCCCCAATGTCTATTGTCGCCCTTTTGAAGTCCGTGAGTACCTGATGTTTAGCTCCAGGTACAGGTTGCATGAGGTGTTTAGTTTTCTGTTCTTACGCTAATTTGCTTAGGAAGGGGTTCTGATTTCCAATGACTTGCCTTGGGGAAGAAGGATCTAGTTTCTATGGCCAGTCTCAGAGAATGAGGAGCTGGAGACAGGAGGGCAAAAGGAAGCTTTGCTTCTGAGGCTGTTTCCAAGGCCTTCATTTTAGGATACCATTTTCTGAGCCCCAACAGCAGCAAATCCCCATTCTCCTCTCAGCCCCTGGGAGCCACCAGTTTACACTCCCTCTCCATGGATTTACCTATTCTAGATATTTCTTTTTTTTTTTCTGCTTTCTTTTCTTTTTTCTTTTTTTTNGAGACAGAGTCTTACTCTGTTGTCCAGTGGTACAGTCTCGGCTAGAGTCCAGTGGTACAGTCTCGGCTCACTGCAACTTCTGCCTCTCAGGTTCAAGCAATTCTCCTGCCTCAGCCTCCCAGGTGGCTGGGACTGTAGGCACATGCCACCACACCAGGCTAATTTTTGTATTTTTAGTAGAGATGAGGTGTGGCCATGTTGGCCAGGCTGGTCTCCAACTCCTGGACTCAGGTGATCCACCCACCTTGGCCTTCCAAAGTGCTGGGATTACAGACATGAGTCACTGTGCCCGGCCTGGATATTTCATATAATCAAAATCCTACACCATGTGGCCTTTTGTGTCTGGCTTCTTTCACTCGGGATCATGTTTTCAAGGTTCTTCCATGTTGGCTCCTGGATCAGTACTTCGTTCTTTTTATGGCTGCATGATATTCCATTGCCTAGATAGCACACATTTCATGTATCCATTCATTTGTTGCTGAGAATGTGGCTTGTTTTTTTGTTTTGGCTGTTGTGAATAGTGCTGCTATGGACATTTGGGTACAAGCATTTGTTCGAACACCTGTTTTGAGTTCTTTGGTGTATATTCCTAGGTGTGGAGTTGCTGGTTATACAGTAATTTGATGCTGCACTTTTTGAGGAAGCACTAGATAGATTCAACCACTTGATGTTCTTCACCACCACTCCCTGCCATGGCCGAAACCCGCATCCCCCTCAAGTTGTGTGCAGGGTTGCTTTGGAAGGAAGCTGTTGAGACTGTGTTTTGGGGGCACTTCTGGCTTTTTGTCCTGGGTGCAGGGAACATTCACTCATTCATTTATTCATTCATCAAATGTATTTTGAGCACTTTGTGATAAACACTGCACCAGTGCCTGCGATGGTACATTCGTGAACACATTCATGGTCGCTGCATTTAGACCCCACAGTCTAGAGGACGAGCGGACATGTGAGACAGGAACTGCAGACTCAAACTCCTGCAGATTCCCCGTGGAGAGGATTAATGAGGGAACCAGAGCAGATGTGAGGCTACAGGGAGTGGTGGAGACTGAGGCTAATTAGAGAATTGACAGCCAGGCAAATGTGCCTGAGCATTGCCAGCCCAGAATGCAAGCACAGTGTGGTCAGATCTTCCTATTTTTTTAAGAGAAAATGAAAATTTAGATATTTATGTAAAATAACTGATATTAAAGATAAAGCAGAAACTAAACACATCTGCAAAGCCCAAATGGGCCATCATGTTATGAACTGTATTAGGGTTCTCCAGAAAACCAGATTCACTATGATGTATTATGTTTGTGTGTGGGGTTGGGTGGGGAGGAATTTATTATAAGGAATTGGCTCATGTGATCATGGAGGCTGAGAAGTCCCAAGATATATGTATATATATATATATATCATGTGTGTGTGTGTGTGTGTAGTTTTTTTTTTTTTTGAGACAGAGTTTTGCTCTTATTGCCCAGGCTGGAGTACAATGGCGCGATCTCGGCTCACCGCAACCTCCGCCTCCTGGGTTCAAGCAATTCTCATGCCTCAGCCTCCAGAATATCTGGGATTACAGGTGTGTGCTACCATGCCTGGCTAATTTTTGTATGGTAGAGACTGGGTTTCACCATGTTGGCCAGGCTGGCCTCAAACTCCTGACCTCAAGTGATTCACCCGCCTTGACTTCCCAAAATGCTGGGATTACAGACAGAAGTCCCAAGATCTGAGTCAGTGAGCTGGAGACCCAGGAAAGCTGATGACGTAGTTCCACTCTGAAGGCCAGCAGGCTCAAGAGCCAGGAAGAGCCAGTGTTTCAGTTCCAGTCCGAAGGCAGGAAAGGACTGCTGTCCTGGCTCAAGCAGACAGGCAGGAGGAACTCGCTCTTACTCGCAGGAGGGTCAGCTTCTTTGTTCTGTTCAGGCCTTCCGCTGATTGGAAGAGGCCCACTCACATTAGGAAGGGCTGCCTGCTTTACCCAGGCTTCAGACTCAAATGTTCATCTCATCTGGAGGCACCCTCACAGACACCCAGAATAATGTTTGGCCAAATATCTGAGTACCGCATGACCCAGCCAAGCTGACACATAAAATTAACCATTATGAGTCCACCCGTTGTCAACTTGGCACCCACATGCATCTCCTTAAGTAAGGATAGGAACAATGTCATAATCCCACCTAATGTGGTACAACTGTCCTGTGTATAACCAAAAATGCACTAACCCCTTCCTTGGAAGAGGAAGTCAAGTCCTTGAGTGATGTTTAGTCTTTTCCTTGATACTCTACAGCTTAAATAGTATCATGTACACTAAATAATATTTAAATACTGTAATATAAAGTCATTGTATCTTGTGTTACCTAATAAGGGAATGAGAAGAAAGAAAACAAAGATAATTGCTTGATATATATCTTTACACACACACACACACACACACACACACACAAACTAAATAAGGAGGAAATACTCATGAAAATGACAGTCCTTAGTTCTGTAACTGGTCACAAGGTCACAGCTGGTATTTCTAACTACTCTCTTCCACTTTGGGATTTCCATTCCGTATTCCCTTGGCCTTCAGCAAACACCTCGACTGGTCATGGTTCTTTACCTGGGCAAGTGACCCAAACTTTCATTCCTAAAGGGTCTAGGCCATTAGTCCTGCCTGGACTATGCTGTAGCTTTCCACTGACCTTAGTCACAGGGCATGGTAAAACTAAGGGATCTCCTGTATTCCAGACGTTCTTTCTTACCTCCGTTGTGGCCTGGCTGTCCATTGTCCCTCCGATAGTCAGGGTCACCCCATCAGGCAGCACAGTAACTACCTCCTTCGCCTGTTGTTCAGCCATGAGAATCCCAAAGTGGCCAGCTGGCAGTCTTAACTTCCCGTTTAGTGGAATAATTGTATCTCCTAGTAGAAACAGTCTTTGCTCTAGAACTAAGACCTCTAGATCAGCAAAGCATAAGGCCACAGGAACAAGAAGCAAACATTTCACTAGTGGGTATTTGTGGGTGTATTTGTCTGTTCTCATGCTGCTAATAGAGACATACCCAAGACTAGGTAATTTATAAAGGAAAGAGTTTTAATGGACTCATAGTACCACATGGCTGGCAAGGCCTCACAATCTTGGCGGAAGGTAGAGGGTGGGAGCAAAGGCACGTCTCATATGGTGGCAGGCAAGAGAGCTGGTGCAGGGAAACTCCCATTTATAAGACCATCACGTCTTGTGAGACTTATTCACTATCATGAGAACAGCATGGAGGAAACTGCCCCTACGATTCGTTATATCCACCTGGCCCTGCCCTTGACATGTGGGCATTATGACAATTCAAGGTGAGATTTGGGTGGGGACACAGAACCAAACCATATCAATGGGTAACAGTGAGTGGCTCCCCCTTCCACCCCTTGATTCCTGGACCACAGACCTCTTCCTCAAATTTTCTTGTCACCAATTTTCCAATTATGTTCCTTCCAAGTCCCTACCATCCAACCTAACCATTAACCACAGCCCATCAGTTGCTATAGAATTGCAGGACTGCTACGGCCACACCACCCTGAACGCGCCTGATCCCGTCTGATCTCGGAAGCTAAGCAGGGTCGGGCCTGGTTAGTACTTGGATGGGAGAATTGCAGGACTGGCCATTTCTCCTTCTAAGCCAAGTAAACATCTAGGCACACTGCTTGAGGTTTTGTCCACTGGGAAGATTTCCCTTCACCACAGTCTTTCAGGGATGTCCCAGGAAGGACCTGTCTGCTTGCCAGTGGTGCCTACGTATTCTGCAGAACCACCTGTAAACCAGACCCGGGTCTTTTCTTCTTCCGTCAGTTGATCGTGGGGGATTCCCCATGATGCCGTAGTTGCAGGCTGGGGGAGAGAAGGCAGTGCAGCAGGAATGGGGACCATGGACATTTGGGCCACTTCCTCATTTAACTTACTGATGCCTTCAGGTCCCGCTTGGGCCCAATCATATATATACCATTCCATTTGATGATGGAATGCTGCTGTGCATGCCCACCTTATGGCTTGGAGGGTCAGATAACACCTCGTTCATGATGGGCAGCTCAGATCACAGGGTCCTTTGGGGGCCCATGGTCAAGCATTCAGTCTCAACTAAGGCCCAGTAGCAAACAAAGAGCTGCTTCTCAAAAAGAGAGCAGTTATCTACACATGATACAGGGCCTTGCTCTAGAATGCTAAGGGCTTGCACTGTGATTCATCTAGATAGGGGCCTGTGGAAGGCTCCAAATAGCATCCCTGTCTGCCACTGACACCTCAGGCACCGTTTCGTCTGCTGGATCGTGTGGCCCAAGTGGCAGAGCAGCTTGCACAGCAGCCTAGAGCTGTTGCAGAGCCTTTTCACAACTCTCAGCTTTTCAGGTCACTCAGTACATGGGTGGGGTGAACACACTCAAATGAGGAATATGTTGGCTCCCAAATCCAAAGAAGCCCACTAGGCATTCTGTCTTTTTTTTTTGGTTGTAGGACCAGCTAGATGCAACTTCCCCTTCCCCTTAAAGGGATACCTCCACATGCCCCTACACTGTGGGGCCCTAGACACTTCACTGAGGTGGAAGGCTGCTGAGTTTCTGATAGATTTACTTTCCATCCTCTGGCATGCAAAATATCTTACCAATAAGTCTAGGCTCATTGCCACTTCTCGCTCACAAGATCCAATAAGCATACTATCATCAGTGTCATGGGCCAGGGTGAAATCTTGTGGAAGGGAAAGGTGATCAAGGTCCCTGCAAACCAAATGGTGACATAGAGCCAGAGAGTTGCTGTACCTGAGGTCGAGCAGTGAAGGTGTGTTGCTGGCCTTGCCGGCCGAAAGCACAATGCTTCCAGTGGGCCTTATGGAAAGAGTTGGAGAAAAAGGCCTTTGCCAGAATAAGAGCTGCATACCAGGTCCCAGGGGATGCAAGCAAGGAAACCACATCTGCAGTTGGATGTGGTACAGCAGCTGCAATTGAGCCACCACCTGGTTAATCTTACCATAATCCGCTGTCGTTCTCCGAGATCCCTCTCTCCCCTACACGGGCCAGATCGGCACGTTGAGTGGGGATGTGGTGGCAGTCACCACTGCTGATCTTTCTAGTCCTTTATGGTGGCACTAATCTCTGCCAGCCTGTAGGAATGCAGGATTACTTTTGGTTTACTAATTTCCTAGGTAGAGGCAGTTGTCGTGGCCTTCACTTGGCCTTTCCCACCATAATAGCACTCACTCCGCAGGTCAGGGAACCAGTGTGAGAACCGTGCCGCCTGCTGGGTATATCTGTTTCAATTATGCATTCTAGACCTGGGAAATAACCAGAGGATGCATTTGGGGCCCCACTCAGCCCCACTGTGAAATGAACCTGAGCTAAAACCCTGTTGACCACCTGACCTCTATAAACCCCTCCTCTGACTGGAGGGCTGTAGTGACATTTCGGGTCTCCTGGCATCAGTGTCAGTTCTGAGCCAGTGTCCAGTAGTGCCTGCTGTTCTGATTTCCTTCTTTTCCCCAGTGCACAGTCACTCTGGTAAAGGCTGCAGGTTCCTTTGTGGGAGGCTGGGAGAAAAATTAACAGTATAAACTGCTGGCAGTGTACCAAGGTCCTCCCTTAAGGGGACCTGGCCTCCCTTCATTCAAGGGGTTCTGGGTCTATAAACTGGCGCCAGTCTGTGAATTGATTGAGGGGCTGTGACACTCTGTTTTTATGATTCAGGTTAAACTTCTGATCCCTTGATCTAGAACTTTTCTGCTTATACAGATGAAGTCAGAATTTAGCAGGTTTCCTCTCTCTTTCCCTTCTGTGAACACCATTACCAGCTGATCAATGCAGTAGGTCTGTGTGATGACACTATTCTGATTGCTGCTTTGATGCTGCTGTCTGTTACAGTGAGTGTCCCCACTTGGTCCCTGCCACTCCAGGATCCAGTTACACCCTTTGTATTTAGGTTTCCAAATTCAGTGACCTCAGTTTCCACAGTAAGGATTGGCTTACAGAGAAGAACCGTCTCACAGCTCTTCATGGATGATGGGGCTCGCCCAGCAAGTTTATTTCTGACTGTGTTGGCTGATAGTCGTGTCTTCTGGTCCTTCCCAGTGTGGGTACATAGGTCTTAAATAACAAATCTACTCTACTGTGCCGATCTTCCTAGGTCCTTGAATCTCTTCCTTTAAAATTAAACCAAGGCAGTTTTGGCATCTCCGTCTGCCTCACTGTGAGCCACCTTTTGGTTCATGTTTCAGCCAACCAACCCAACAAATGGTTTGAACCATTTCTGATTCCCGGGGCTGCACCATCAAATGCAGAATCTCAGCTTCGTCTGCCCATATCCATAAATTTAGCCTGAACCAATTTTATGTTCTTTCCACCATTATCTCATACCTGTTTCCATGTGTGTTTCCCAGATTTCTATCTTACGAATTAGAAAACTCAGGTCATTCATTGGGAGTGCAGCACTCCCCCTCGTGGGTCACGTTTTATGTCTCCTGTATTAGGTCGTTTTCACACTGCTGATAAAGACAGACCTGAGACTGGGAAGAAAAAAGTTTAATCAGACTTACAGTTCTACATGGCTGGGGCAGCCTCAGAATCATGGCGGGAGGCAAAAGGCAGTTCTTACATGGTGGTGGCAAGAGAAAAATCAGGAGAAGCAAAAGCAGAAACCTGAATAAACCCATCACATCTCATGAGACTTATTCACTATCACGAGAATAGCACAGGAAAGACCAGCCCCGTGATTCAATTACCTCCCCCTGTGTCCCTCCCATAGTATGCAGGAATTCTGGGAGATACAATTCAAGTTGAGATTTGGGTGGGGCCACAGCCAGACCGTATCACTCCAACTCTGGCCCCCAAATTTCATGTCCTCACATTTCAAAACCAATCATGCCTTCCCAACAGTCCTCCAGAGTCTTAACTAATTTCAGAATTAATCTAAAAGTCCACAGTCCAAGGTCTCATCTGAGACAAGGCAAGTCCCTTCCACCTATGAGCCTATAAAGTCAAAAGCAAGCTAGTTACTTCCTAGATACAAGGTATTAGGTAAATACAGCCATTGTAAATGGGAGAAATTGGCCAAAACAAAGGGGTTACAGGGCCCATGCAAGTCCCAAATCCAGTGGGACAGCCAATTTTAAAGCTAGCTCCGAAATGATCTCCTTTAACTCCATGTCTCACATCCAGGCCATGCTGGTGCAAGAGGTGGCTTCCCATGGTCTTGGGCAGCTCTGCCCCTGTGGCTTTGCAGGGCACAGCGTCCCTCCTGGCTGCTTTTATGGGCTGGCGGTGAGTGTCTGCAGCTTTTCCAGGTGCACAATGCAAGCTGTCAGTGGATCTACCATTCTGGGGTCTGGAGGACAGTGGCCTCTTCTCACAGCTCTGCTAGACAGTGCCCCAGTAGGGACTCTGGGGGCTCCCACCCCACATTTCCCTTGGGCACTGCCCTAGCAGACATTCTCCATAAGGGCCTCACCCCTGCAGCAAACTTCTGCCTGGGCACCAGACATTTCCATACATCTTCTGAAATCTCGAAGGAAGTTCCTAAACCTCACTGAACGTCTGTGTGCCCACCTGCAGGCTCAACACCCTGGGGAAACCGCCAAGGCTTGGGGCTTCCACCCTCTGAAGCCACAGCCCGAGCTGTACACTGGCCCCACTCAACATCGCTGGAGAGGCTGGGACACAGGGGACCAGGTCCCTAGGCTGCACACAGTACGGGGACCCTGGACTCAGCCCATGAAGCTACTTTTTCCTCCTGGACCTCTGGACCTGTGATGGGAAGGGCTGCTGGGAAGGCCTCGGACATGACGTAAAGACATTTTGCCCATGGTCTTGGGGATTAACATTAGGCTCCTTGCTACTTATGCAAATTTCTGCAGCTGGCTTGAATGTCTCCCCAAAAAATGGGCTTTTCTTTTCTATTGCATCATCAGGCTGCACATTTTCTGAACTTTTATGCTCTGTTTCCCTTTCTCTTTATTTTTTTTAGATGGAGTCTCACTCTGTCACCCAGGCTGGAGTGCAATGGCATGATCTTGGCTCACTGCAATCTCCGCCTCCAGGGTTCAAGTGATTCTCCTGCCTCAGCTTCTCGAGTAGCCAGGATTATGGGCATCCACCACCACACCCGGCTAATTTTTGTATTTTTCAGTAGAGATGGGCTTCACCATGTTGGCCAGGCTGCAGAACCTGACCTCAGGTGATCCTCTCACCTCGGCCTCCCAAAATGCTGGGACTGCAGGCGTGAGCCACCACTCCTGGGCTGTTTCCCTTTTAAGACGAAATGTTTTTAACAGCACCCAAAGCACATTTTGAATGCTTTGCTGCTTAGAAATGTCTTCTGCCAGATACCCTAAATCATCCCTCTCAAGTTTAAAGCTCCACAAATCTCTAGGGTGGGGCACAGTGCTGCCAGTCTCTTTGCTAAAACATAACAAGAGTCACCTTTGCTTCAGTTCCCAAGTTCCTCATCGCTATCTGAGACCACCTCAGTCTTGACCTTATTGTTCTTGTCACGATCGGCATTTTCGTCAACGCCATTCAACAAGTCTCTAGGAGGTTCCCAACTTTGCCACATTTCCCTGTCTCTTCTGAACCCTCAAAGTGTTCGCATCCTCTGCTTGGTACCCAGTTCCAAAGTCACTTCCACATTTTCAGGTATCTTTTCAGCAACATCCCACTCTATTGGTACCAATTCACTATATTAGTTTATTTTCATACTGCTGATAAAGACATACCCAAAACTGGGAGCAACAAAAAAAAGGGTTAATTCGACCTGCAATTCCACATGGCTGAGGCGGCCTCAGAATCATGGCGGGAGGCAAAAGACAGTTCTTAAGTGGCGGCGGCAAAAGAAAAAATGAGGAAGAAGCAAAAGCAGAAACCCCCGATAAACCCATCAGATCTCCTGAGACTTGCTCACTATCGTGAGAATAGCACAGGCAAGACTGGCCCCGTGATTCAGTGACCTCCCCCTGGATCCCTCCCACGACACGTGGGAATTCTGGGAGGTAAAATTCAGGTTGAGGTTTGGGTGGGGACACAGCCACACTCTATCACCCCCGCTTTAGGGGCCTGCTGGAAGCAGTCTAGTTTCAAGTCTACAAGCAAAGAGGCGGTGTGGCAGGTCTTCAGGAAACTTATGATTGTCCTGCATGGCAGCCATCTCAAGGGAGGCTGTAACAGTTTCCCCAGGCAATCCAGGGCCAATTCCCTCAGTAGGAGGTGTAGAGGCCCCTCCAACTGGTGTCCACTGGTAAGGAAGACTCAGAGTTCACTGGGGTCTTCCCACCTGTCCCCATCCTAACTTTCAGGGTTCCATTGCATCACAGTCAGTGCCCTCACTTTAACAGCAGACACCCTACAGGGCTAGGAGTTGAATTTGTGTTGTAATTCAGCCAGTCACAGAATGAGATTCTGGGTCTGATTTTCAGCAATCTCAGCCCTGTAGCTACAGGAGGTTAGGGTCTCCCCTAGGGCATGCATGGAAGCTTTCAGGCCATTTATGTGGCACTTGGCTGGTAACTTAAATCTCTAAACTCATCCTTTTCTTTCCCCATTGTGTCCAGAGACATTAGGAGCAACCAGCACATCTCATTGTGCCAAAAATGTTTCAAATATCTGGCATATCATGTAGGCCTTAAAAAAGAATTATTATAGACACTGTCACCCACATGCTTGCTCCTTGTCAGTGGTTGATTTGGAATAGCCATTCGAGATAGTTTATGTCTCTATTGGGGAATAAACACCATGGACTATCAGTGTTCTCTACTACTGGAAATAGGGTCATTAGCATCTTTACATCTGATTGAATTAGAGAGCCAACCCCAGAAATCCCAAAACCACGTCTGAAAACTCATCCTTAACATTCTGTTCCTCTCTAACCACTCCTAGTGCCAAAATCTCTATTAGTCAAGGTTTTCCAGGGAAACAGAACCAATAAGGTGTGTGTGTGTGTGTGTGTGTGTGCGCGCGCGCGTGTGCGCACACGTGCTGCTGGTATAGTCAAACCAAATATGTACCTAGAACCATGTAAGCTTATATAGGTGGGAAGGAGATGCCCAGGGAGACCAACTGAATTTTGCCTGGAGAGGTCAAGGAAGACTCCCTGGAGGAGGTGACACTTGAGCTGTGTTGTGAAGGATAAAAGAGGATTTACCAGAAAAACTGGGTGAGAAAGGGAACTCTAGGCAGAAGGACCATGTGTGCTTCGGTTCCTACAGCTAGTTCAATGTGACCTAAATACAGGGTATATGTGGGGACATGACAGGGACATGTCTGGAGAGTGGGGCAAGGGAGTTTCCCTTGAGGGCCACAGAAGCCATTCAGGACTTTGAGCAGAGGAGTGGCTGGGGTTCAATTGTGTACTAGAAAGACTGTTCTGGGCACTGTTAATTGAGCACCTGCCGTGTGCCAGGCCCTGGAGTTTCAACAGTGAAACAGAAAAGGTCCATCTAGAGCTCTATTTCAGAGAGGAAGACCATAAATAATAGAAAGGTGTGTGTGCTCAGTCCACAGTGATAAGTGCTGTGGAGGAAAAAAAAGCAGAGAGGAGAGAATGGGGTGCAGGGGAGTGTGGGGTGTGGGACAGGTAGAGCTCATGCAGTTTTAAATAGAGTGTCACTGAGACAGTGACATTCGCACCTCTGACGGATTTGAATAAGGCAGCCGTGAGGATATCAGGGGAAAGGACATTCCTGGCTGAGTGAACCACCAATGCAAAATGTAAAACGGTGCAGCTGCTGTGGGAGGCAGTTTGATGGTTTCTCAGTAAGTTAAATGTAGACCTAACCATGGGACCCAGCAATTCCACTTCCAGGAATATACCCCAAAAAATTGAAAACAGGCGCTCCAACCAAAACATATACACAGTTGTTCACAGCAGCACCATTCACACGAGCCGCAGGTGGAACCCACCTACAGGTCTATCAGCTCATGAATGGATAAACACAATGTGGTCTGTCTATGCAATAGAATATTACTCAGCCACGAAAAAGAATGCAGCTCTGACACAGGCTGCAGCACAGATGAGCCTCAAACACAACGCTGCGTGAAGGAGGGCAGACACAAAAGACCATGTCGTGGAGGATTCCATTTACATGCAATGTCCAGAACAGGCAGATCTGTAGAGACAGCAGATTAGTGCTTTCCGGGTGCTGGGGAAAGGAGAATGGGAACAGGTGCTTGCTGGGTCCCGGGGTGATGAAATGAGGCAGTGGTTGTACAATATTGTGAACATGTTAATAAGTGCCACTGCATTATGTGCAGTCAGATATTCACGTGCACTCCGACAATTAGTGACCGGTTGACTGAAGGAGGAGTGAGGGGCAGGTGGGTGCAGGGCCCGGGAGAGGACTTCAGGCTTTGCTCTGAGTGGGCTGGGGGCCTCGAAGGTTTAGAGCAGAGGGGTGAGGTCATTTACTCCAGTAGCCACAGGGAAAATAGGCCCAAGGGGTGTGGACTGGAGCTGGAACTCTGTGAGGAGGCTGCCCTGCCGTTCCTGCATGCAATGGGGTGGAGGGAATGGGGGGTGAGAGGTGACGCGATTCTCTTTAGAATTTAAAGATGGAGCCAATGACTTTCATGTGGGAAGTGAGAGAGAGAGAGGAGTCCACGGTTTGGCCTGAGCTATGGGAGGAAGAAGCTGCCCTTTCCTGAGATGGGGTGCCTGGGAGAGGAGAAGAGGATGGAGCCAGATGGGGGCTCTGCTTTGGGGCAAGAGGGGGTTGCGGCATTGACCTCACCAGACCCAACAGGGGCAAGGCCTCTTGATAGGGAGACCCCAGCTGCATTTGAGCAACCTCTGGAAAAATTGCAGGTGCAGCAGGGCCAGGAGGTTTTGTGTCCAAAAATACAATGACGGGCACATCTGTGGAGCCCTCTGCTCTTGGATGGGCACCATGCTGAGAGCCCTTTGCCCGTCGTCTCATTTAACTGGTGCAGCGTCCCCTGGTGGTTGCTACAGTTATTAACCCATGATACTGGTAGAGAGACTTGCCCAAGATCACCCAGCAAGTAAGCGGCCAGCCAAGGTTTTGATCTCTGGGAGCCTGGCTCCAGGACCCAGCCATTTGTTTGTCAGGAGTTCTTACCTTCCAGGACTGGAAAGGTCAATGCCTTTAAAGTCAGCGCAGAAAGTTACAGGATCTCACTAACAGTCTCAGGTGGCTGCAGCAGGGGAGCCTGTGTGTGTCAAGATTCGGTCTAAGAATCTGCTGTTTATTTTTTATGGTTTTTTTTTTTTTTTCTTTGAGACAGGGTCTCGCGCTGTTGCCCAGGCTGGAGTGCAGTGGCGTGATCTTGGCTCACTGCAGCCTCTGCTTCCCAGGCTCAAACAGTTCTCCAGCCTCAGCCTCCCGAGTAGGCGGGACCACAGGCATGAGCCACCACACCTGGCTAATTACTTTTTTATATTTTATATAGAGATGGCCATGTTGGCCAGGCTGGTCCCAAACTACTGAGCTCAAAGTGATCCCCCTGCCTGGGCCTCCAAAAGTGCTGGGATTACAGGCGTGAGCCAACACCCCCATCCAAAATCTGTTTAAAGGGACAGAGACAAGGGAAACATCGGCCAAGCTGTTCTTACTGCCCTCCCCTCTCTTCTGCTGATGTTGTTATTATTGTTGTTATTAAATAGAATTGAAATCAGACACTTTGGGGGAAGGTAAAGTCTGAAGGGGAAAATGGTAGAGCATTACCAGACGTTATTTTTGAATGAGGAGATTTTTACAAACTTTATTTATTTATTTATTTAGAGACAGGGTCTTGCTCTGTCACCCAGGCACAAATGCCGTGGCCCAGTCACAGCTCAGTGCAGTCTGGACCTCACCAGGCTCAGGTGACCCTCCCACCTCACCCTCAGCTGGGACTACAGGTGCATGCTACCATGCCCAGCTAACTTTTAAATTTTTTCGTAGAGATGGGGTCTCACTATGTTGCCCAAGCTGGTCTTGAACTTCTGATTTGAAGCCTCGGCCTCCCAGAGCGCTGGAATTATAGGCATGAACCAGCCACCACAGCCCACCCAGAATTTGCTTAGGAGAGAGCATGGGGCAGGAATGAAGCTCTGGACCACCACTTCCCTGCCCCAACATTGGCTGCAGGACAGTGGAACAAGCTCTGGCCATGACAGAATCAGGTCATCTGAGTCCAGCCTTGCTGTCCGGCCTTGGACAAGTGTCTTAACCTCTCTGGGCATCTGGAAAGAGAGTGTGTGGGTAGGCCATGCGAGGGGCCCAACCTGGGCTGCTGAAAAGGTGGGGGTTCCAGCTGTAGGGACCCCCTACTCCCTTCCCCTTTACCCTCCCATGGAGAAACTGCCACTGCCAGGCTGGCCGAGGGGAGGGGCTTGGCATGAGGACCAGCAGATGCCAGTCTCGCTCCATGCACAGATGTATCTGCCAGTTTCTGATGGGGAGACGCGATCTGGGAGTCGCTCACTTCATTGATAATTAAATTCAAATTAAGAGAGATTTGCATTTATCACAAGCCTGTTTGACAAGGTGTCACTGTTCCCATCCAGCACCCGGGCGCTGGGGAGCCAGCAGGGGGAGGTGCAGCCACGTAGGGGTGGGGAGAGAGGAGGGGTAGGGGTGGAGGAGAGGGAGAACAGCAGAGAGGCTGCCTGTCAGCCCTTCATTATCTAGAGGGTCACGGCTCCATGGTAAGTGGAAGGAAGCGCTGTGTGCCCTTGGTCAGGCTGCTTGACCTTTCTGAGCCTCAGTTTCCTCATGGCAGCTCCCAGAGTCTCCCTCCTCCATGGATTGCTACCATTTGGCTTCTGCTTAGGCAAGGAATCCCCCATCCCTGCCACCCTTCTTGGCTGAATGCTAGGAAGGAGAGCCATAGAATCTCCAGGGGATATTGTTGGTGGCCCACCCAGACCCCTTTGCCAGGGAGCACCCATCCCTGCTGTGACTTGGCTGTGCTGTTCTCCAGGGAATTGAAGAAGTTCCATCCCATCCCACAGCCCACAGCCCCTGAGTGACTTGATTCAGGGGGAGAGAAAAACCTGGGCCCCTTCCCTCAAGTTGGGAACATTCACCCCCCACAGCTCCTGGGGCAACACTGGACTCCCGCTGAGCTGAGCCCACATCTTCACCCGGCTCCTCCCCTGCCCCTCCTGCTTCCCTCACTCCTGCGAGCTTCCTCTTGAGGGTATATCGCCCTCCCTCAGTAAGTTACTGGCCCCCAGATTTCCATCTCAGCCTCTAGAGAACCCAACCCAAGACAGAATCCCATCTGGACTTTGATCGCCACATGTCTTCCAATGGGTTGTTACCCTCCCTAAGCCTCAGGGACTTGGTGGGGAACATGGGGATAAGGTAGCCCCACTCTGGGATAGTCTATGAGGACCAAGGGAGATGATAGATTTGATATTCCTTCTTGTGAACCGGAACGGTTCATGTAACTGGAGGCTCTCTTTGGAGATGAGAGAAAGATCCTGCTGGCCTGAGTGGTCCACAAGTGCTCAGTAGGAGGAGAATGAATGGGGCTTGGGAGAGAAATGGAGAGAAAGGAGAGGGGTATGTGATGGGGACATTTTCTGCCTCCTTGGCCTGGGATGAGTTGCAGAGAGAAGACGAACCACAAATGGCATTTGTGGCAAAGGTTTGAGCAATGGGCCTGTGTTCAGAAGTAATGGTTGTTTTTCCAGCACCATGTTGGGACAAATACTTTCCAGCCCCTCCGAGGAGGCTCTTCTAAGGCAGCGGGCATTTCTGGCTTTATCCGACCCAGCTTCATCACAGCCCCAGCCAGCTGCTGTTCTTCCTTGGAAGGCCTTTGTATCATGAACACCTGATTGATGAAAATGTGCTATGCAACGTGGATGAACAGGAATCTTGTATGCACTGCATACAGCTCATCCATTCCTCCTGTGGGGCTGAGCTTCCCAAGGTCATGGCAAATAGGATAAGAGTTCAGAACAGTTTTCCCTCAAGAACTGCCTACTGTGTCAAAGGTGGTAGACCCACCTTCACTCTTCCTGAGAGCCACTTGGACTTACAGGTCCAGATCTAAAATCAGACAAACCTGGATGCAAATCCAAACTCAGCCCTGAACCAGCTGTGTGACCTTGGGTAAGTCACTTCCCCTCTCTGAGCCCCCTTGCCTTGTCTGTGAAATGGGGATATGAATGGGGGTGGTTAGGAGGAGCAGTGAGGCAGTCATGGGACCTGCCCCACAGTGTAAATGTCAGCGTTTGGCATTTCCAGTAACTCCTCTGTTCTTTTTCTTTCCTATGCTGGCTCCACTTCCTGTCCCTCGCTTTGTTCCTTAAAGACATTTTTTCAGTGTTGAAACCTTCCAGGTCAGCACTGCTTGCAAGAGACTTCGGGTGAGCTGGAAACCCATTTAACAACTTTCTGAGGACCCCTGCAAGGCTCTACAGGGACTTACTTTCCCAGGCAGAGGAGCACAAACAGCAGGTCCTGGGGCCACTGATGGGGGACACTTGACAATTGAAGACAACTCTCACTTTTTCATCAATACCATGGATTGAGCTAGCAGTGCAGAGATTTTCGGAGTTTTATTCTTTTTGTGAGTCACAGCGCACCTGTCAAATTGAGAACCCCCTCTTGATATACGAACATAAATACAGAGGATAATATGATTCTCCCGGCCATGGTGAAGACAGGTCTTCAGACGCACTCAGCTTCCAGCTTCGTGGCTGGGTGCATCCTCCTCTTTTATATTAATAGGTTTCATCCACTAGATGTTCTCCATTTACATGTGAATCTGGAAAAAAGCTTCAGCTAAATATAGGCCCTGCACAGGCAAGCTAGGGGAACAAGCAAAATCAGAATGGGGGTGGGGGAATTTGCAGCCCCTGTCACACTCTGGTTGAGGCTCCAGGGTGGCAGAGGTCCCAAACGTGACCTCGAAAGCTGTGTTACGTTTGGCAGGTTACACCACCTCTCTGAGCTTCAGTTTCCCCCTCTCTGAAGTGGCATCATTTCTCTCAGTGATATTTCAGGTTTCTTTCCTTGGCTTAGTGTTTCCACCTGGGGACAATCCCTGAGAAGTGAGCAGGGAGCCAGCCTCAGGTGACGCTGCAGGATGTGTTTCTCTGGTCTCATTTTTTAGTGTCGTTCTGAAGATTGAGAGGAGGTGGCATGTCAAGGGAGATGTTCTTTGCTGACCACCAAACTTTGAGATGAAGATGAATCAGATAAAGCCAGAAACCCCCGCTGCCTTAGAAGAGCCTCCTCGGAGGCTGGAAAGTATTTGTCCCAATGCTGGAAAAATAACAATCTCAATGATTTCTCAGGCCTTAGAATTAAGACTAAAGCTTGAATCCACATCTTAGGTACAAATTAGGGGCTTAGGTCAACACATACACACACACACACACACACACACTCTCTCTCTCTCTCTCTCTCTTTCTCTCTCTCGCTCTCTCTTTCTTTGTAGAGGTGTTCTTCCTTTTGCTCTTCAAAGGAGACAATCTTTGGTGTTGGTTAAGAGACCTGGCCTGCCACTTATTTGTTTGGTAACCTGGGTAACTATTTTCTGTCTCCAAACCTCAGTTTCCCCACCTGTAAAATGGGCGCAGTTCATCTCCTCAGATTAAACAAAATGAAAATAAAAATCATTGACATTTATAAGCCTCATTTAAGTAAGCATCTAAGAGCAGCCCCAACAGATAGGTAGTGATACTATCCCTCTGTTACAGGAGGGGAAAATGGAGACTCAGAGAGGGAGTGACTTAGCCCCAGCTCACACAGCAAGTAAGTAGCAGAGCCAGGACATAAACCCAACTCTGGGCGATTTCAAAGGCTAGATGCTGTTGAGCTCCCAAGTCATGTGACCACTGATGAATGTCAAGGTCTCAGTTCCATGCACAGTACCTAATAGATACCCAGTAAATACTTGCTATGGTGACCATGACAGTGATGGTGACACTTGGAAAACTAGGCTGGGCACGGTGGCTCACGCCTATAATCCCAGCACTTTGGGAGGCTGAGGTGGGCGGATCACTTGAGTCCAGGAATTTGAGACCAGCCTGGCCAACATGCAAAACCCTGACTCTACTAAAAACACAAAAATTAGCAGGGTGTGATGGAGGGCACCTGTAATCCCAGTTACTCGGGAGGCTGAGGCAGGAGAATCGCTTGAACCTGGGTGCCGGAGGTTGCAGTGAGCCAAAATTGTGCCACTGCACTCCAGACTGAGCAACAGAGTGAGATTCCATCTCAAAAAANAAAAAAAAAAAAAAAAAAAAAAAAAAAAACAGAAAACTCTTGCCTGAGGGCAGGGGAGTAGAATATAGGATGCCTTTCCTAGCAAGATTTATCATGGAAATGTGTAAATTTCTATTAGATTTTCAAATGGGAAGGATCATGCTGACATGAGCCACATGCAAAGTGTGGCCCACCCATTCAAAATTAAAGGGATGTATTTATATATCCACATCCTCACATTTTGGTATCTCAGAAAGCAGGCAGAATATTGTGAGGCAATGTACAATGGCATAAAAGATCGTCCCAATTTAATCCATCTATCTAGTGTTCCATCTAATTACTATATTAGAAAAGTCTTCAGACCATGTATTGAACATTATAAATGGGAATAAAATGATTCTGGTAATGGCTTAATAAAACAGGTGAGGTAGCTCCGTCTGTCTGCCTGTATCCTTGGACCATGGCCAGATTGATTTGTCAGGGAAGAAAAAAAAAAAAAAAAAAACCAGAAATGGGCTTGTGTTGCTGCACTTTGGAGATTGTCTCCATTAGGGGCCTTTGATTTTATTCTTGTTTTTCCTTATGAGAAGTGCTTATCGGTTCCTTTTGTTAACAGCAAAATATGTAGAACTGATGGAAAAACTGACAGCAGCCGTTTCATATTTTATAAAGCCGCTCCCGGCTTGTAATTTGCTGGTTGGGATGAACTGAGGAACCCTGAAACTCCTGGTGAATTTGCAGCTGATGACTGCAGTCTCATTGGAGGGTGTGTGTAACCCCTGGGATTTTGCTGCTGTGGGGAGCTGCAGCTGGGGGAGGCAGAGAGAGCCCAGGGTCAAGAAATGATGTGCCAATCATGGAAGGCTGGCATTGCCCAATCAGAAGTGATCTGAGATCCTTGAGCATTAGATCACTTTTCTCTTGAGTGCCTAGAAGGGCGTTCACTTTTTTGGAATCTCTGAGGCTTTCTGTGTATTTCAAAAAAGGACTTCCCCCCCTTCTCCTCTCTCTACAAATGCCCAGTGTCTTTGTACTTTGTGCCCTGAAGTCTCCTGTCCCCTTTCCTTAAAAGCTGCCGTTCCTACTGAGACTTGGCACATCTGTCTGAATTTGCTTCTGGCTTCAGGGCTGGTATCCAGCAACCAGCGACAGAAGGGCCACATGACTCCTTGGTGCAAATCCCTCCCAGTTTCCAAGGAGCTGCACTGGATGAAGGAGCAGAAAACGCCCTTCTCCCCTCAAGTGCCTTGGGTGTTTCCAGCTCCAAACTCTAATTTCTGGCTCCGAGTAGACTAATATGCGGGTGTCGGAGGTTAAATTCCAGCACATCAAGGAGGTGCCCATTTTTCACGGAGCCCTGGCATTCACACCAGGCGTCATCCACGTTGTCATGGCTACACAGGCCTGGGACCCCAGAGACGGGAGCGCAGAATTAATGGCAGTCCCGAGTAAAGGATTCCTGTCTTGGCAAGGTTGATGGATTACATTGATGTACCATTTGTCATACTGTAATTGTTCTGGCAAATGTAATACCCACTAGTATAAACATTGTACTGCTTTGCTAATAAAACCCAAAATAGGGAGAGAAAGGATGATACAGTGTTATGCTCACTTAAAGAGACAGTGCCGACTTTCCAAGTTGGAGCTGACTTCTTTTTCCTGAGGCCTCGCCGCCTGATGCCTTCTCCATTGATGTGCGCGTGTGTGCTAAGCACCTGCCTACCACCCGCCTTCCCAGCATGCCTGGCATGGGCCATCTGGGGTGTGTGTGGGTTTTTTCTTGGAGGCTCTGGAAACTCAGTTTCCCTCTCTGTGAGCACCCCCCAGGATTCTTCTTCTTGGGAGTTGTTGTTGCCCAAAACCTCTTTGTGTTTCCTTGATGCCTGCTTGGCATCACCAGTAGAGTCTGTTTATCCAACTGACTCGGCATTCAAGGCTCTGCTCTGAAGTGGCTGCTGCCTTCAAGAAGTCCTCCCTGACCTGCCAGACCTTCTTCAAATTCTGACATCGCTCAGGCCTGCCTGGTGTCTGTACTGCCATATGATCCCCCCGTTAGATCATGACGTCTTCAAAGGCCAGGTCTTGGCCCTTAATATTCCCCTCTCCTGTCTCACCAGTGATGCCCAGAACTGTGTTTGGGACACAGAAGGTGCTTAATTAATATTCAATGAATTATTGACTCACTGGTTTCCCATTGGGCATGAGAGGCTTAACTGAGCAGCTTCATTGGCCCATCTCAACCTTTCAGGACCCCCCAACACCCACACTGCCTCTTCTGGAGCCGTCAGTAAAACCCTGCTTCTCCTGTTCGGAATGTGTCTGTTGGCCTCTGTCTGGCCTTTGTCCATGACCTTCCCTGTCACTGGGCTGCCTTTTCCCAACTCTTTAGCTGATTAACTCCCAACTCAAATGTCACCTCTTCTGGAGAGCTTCCCTTGACCCCAGATCCCCGGACAGGGTGGGTGGGGGGCTTCATGTGCCCCTTAGCTCCTTGACACCACTCTGCAAAAGCACAGCACATGTCACGGCGGCGGGCGGAGGAGTGTGCATATTTCCTCTCCTGTGCATCACTGAAGGCACCTCTATGTCACCTCTCCCTTATGCTCAGCTCTGGAGCCCAAGCATCCAGCTTGAAATTCCTGAATGCTTAACAGATGAATGAATGAATGAATGCAGTGAATGAATGAATGCCCTTAACTTACCACCTCTGTCTGTGGGTTGAGCTGTGCTTAAATCCCCTTTTTGAAGGCAGCAGTTGAGGGTAAAATTAGGGCCCTATCTAAGGATCTTTACCCGGAAGACCCAAGGATGGAAGACTGCGGGCCGGGAAGTGGTTCTTTCTCTTGCTACTGGGTCAGGCTGTGAGTGAGCTGGGGTGGGCTCGCTCACCTTTTCCTGTCCCACCATCTTCCGCCTGGGATAAGCAGGGCAGAGGCTTCTGCTGGGAACTTGGGGAGGGCCCTGGAGGCAGCTTGGCCTCCTCCCTTCATCTCACCTCCTAACTGCCAGCGTGAGTTTCTGCTTTCCCAAGAAGTCTTCCGAGCCATAAGTGTTGATCTTTCTGATCCCTGCAACCCTCTTTCCTCGGGGCAGGGAGAGAAGGGCCCGCACAGGATCTGTGATCTCATATAATGCTCATCCAGGCGTGGCTTGGCTTTCATGTGTTAACATCCAGGATTTCTATACGGTGTCCAAACCACCTCTATCCATGTGGGGTGAACCTATGGCCCCAGCACCTTCTGAGGTTCACTCCTATAAGGAATGTATTCAGGGGCAAGTAACTGGAAACCCAGCTAACCAGTGCCTTAAGCTCATATGGGTTCATTCATTTATTCATTGAAACTGGGTCTCACTCTGTCATCCAGGCCATTGGCTAAAGTACAGTGGCATGGTCAGAGCTCACTGTAGCCTCAAACTCCTGGGCTCAAGCAATCCTCCCACGTCAGCCTCCCAAGCAGCTGGGAATACAGGCATGTGCCACCATGCCTAGCTAATTTTTTTTTTTTAACTGTAGAGATGTACTACATTTACTATGTTGAATTCCTAGCCTCAAGTCTTCCTCCTGCCTCAGACTCCAAAAGTGCTGGGATTACAGGCTTGAGCCACCATCCCTGGCTATTTATTTATTTATTTATTTTGAGATGAAGTGTCACTCTGTCACCAAGGCTGGAGTGCAATGGCACAATCTCAGCTCACTGCAACCTGCACCTCCTGGGTTTAAGCAATTATTCGAGTAGCTGAGATTACAGGCATGTGCCACCATGCCTGGCTAATTTTTTTTGTATTTTTAGTAGAGAGGGTTTCACCATACCGGCCAGACTGGTCTCGAACTCCTGACCTTGTGATCTGCCCACCTTGGCCTTTCAGAGTGCTGAGATTACAGGCGTGAGCCACTGTGCCCAATCTTGGCTATCTATTTTTAAACAAACTTTGTATTTAGGGAAGTTTTAAGTTCATAGCAAAATGGAGCAGAACATGCAGAGAATTTCCATATATGCCTCACCCTACACGGCACAATCTCCACCACCAGCATCACGCCCACCAGAGTGTGGGACATTTATTATAACCGAGGAACACACACTAACACCTCATTATCACCCAGAGTCCACAGTTGACATTAGGCTTCATTTTTGGTGGTGTACAGCCTATGGGTTTGGACAAATGTGTGATGACGTGGATCCATCATTGTAGTATCATGCAGAAGAGTTTTCCTGACCTAAAAATCCTCCCGTATTCTACCTACTTATCCCTCTTTTCCCAGTGCTCCTGCTACCCACTGATCGTTTTACTGCCTCCATAGTTTGGCTTTTCCCAGCATGTCGTATAGTTGGAATTATACTGTGCGTGATACGGTTTGGCTGTGTCCCCACCCAAATCTCATCTTGAATTGCGGCTCCCATAATTCCCATATGTTGTGAGAGGGAACTGGTAGGAGCTGATTGAATCATGAGGACAGCTTCACCCATGCTGTTATCGTGATAGTGAATAAGTCTCACAAGATCTTGTGTTTTTTTATGAAGGGAAACCCCTTTCACTTGGTTCTCATTCTCTTTTTGAAAGACATGCCTTTCACCTTCCACCATGATTGTGAGGCCTCCCTACCCATGTGGAACTGTGAGTCCATTAAATCTTTTTTCTTTATAACTTGCCCAGTCTCAGGTATGTCTTTATCAACAGCATGAAAATGGACTAACACAGTGTGTATGTAGCCTTTCACATTGCGTTGCTTCACTTGGCCGTGTGCACAGGTTCCTCCATGTCTTTTCATGACCCGAGAGTTCATTTCTTTGTAGCACTGTCTAGCATCATTTAGATTAGACAGTAAGATTCTATTGTCCAATGTACCACCATTTATCTATCCAGTCACCTACTGAAGGACATCTTGGGGGTTGTTTTCCTCACAGGACAGAGTCAGAGGGAGGCAGCCCTCCTGTCTTTCCACTTGCCATCTCGATTTCATCTTCAGAGCTGCGGGATGACTCTTCCTCCCCTAGGGCTCGTGTCTACAGTCTAGGAAGGAATAAGAAGGGAAGGCCAAAGAGGCAGAGGGCAAAAGGTTTTTTCCCAGTGAGTGTTTTCTCTCTTAATTCAGGAAGGCAAGCCCTCTTCGAGAACTTTATCTCATTCTCTAGTACTGGCCACTCGTAGCTGCAAGGGAGGCGGGAAATCAGGCCATCCCACTGGTAGGAGATAGTGTTATGGCCTGAAGTGTGTCCCCTAAAATTCACATGTTCAAGCCCTGACCCCCAGTACCTCAGAATGTAGCTGTATTTGGACATCGAGTCTTTACAGAGGTAATGAAGTTAAAATGAGGTCAGCGGAATGGCTCCACTGAACGTACTGTGCCATATGGGGACCAGTTTGACTGCTGTCCTTGTAAGAGGAAAGTTGGCTACAGACGCACACAGAGGGAAGACCCTATGGAGACGCAGCAAGAAGGCAGCTACCTACAGGCCAAGGAGGGGAGCCTTCAAAGAAACCAACCCCACAGATGCTCGATCTTGGACTTCTGGCCTCCAAAATTGTGAGAAACAACGATGTCTGTTGTTTAAGCTGCCCAGTCTGTGATACTTGTGCATGGCAGCCCCGGGAAATGAGAACAGATGATAGTGGGGAAAAGGGTTAGAATAGCTGGTGGGTGGCCAATCTGCAGTGTTCACCACGGGTAGATTTTGTTGTTATCCCATTTTACAGAAGAGCAAGCAAAGCCAGAGAGGGTTGGTAACGTGTGCAGTTGATCCGAGGAGACTAACATGCGGGTGTTGGAGGTTAAATTCCAGCGTGGTCTAGCATAATCATCAGAGTTTTGGCCCCAGAGTCAGACCCCATAGGTTTAAATCTCAGCTTCCCCACTGATAATTCTGTGACCTTGATAGAGTGGCTTCAGCTCCTGGGGCTCAGTTTCTCCTTCTGTAAAACAGGGATGGTAATAGCTCTGGGGCCAGGCGCGGTTGCTGACACCTGTAATCCCAGCACCTTGGGAGGCTGAGGCAGGCAGATCACTTAAGGTCAGGAGTTCGAGACCAACCTGACCAACATGGTGAAACCCTGTCTCTGCTAAAAATACAAAAAATTAGCTGAGCATGGTGGTGCGCGCCTGTAATCCCAGCTACTCAGGAGGCTGAGGCAGAAGAATTGCTTGAACTCTGGAGGCAGAGGTGGCAGTGAGCTGAGATTGTGCCATTGCACTCCAGCCTGGGTGACACAGTGAGACTGTCTCAAAATAAATAATGAATGAGTGAATGAATCCATGCATGCTTTGATCTCCGACATGAGATTTAGATGAGATGAACTGTGAAAAATTATTTTCAGAACTATTGGTAGATGCTAACAGAACTGGAATTTGAACCAGTTCTATCTGAGTCCCAGTCCTGGCAGTGTTTGGGGAGGGGAGAGGAGGTCCTAGCATCAATCTTGCTCCCCCAGGCAGGTGGCCCACTCAGAGTGACACCAAAAAACTTTATGTCCCTATGGCCAACTCTCACCACATTTGTCCCCACTGCCCGCCAGGCTCCCACTGTGCCCCTGTCTTTTCCCCAGTCCCTGCCCTGGGTGCCCCCCTCTTCCCTGGCACAGTCCCAAGCTTGGATTGAAGCGCCCTCTCCAGGTTCATGGTTCCCACCCTCACGTGCTCTGGGCTCTCAGGATCCAGCTCTCATAGGTTGGGGGCCCCCAGTTGCTCAATCGCACAGAGCAGGGTTTGATAACAGACACTGGCACTGAGAGGAGACAGGGTGAAAATGGATGGCAAGCCTGTTCAGAGCTGGGCACCTGCAAGGCTGCCATGAGGTCACCTGGCAGAGGGGGGAGAGGACGAGGGAGGTAGCCTGGAGCAGGTCTCTATGATGCCACAGCCAAAGGTAGCAAGAGCCTAGGTAGGCGTGCCCAGGAAGGTGATATATCCAGCAGGGCTCAGCAGATGAGTCCTCCAGGGGGCTCAGGCTCCCAGACACGGGGACTGACTTGCCAAGGAGGTTTCCCACCCAGGTGCCCAGTCCTCGGCCCGGCTCTAGAAATGCAGCTTCCAGTACAATGCTGCAGCCACCCTTGGGAGATAGTATGACAGTTTCTCAAAACCTTAAAACTAGAATGACCATTTCATCCCGTGGTTTCATTTCTTGCTACACACCCTAAGAAATGGAAAGCAGGGACTCAGCCATGCTCACAGCGGCATTTTTGATGAGAGCCAAAGGGCATAAGTAACCCAGGTTGTCATTGGTGGATAAACAGATAAATAAAATGTGGTCCATTCATACAGTGGAATACTATACAGCCATAAACAGGAAGGAAATTCTGACACAGGCCACACAGATGAACCTGGAAGACATCATGCTAAGTGAAAGAAACCAGACCCGAAGGGATAAATACGGTATGATTCCACTCCTAGGAGGTCCCTAGAGCAGTCAGATCTACGGAGACAGAAAGTAGAATGGTGAACGTCTAGGGCAGGTAGGGGGAAGAATGGGGAGCTCGTGTTTGAAGGGTGCAGGATTTCAGTTTGGGAAGGTGAAAGAGTTCTGGATAGTGGTGATGTTGCACAATTACGTGAATGTGTTTAACGCCACAGAGCTGTACACTTAAAAATGGTTACAGTTGTAAATTTTATGTATCTATTACCACAGTAAGAAAATATTGCTGAATTACTACTGCTGCTGCTACCGTTAGTACTAACAGTTTACTGCTCCCACCAAGTGACGCCATGCTGCATATTTGGCACAAAGTATCTCCTGTAATCCCTCTGACAATCCTGAAGAAGTAGATATTATTAAGTAGGTAAGGAGCTGGGCCTGGTGGCTCACGCCTGGAATCCCAGCACTTTGGGAGGCCGGGGCCGGATGATTGTTTGAGCCCATGAGTTCGAGCCTTGGCAACACAATGAGACGTCCTTCGCTAAAAAATACTTCAAAAATTAGCCAGGTATCGTGGTGCATACCTATAGTCTCAGCTACTCGGGAAGCTGAGGCAGGAAGATCGCTTGAGCCCAGGAGTTTGAGGCTGCAGGGAGCCGGGACTGCACCACTGCACTCCAGCCTGGGTGACAGAGCGAGACCCTGCCTCTAAGGGCGGCAAAAATTAAAAAGTAGTAGGTGAGGACACTTACCTACAGAACTTAGTAGTACTGTGGTTCAGAGAGGCTAAATCATTTCTCCAAAGTCACACAGCCAGCAGCAAGCGTTCAAAGCGGGCCTTGCCCACAGGGTGTCTGTGTCTAAGAGCCAGGCTTTCAACCGCATCATCCTAGCTTAGCTTGTCCAACCTGTGGTCCAGGACGGCTTTGAATGTTCAACACAAATTCGTAAACTTTCTTAAAACATTATGAAGTCTGTGGGTTTTTAAAGCTTATGAGCTACCGTTAGTGTATTTTACATGTGGGCCAAGACAATTCTTCTTCTTCCAATATGGCCCAGGGAAGCCAAAAGATTGGACACCTCTACCCTAGACCATCCTAGAATGACTGAGGCAGGGTTTTCAACCTTGACACTGTTGACGCTGGGGCTGGATAGTCTTTTGTTGTGGGGGGGCTGCCTGTAAGTTGTGGGGTGTTCACTGGCATCCCTGCCTCTCCCCACTAGATGCCAGTAGCACACCGCCCCCTACAATCCCAAGTAAAATGACCAAAAATGTCTCCAGATGCTACCAAATGTCCCCTTGGGGACAAAATCACCCCTGGTTGAAAACCTCCACTTTAACAGGGGCTTCCTGGCAGTACTGAGGATATTGGACAGTCACTCGTGTTTTAAACCACACCAATCCATAGAAATCAATCAGCTTGTGCACAAGAGGTCACGTGGGGGCAGAGGTGGAGCGCCAACGCTTTATTTACCTGTTGAAAGGACTTTTGTTTTTTCACAGGAGTACGCCGTCTCTTCGCGCCCTCTCTCTCTTAAAATGCCAAGACGTTTTAAATTTCCATCTTGGCCTAGGCTCATCACACCCTTACTTGTAGCCTGAACAGTTTTTCGTTTGCAGGTTGGTTTATTTTGCTACCAAAAGGTCTTGTTCACATCTGGGTACATGCACGGTCTGCACACACAGTGGAATTGTAGCCTTTTAAAGATTTCCAGGACATCTGGACAGTGGCTTTGTTGGGTGAATAAAGCCAGTAGTACACCATCGTTTTGAGAAAATGTACATGTCAGTTGACACACAGAAAAACACCTAGGAGGATGCAGACCAGACTGTTCCAAAGGTTTTGTCCGCAGCTGCATTCTCAGCACCCGGCACATAGTGGGTGCCTGCTTCATTACTGTTTGTCAACAGCTAAATGCAAAGCGGCAAGACAGGGCTGTCAGCTTTCTCTTTGTGTGTTTCTCCAGCATTTGAATGTTTTAGAATAAGCATATTTTAACTTGGTGGGTAAAAACTAAAAATTTGTAACCTTTCTCCCAAAAAATAAAGGGGAAAAAAAAGAGAGAGAATCATTCCCTGAGCTTGCCGAGCTTGCCCTTCCACAGACCTCCAAACGCACGTGCCCCTCTTGCCAAAGCCACGCGAAGAAACGAGGCTGGTGTTTTACTGTCCTTGCTCAGCGTGCGTGGATAACACGGGGCTCCTGGAGAAAGCTGGTTCTTTTTTTATTTCTCTTGCATTGGTTTTTCCCCCTTGGGGTTTTGGAAGGTAGGGCAACAACAACAGTGGGGATGGGCAGGAGGGCAGTTGGGAGGGGAGTAGGAGCCCGAAAGCCCCCGTCTTGCTTCTGCCCCAGGCAGGAGGCAGGCGCTGGACCAAGTCACCTCTTCATGAGCAGCGAGCACCTATTTCTGTGGCTTCAGGATCCTTCCAGAGCTGCCCAAGAGCTGGGAAAAGCCTTAGAGGGTGGGACAGGCAGGCTGTGTGGAGGCCGGGGAGGAAAATTAGAAATCAGCATCTTTCTAGGAGCAAAGTTTCTGGACCACAAGGGCAAGAGGTCACGTCACGTTTTGTTTTGTTATTATTTTGCAGCAGTGGTGGGAGAGGGAAGGAAACCCCCCCAGCCTCCTAAATTCTAACAATTCCAAAGGACTTTGAGGTTGTACAGTTGCATTTCAAACGTTTCTCAAAGTTTACAACTGACCTGATTCCTACAAAAAGATAAACACCCTTCCTATGTTTGGAGTCATATGTAATTTTTATCTCTTGACCTTTAAATGTAAGCAGCAGTAAAATGAAGAACTATAGCAGTCATTTAACACTCCGGCTGTACTAACTGGTTCCTGCCTGAGAACCGTGGTTTTAAATTGGCTAATGCAGAATACTTGCAGAGCTAATAATAATTCAGATTATTCCTGTCAGCTATTCCGGTTTCATGGGTAATTTAGTAGTTGAATAAATTTTTAAAAAAATTCATTCGTTACCATGCGCTGTTATGAATCAGTAGATGGTTTACCATTGGCAGCAGTAACTGTAAGAAGATTTAAATTGCTACTGAAAAGGATTTGAGTGAAGGTAATGTTTTATAATGTTCTAAGCCATATGCACTACTTTCAGGCCTCATCAGTTTTACATTGATTCCTAGTGAAGTGTTTAATTGCATCATGAATGCAATATAATTCAGTTCTTTCTGCTAATATGGTATATATCTCAAAGTGATATACAGCACTGACAGGGAGAATTCGCAGCTTCGTCTGGATTTGGGAGGGCAGTGAGAATTGAGCACCTACTGAATGCGTGGAGGGCAGACAGCAGAGGAAGACAGCTGACACGTGGCTCCATCTCGAGACTTGGGGGCGGTGGACTGTTTCTGTCACCGGCTCTCAATGCTGAGGGCTAGCCAGAGAGGGATCAGGTGTTAAATGACCTCCCGTAGGAAGGCAAGGAGACCTCTGTGCTGCCTGGGAAGCTCCTGAGGGCTGGCCAGGCTCTCTCCGGCGATCACAGTCTGATGATTCAGGCATCTCCTTGGCTGTTTTCAAGTGGTTACCGATGATTGGGATTCCTGTTGTTGTTTGTTTAGTCATTCAACAAATATTTATTGAGGACCTACTGTGTGCCAAGGCCGTCAGTGACCCAGGAGATTGGCCTGGGTCGCATCAGTCATTGATTTTGATAGAAGCATATGCTCTGAAGCAAAGGTTTAAGAAAGCCTCAAGGCCAGCGTGGTGGCTCACGCCTGTAATCCCAGCACTTTGGGAGACCGAGGCGGGTGGATCACCTGAGGTCAGGAGTTCCAAGACCAGCCTGGCCAACATGGGGAAACCGTATCTCTACAAAAATACAAAAATTAGCTGGGCATGGTGGCGTACACCTGTAGTCCCAGTTACCTCAGGAGGCTGAGGCAGGAGAATCACTTGAACCCTAGAGGTGGAGGTTGCAATGAGCCAAGATCATGCCACTGCACTCCAGCCTGGGCAACAGAGTGAGACTCTGTTTCAAAAGAAAAAAAAAAAGGGAGAAAGAAAGGCTCAACCTCAGGGCCCTGGCTGCTGGTGCAGGCAGTAGACCTGGGCGAGGTGACCAGACCCTGGGACCTCAGCTCCCAGGGCAAACTGGAGCACCTGTGGCCCATCTAAGAGGACAGTAGCCCCACAGCTCCAGCAAGCGCCACCATTGGCCTCGTGTTGGCAGAGTTTTAAATTTCACATGAGAGGCTGGGCCTTGGGGTTTCTATGCAGAATCACCCATTTTTAAAGAAAAATTAAAACATATACATGATGCGGGCCAAACTAAATATGACTCTGCGCATACTCCGCCCGAGGCCACCTGTTTGCAATGTCTGTTATTGGGCCTGATTCTGCTGTGAAAGCAAAAAAACATTTGCTCTTGGGGCCTGAAAAATATACGCATGTTAGAGGCGGTAGAACTCGCAATGCCTTGGCAGGCAGGGGCGCAGTGCTGCGGGAGCCTTGGACGTGCGTGGGGGACGGAGGAGGGAGCTGTTGGCTTCCCATCTGGCAGTCAGGGATTGGGGACAAGCTGCTCTAGACGGGGCCTGCAAGGCCACTTGCTACATCTCCAGAAACATAAAGAAGACACCTTCTGGGAAACAGAACCAAAGATAGAGAAGGGACTGTGTGGCCTTGGGTTTGTAAATGGGAGGCACGGGAACAGCCAGGTATGATTTCTGCTGGTCAGGACCCCCAAAACAGTGGTGGAGACGCAGTGGGCACGGCTGGAGCGTTTCTTTCTCTGAATCCTGAAAGCAACCCAAGGTTCAGAGGTCTTCCCGCTGGGGAAGGCCCCTGGATTCTAGTTTTAGAAGCATCTCTGGCTCCCATCCTTCTGAATTGCAACATATGAAAGCTAAACTCATTCTTTTTGGCATTCATTCATTTATTCGCTTATTTGTTCATTCAACAAGCATAGTATGAGCCAGGGCACTGTTGTAGGTGCTGTTCGTATAGTGGCGACCAAGACAGATTTACAGTCACTCATTGCTTGACAACCGAGATACATTCGGAGAAAGGCGTTGTTAGTCAGTTTCATTGCTGTGTGAGCATCATAGAGCGTTCTTGCACAAACCCAGACGGCAGAGCCAGCTACACACCTGGACCGCTGCTCCTGGGTTACAAACCTGAACAGCATGCGGCTGCACTGAATGCTCTAGGCAGCTGTAACACAGTGGTAAGGATGTGGGTATTTAAACATCTCTAAACATAGAAAATGTACCATAAAAATATGGTGCTAGAGTCTTAAACAGTGGGACCCCCATTGTATATCCATCATTGACCAAAATGTCATTAGGCAGTACATGACTGTACCTGCCTTCTTGTGGCCTCTGTTCTAGTGGAGACAGACCATATCAATTACATAGTTAAGAACACAAGTTGGTGTCACTTACTGGTGGCCTCATGTTCGTTTGCTAGGTCTGCCATGACCAAGTTCTACTCCCGGGTGGCATACCCAACAGGATTTGTTTTCTCATGGTTCTGCAGACCAGCAGTCCAAAATCAAGATGCTGGTCAGCAGGGCTCTCCCTGGCTTGTGGATGACAGTCTTCATGTTCATTTCCTCTGTGTTTCTGGACCCCAAGTTCCCCCTTTTTATAAAGACACCAATGATATCAGATCAAGGACCACACTAATGAGCCCATTTTAGTTTTATTACCTCATTAAAAAACGCTCTCTCCAAATAAGGTCACATCCTGAATCCTGGAGGTTAGGACCAACATATGGATTTGTGGGGACACAGTTCAGCTTTTAACACCCCACAGAGAAAGCCAACCTATGAGACTGTAGCAGGCTCAATGGGGCTCTTGGTGAAGGGGACAAGAAAACAGCGCCACATGTACTGTCACTGGAATGTGCTTTCTGTTAACTCCCATGAATGATGCAAAAGTCACATGTGCCTGCCGTATGCATCCCTCCTGGAGCGGGACCTTCAGATCCGAGTTCATGTGTTTGTGGCGATCTGATTGTCATGCAGTCCACCAGGCAGGAGCCCAGCCACGGGGCTCCTCCCTCAGCCTGGCGCCACAATGTAATCAGAGCCTGCTTTTCCTCCTCACTCTCGAGGAAGGCCAGCTGGGCCACCTTTTTGATCATCGTAACCTTGACGCAGAAGAATAATTTATCCGTGCCCCCAGATAAGGAAATTGCAAAATATTATTTATGAAGGCAAGCAGACACGTCGTAATTCTGGCCCTGGGTTTCTGGACGCGTCTGGCCAAGATGGGACAAGGCGGTTGATGTTTGCTAATAAAATGGGACATTGTGCCTGGGAGATGGAGCTGTGTGGGAATCAGAGGGGAAGGGGTCTCACCAGAGAGACTTCAGAGAAGGACTGTTCCAGAAACTGACCCTAATTGTCCTTCTGTGGACTCCCTTGTCAGAAGTGGCAGTACAGAAGTCTCCGTGAAAAAGCAGGGAAGCCAGAGCGGGTGGGGATGTTGGACATCCGTCTGGGGAGAGCAGAGGTGTGGGGACCTTCCCCTGGGGATGGTGGCCTTGCTTGTGGCACTTGGGCAGTTGTGTAGCACAGTGGTTGTGAGTCCTGGCACTGTCACTGCTGGTGTGGTTGATGCTATTGGGCAAGTCAGGCAACATTTCCAAATCCCAGTTTGTTCATCTGTATAATGGGAATAAGAACAAATCCACCTTCAGGATTGCCTCCAGGTTAACATGAGATAATACGGCTAAGACATAATTGGTCGGTGGGCCTGACTTCTATTAAGCTGAGTGACGAAGGATGTAACTCTGGAGCTGACAGCCTGGCCTAGTGTCCCAGCCCTGTTCCTTATTGGCTGTGTGACCTTGGGCAAGTTGCTTCATCTCTCTCAGCCTCCATTTTCCTCATCCATCAAATGGGTATAAAAAGTGTCCCTAATTCACATAGTAGTCTTGAGGGTTGAATGAATGAATGGAGAAAAGGAGTTTAAAACAGTGCTTGTCTCATAGTAAATGCTCAGCAAATGTTGGCCATTAATATTACTTCCTGGGCCACGGTTCTTAGCACTCTTTCATTGAAAAGCTTGACTTGGATTTGCAGGCAGCTTGTCCCATTGCTGTTGCCGATAAACCACATGCTTAGTTTAAAAATCCAAACAGATTTGCACTTTTCTGTTTGGATTTTTGTTTTGAAAATTTTGCTATTTTCATTGGGAATATTCCTCTGAGCATTGAAAAGTTTCTCCCAGGGTGACAAGGTTTCTCACTTACGGTCCCCAGGGAACCAGCCTCTCCTCTGTCCACTGCAGAGGGGATGACAGACCCTGACAGCTCGGACCACCCAGTTCACTAAACCTCACACACCAGCTCCTGGAAATGCCACCACAGCTCTCGGGCACCAGCCGGAAAGTTCAGCCTGGCAAATGTTTTGCAACCTCTCAGCATTTTGTGGTTCTACCAAATTAGCGTTTGGTATTGAATTAGTATTCATTTTCTCTAACATGATATAAAAGTGTAATCACATTAGTGAATTTTATAGAACATTAGATTGTAAATTTGGAACATGTTCCCGCCTGAAACAGCTTAAAAATTAAAAAATAATAAAAACCAGCCAACAATAATAACAAGCGAAGCCCGCTCACAAGCCCTGGCTTTTCCAGCTGGACTGCAGCAGCCTGGATAGAAAATTCTCTGCTCTCTGCCTCCTTGTCCCTACAGAGAAAGAATTTTCATTCCACTGCCCTGATTTGTGAAGCATTGAATTTAAGACTTTAATAGTCGTTCCAAATGAATGTTTCTTTAATCCCGGGGCAGAAACGTAGGCTGTGGTTGAGATGTAATTAATAGCACTAATTACTCTTCCCTTGCTCCGTCTCCTTTCCCTCCTGCCCTCATCCCTGCTTCCCAAGAAACCTGATGGAACCATCAGGAATGTTCTCCTTTTGCTCCAAGATGTTCCCCTTTTCTTCCTGCCTTCATCCCTGTTCCCTAAGAAATCAGTCAGCAGGCTCAGAGTCTATCCCCATTCTAAACTCCTTCTTTCGGAATATTTTTTCTTCCTGCAAGTGGTTCCTCCAGTTCTGGGACTCTTGGGCTTTCCAGAAGGTTCGATTTTCTAGAACCTGTTTTTCAGCCGTCCTAGTGACTCAGCCAGTCATGAAGGCAATGCTCTAAAGAAGAAGCAGTCCATCGCCTGACCCCTAGCATCTTTCTCTGCAGTGACAGCCTCACTGATGCACTGGCCCAAACATGGGAAAGCCTCCTGAAGGTCCCTGCCACCAGACGCCCAAAGCTGAGGGACGCCATTCAGCAGCCCTGCAGAGCCCAAAGCACAACCTCAGCAAACCATTTTCCACCACAAAAAGTAAAGGAAGCTGGGTGTGGTGGCTCATGCCTGCAATTCCAACACTTTAGGAGGCTGAGGCGGGTAGATCACTTTAGGTCAGGAGTTCAAGACCAGCCTGACCAACATGGTGAAACCCCATCTTTACAAAAAATACAAAATTAGCCGAATGTGGTGGTGCATACCAATAATCCCAGCTACTTGGGAGGCTGAGGCAAGAGATTTGTTTGAATCCAGGAGACAGAGGCTGCAGTGAGCCGAGGTCACACCACTGCACTCCAGCCTGGGCAATAAGAGCGAAACTTCATCTCAAAAAAAAAAAAAAAAACCACAGGAGTAAAACACTTTGTACATATAATGAAAGGAAATAAGGTTATCAAGGGGGGCTAAACTGATTTATTTGCACACTGCTTCATTCCCAAATAGTCAGAGGTAAGTAGACTCACCCAGTATCGGAACAGACTTGGAGAGAGGCTGCATTTTGCATGCTAACTCTGAGAATTCACTGGCAGTTTCCTGGAGCTCTGTGTTGACAAGGATTCTTAGACTGCATTCTAGATCAGCAAAAGAGAGTCTCATTCAGTCTATAAACATTTTCAAGCACTTACTGTGTGCCAGGCACTAGCGGGAGAGGCTGGTAATAGATACTAACAGACCAGCTCATGCAAAACTCAATTGCAGGATAGAGTTGGCGTCTTATTCTGAATGCATTGAGAAGCTATGGGAGGATTTTCTATAGGGAAGTGCTATGATCTGGTTTATGTTTCAGAGATTAAAGCTGTAAAAAAAAAAAAATCACTCTAGGTTGTGTGTAGAGAATCAGTGGACAGGAGAAGGAAGAGATGCCAAAAGATAAGATTCAAGGTTATTGCAGGTGAGGATGGGTGATGGGTAAGAACTGATTTGATTTGGGCTTTACTTGAGAGGTGCAGTTGACTAAATTCATCGATGGTTTGGATTGCAACATAGGAGTTGGTGATCCATTAGTAATGTCTACCATGGGCATGGGAGGTGGTAGTGGCCATCCACGTGCTACATCTCTCTGCCTTATACGTCATTCTTAGGCTGATGAGAGCATATGGGGAAGATAAAAGATCACTTAAGGATAGTCATTTATGGCTTTAGAAACAGCTACAGGTATTCCAGGAGATGTATTTGAAGAGAAATATTCACTGGCCATTTCTGCAAACATTATGCAAAAACATGGATTAGCATAACATCCGTGAGACCACATGAATGCCATGCTGTCTCAACCTGAAATTGTCCAGGAATCAGTAAAGCAACTGGGACCCTCAGAAGATATAAAAATTAAACCAAGTCCCTGGAGAGACGTGCAAATGACCAACGTGATTCCACAGTGACGCAATCAGGAAGGTTCAAGGAAAAGAGGCAAGGCAGGTGGCTGACAATGGAACAGATAATAGAAAAACAGTTTTCAGTTATGTCAGGTAGAAACAGGATCAGGCACAGTCTCCTTCCCCTCTTCTCCCCACCCCCAAGCAGGAAGGACCTGGTGAGGATGGGTGGAGGGCAGGGACCAAATAGCAAATGACCGACTGGAAGCACCTTTGGTTTTTTGTTGTTTTCTGTCAATCCCCATCTTTAAGAAGACTGAGGTCGAGCACGGTGGCTCATGCCTATAATCCCAGCACTTTGGGAGGCCGACGTGGGAGGATCTCTTGAAGCCAGGAGTTGGAGATTAGCCTGGGAAACAAAGTGAGACCCAGTCTTTACCAAAAAAAGAAAAAAAAAAAGAATTAATTTTTAAAAGAAAAGCTCAGCCGTGATCAGACACTTGTGAGCGGACAGTGCAGACAGCCTGGGCTCGGGAAGGGAACGGGACTTCGGAGAGGAACAGCTGTTTGGAAAGCCGGGCGCATGCACATGAAGATGGGAGCCGGCAGCCTGGGGGACCTCTGCATCTTTTACATGACTTTTAAAAAAAAATCCTTTCAGAGAAGGGACATTTTGTGAGATTACGATATTGAAAGGGATATGCATGAAATTATAACTTTCTACTAAATATATATATATGAGGACAGTCTTTGTGATTTTTGACCCAGTCAGCTCAGCTTCCCTTTCTGGGAAGTCTAGAAAAAAACTCTCAAAGGGCGAGCCAGTCTCTGCCCTTGTACTCTTGGCTGTAACAACAGCAGTGTGGCTTTGGGAACAACACTCAGCCACAGAAAAATTTATTTCCTTCATTAACAGACAGGCTTGTCATGAACACAGAGGAGCGCAGGAAACGGGACCAAGGTACCGTCCCCTCAGGCCTGGGAAGGGGCCGTGTGGACCCCCATTTCTCAAGCCCAGATAGTGTTCCAATCCCTCATCCCACTTGGACAGGCGTTGACAGTACCCACCTGAGAGCCCAACCCAACTTCTCCTGCCAAGGTTTTTGTTTTTGAGACAGGGTCTTGCTCTGTTACCCAGGCTGGAGTGCAGTGGCGTGATCACAGCTCACTGCAGCCGAACAACCCAGGCTCAAGTGAAGGCTCCCACCTCAGCCTTCAGAGGTAGCCGAGATTACAGGTGTGTGCCACCATGCCCTACTGTTGTTTTATTTTTTTTTTTTCTACACGGTTCGGGGAGGGGTGTCTCTATGTTGCCCAGACTGGTCTTGACCTCCTGACCCCAAGCGATGCTGCTGCCTTGGCCTCCCAAAGTGCTGGGATTACAGGCATGAGCTACTGAGCCTGGCCGCCTGCCAGGATTTTAGAAATACATCCCAAGGGTTCTGAAGCTGGACCAGTTTGAGAACCTCTTGGGTAGCTCATTTAAAAATATTAATTTTTTAAAGGTGCATTAAACAATAGATCTGTAATTTTTAAAAATCAAGACAGTAAAGATGATTGCAGAAGAAACAAGTCCCCTGAATTTCCAGCCCCTTCCTGGCCATTCACATACTTACTTGTTTTCTCAGGACATTTCGACCCATAGGCAAGCATGCAAGTGCAGCCCTGCTTAAAAATAGAAAAGGAGGCCGGGTGCGGTGGCTCACGCCTGTAATCCCAGCACTTCGGGAGGCTGAGGCGGGTGGATCGTGAGGTCAGCAGTTCGAGACCAGCCTGGCCAAGATGGAGAAACCCCGTCTGTACTAAAAATACAAAAATCAGCCAGGTGGGGTGGCGCAGGCCTGCAGTCTCAGCTTCTCTAGAGGCTGAGGCAGGAAAATTGCTTGGACCTTGGAGGCAGAGGTGGCAGTGAGCCGAGATCATGCCACTGCACTCCAGCCTGGGCCACAGAGCGAGACTCTATATAAAAACAAAACAAGAAGAAGAAGAAACCAGGAAAGGAGTTAGGGGATGATTCCTTCTATCCTTCAGTATTCCACTGGGCTCCTACAGGGTGCTGGGTGCTGGGAATACAGCAGTGAACAGAAGAGAAATGTCTCCTGCAACGGGCAGCCTCCGGCGGGGCAGGGGGACATTTGCTAAGCATGTCAACAAGTTGTGATAGAAGAATCACAAATCGTGGTTCTGCAAAGAAACAGCATGCCATGGTGTGGGGGGTTATTAAATGAACCCCCTGAGGCTGAGGAATCAGCCGGGTTAGAGGTGGGTGTGTCTGGCCTGTATGTGCAGGGTGTGTGTCAGTGTCTGCTTGTGTATGGGCAGGCATGTATGTGTGGGTGTGTTTGGGTCATGTGTGTGTGGTGCAGGGTGTGTATGAGTGTGTCTGTGCCTTCATCTCTGTGTCTGTGTCTCTGCACATGCACACATGTGTGATGTGTCCAGGAGGGCTCCTCTTGGTCCAAGAACTCAAGTGACCCGGCACAGAGTGGGGTGGGAGATGCAGGCAAGAAGTGGAGTGGCCCTGAGCTGTGGAGGTCTCCTTGGCCACACAAAGGGGCCTGGGTTTTTGTCTCTATGCCCAGGGAGCCAGTGGAGGGCTATGCAGAGGAATGACGAGGTCCAGTGGTATTTTCAGGGGGATTCAGCTGGAATAGTGTCATGGGGGGCAGGCGGGTGGCCTGGAGGAGGCTTAGTGGTGACAGAGGATGACTTGGACGTGGCCTTAGGAGTGGGGCTGATGGGGCTTGTGGTGGTGATGTAATGTGGCGGGATAGAATGAGCGAGGATGCCTCCCGGGCTCCTGGCCTGAGCAGCTGGGTGGACTCCACGCTGCTTCCTGCAACGGGGGAGATGCTGGGAGGAATCTGGGGAGCAGGTGTGGCGTGAGAGTTCAGAGTTCCCTTTCAGCCACAGGTTTGAAACCTGAGATGCCCATGATCTCCCAGAGGGGATATCAGGTCCGCAGTGGGTGGGTGGTAGAGGCCAGAGTCCTGGAGGCTGGAGACGAGCCTCAGGTTCAACCACAGATGGGGCAGATGGTGTCTCCTTGGCTCAAAGGGCCAGCTCTTGCCTGGAGGCCCTGGGCTCCGAGCCAGAGCCCTGGATCACCGGACGGGTACTTAAGTGTGGCTGCTTTATCCCCAGCAGCTGTGTCAGCACAGGCCCTGGGCCCTGATGGGTGACACTTGTTAAAGGATGCTCCCTCTGGGGACTCAGCCCAAAATGATCCAGAACCATAGCAGCAGGGCTCTGCGGGGCTGGGGGGTCATTCCCGCAGCATCGAGGCCCAGCAACACTGGGTCACCTCCCTGGGGGCTGGAACCAGCTTCCCAGTGGCTGGTTCATGTTACGCTTATCTCAGAAAATAAAGACACACTTTCTCACTGAAACACACTCTGTGTGCCTTGGGTGATGGTAACCCTAACAGCTAATGTTGAGGATTTTGCTGTGTGTCTGCCCTGACTACCTATTGGCTCAGTTAATCCTCACAACAACCCCAAGAGGAAATTTCCACAGTTATTCCCATTGTACAGATGAGGAAACTGAGGCTCAGCAAAATAGTAGTTGCTCCGTAGTATAGTGTAGACAGGATTAAAATGGGGCAGTTCGACTGCAAAACCCATTCTCTCAGTTCTCACACTCTATGCTGAGTGTTGCTAGATATTATTTCTTTTGTTTTGCCTCTGTCACCCAAGCTGGAGTGCAGTGGCACGATCACAGCTCATTGCAGCCTCAACCTTCCAGGCTCAAGCGATCCTCCCACCTCAGCCTCCCAAGTAGCTGGGACTACAGGCATCTGCCAACATACTCAGCTGATTTTTGTGGGGTTTTTTGGTAGAGACAGGGTCCCATGTTGCCCAAGTTGGTCTCGAACTCCTGAGCTCAAGAGAGCCTCCTGCTTTGGCCTCCCAAAGCACTGGGATTACGGGCATAAGCCACCGGAACCAGCCAGGATGTCATTTTTAAAGTCACATCTACCCTTCAGCAGGGGTGTTACTGTTAGGCCCATTTTACAGAGAGGGGAAGCTGATGCCCAGAGAGAGAAAGTCCTCTGCCTAGAGTCACACCACTAGTAAGTGGCAGTACTGGGCCTGGTGGGAAGCCCTGAACTCTCTTTCAGAGGTGAGACCTGCCCCGGGCCACCAGCCCCTGCCTCCCTCCACTGGAAGTGAAAGCCTCTGTTCCCCTACCCCACCCCAAAGTATTCCAGTGACTGTCACGGGTGGGAGGTGAGACTCCATCCTTGGAGCTGTGGGCTCCTCGGAGCTCTGGGCCAGAGCAGGTGAGATCCTGTAGCGAGAGAAGCAGGCTTATCACTGGAGCCTGTCCATGGAGCCTGGTGGGTGGGCTCAAGCCCCTGTTGGATTGGAGCTGTATTAAATCTAGCCCCACTGCTGGGATGTGCAGCTTTGGCCAACTTTGGGGGCTTGGGCCACCCTGTCCAGGAAGAACCCAATGGCTCACTGGGACAGCCCTGTCCATCAGAGTGATGTTGGGACGGTGCTGAATAGCTCACAAGCAGAGGAAGCTCTATGGGTGATGGACTACCTGTTTTAGCACGTGCATGTATGTTTCTTGAATCCATAATTGGAAATTCACACCCTAATTTATACAGCTACCTCCTGAAGCTTCCAGAAGACCCTTGCTTGATTAGCAAAGCAATGAAGAGCATAGAATTTGGGGTCAGGGCCAGCCGCGGTGGCTTACACCTGTAACCCCAGCACTTTGGGAGGCCAGGGTGGGTGGATCACCTACAGTCAGGAGTTCGATACCAGCCTCACCAACCTGGTGAAACCCCGTCTCTAATAAACAGAAAAACTAGCCAGGGGTGATGGTGGGCGCCTGTGATCCCAGCTACTCAGGAGGCTGAGGCAGGAGAATCGCTTGAACCCGGAAGTCGGAGTTTGCAGTGAGCTGAAATCTCGCCACTGCACTCCAGCTTGAGCAACAGCGAGACTCCGTGTCAAAATAATAATAAGAATTTGGGGTCAGAATGCTGAATTCGAATCCCAGCTCTGCCTGATCTTGAGCCTGACCACTCCTAACCACTTCATGCCTCCGTTTCCCTACCTCATAGAATTGTAAGAAGCAAACGAATGCTTAGAACTCTATCTGGCATATAGTACTTACTCAGTGGGCATTAGTTAAGTGTTATTGATGGCATCGCTGTTTAAAATAGGTTATTCTGCAAATGACTAGATACTAAGTATTTTCTGCTTTACAAGCTGCATGGCCTCTGTTGCAGTGACTCAACTCTACAGTTATAACCGAAAAGTAATGGCGGACAGTACATCAACGAATAGATGTGGTTTCGCCCTAATAAAATTTGCTGTGACTTATATATGAGCCTGGGGGAGAAAAGTCCTTTTACCTATGTGAGGATGTAACCCTAGGACTGTCAGCAGCCACTGTCCCTCCATTCCTGGAGGAAGCCAGCCATGGTAGGAGAGACAAAGGACAGCTCACAGAGGGTCAGAGCCAACAGAGAGAGGTAAACCATGCCACTGATTGTTTGAACTGCTGGATCCAGCCATACCTGAAGCTACCACAGCACCGTTCAGATATATGAGCAACAGTTTCCTTTTTAGGCTTAAGCCACTTTGCATTAGGCTGCTGCTGCTTACAACTCAAAAGAGTGCCAAATAATACAGGACTCCTCTCCCTATTCATCCCCCTGAATCCAGCCAGGAGGAGTCGTTGCCCACTTATTTCTGCTGACTCACGCCCACCCCTGTCTGCCAAGGATCAGCTTACCCAGGTGCATTCCTTAGTCCCCGGCATAGAACCATGCCTGCTTTTCCTCTGGGAGTTGAAATCATTTCTCTTTCCTTTTCAAGGTCATATCACCTTGAGCAGGTGACTTTGTTTCCGTGAACCCTAATCCCCTCATCTGTCAAATGGGGCTAATCAGTGGACCTCGGGCATAGAGTGAGTTCAAAAGATTAAATGGATTCATATCTCTAAAGCACTTAGAACAGTCCGTGGCATGGAGTAAGTACTGTCTAAGCATATGCTGTTATTATAGCACTACCTGGAAACTGAACTCACAGACTCTGGGGCTTTTCCTGCAAAATGAAGGGAACTGTCAGCTCCCTGAGGCAGGGACTGGGTCTTCCCATATTCCCAGCACCCTCCCAGGCCTGGTATATTGAGTGGGCATTTGGTGTTTGTTAAGAGTTAGAACAAGGGCCGGACGTGGTGGCTCATGCCTGTAATCCCAACACTTTGGGAGGCTGAGGCAGGTGGATCTCCTTGAAGTCAGGAGTTCGAGACTAGCCTGGCCAACATGGTGAAACCCTGTCTCTACTAAAATACAATAATTAGCCAGGCACGGTGGCGCATGCTTGTAATCCAGCTACTTGGGAGGCCGAAGCAGAAGAATCACTTGAACCTGGGAGGTGAAGGTTGCAGTGAGTAGAAAAACCTCTGCCCGTGGCATGACACCACCACCTGGGTGACAGAGTGAGACTCCATCTCAAAAAAAAAATAAAAGCATGAGGAAGCCACACAAATTGGATCAACTCCCCAGGATGTGCGTGGCTAGAAGTCTCACAATAATTGCTTTGGAAGTTTATGAAACCTTGAGATACAGAGGAATATTAGGGGTCCCATGAGCAATTTGGGGATTTGAATGTTGGGGATTCACACCCTCACTGCTAACAGTGTGGTCCACAGTGGAACTGAATTGCTCATTAGAAACACAGAGACTTGGTCCTCCCTGGACCCCCTGGAGCAGATTCTGCACTTTAACAAGATCTCCAGGTGACTTGTGTGAAAATTAGTTTTAAGGCCAGCCATGGTGAGAGAGGAGGAGGACAGATCAGAAGGGAAGCAGAGCCAAGAGACAGAAATCAAACCCTGCACATAGCGTTTGAACTGCTGGATCCAGCCACACCTGAAGCCACCCCTGCACTGTTCAATTATATGAGCAATGGATTCCCTTTTATCTTAAGCCACTTTGTAAATGCTGTCAGCAGAGCTTCTGTGTCATAAGGGATGAGTGGCTATTTATGGAGGTAAGGATGGGGTAGGGGCTATGAGCCTATGTGCCATTTTATTAGGAAAATGTGGTATCTGGCTGTCTGGGTAGGGAAGAGATGCATCTTTCTGCCCCCTAAGAAAAGAGAAGTGGGAAGGTCATGGAGGGCGCTGGTGACCCACAAGGCAGGAGTGATCTCATTGAGACAGTGGCCTCCAGACCATTGTCAAACAGAGGTGAGCACAAAAGATGCAAGGGTTTGCGGGAGGGTGGACTGTCGTCTGACTCCACCAAGAACTGGCCTCAGTCCTGGTGCTGCTGCCACTGGCTCATTCTATGACCCTGGGCAAAGAAATACGTGTGTCTTGGCCTCATTGACCTTTCCACAGAATGGGGGTAAAAATAGCACTGATCTCACTGGGATGTAGAGAGGGTTTGTGCGGCAGTGGCCAGAGCTGGTGGGTGAGAATCAGCTAAGCATTGTCTCCCAGCTGCACGTGGACCTCACAGCGGGGCTTGAAATTGATCATGGTGGGAAAATGTACACCATGGAAATGGTAAATCTGTCCTTTTTCTCCAGAGAGCTGGTTGTTTAGCGCTTACCAGCAACCCACTGGTGAAATGACAAGATGTATTTAAATCACTATACACAGTGTTTGGTGGTGGTGATTACTAATTACGGTTATGAGTTACTCTAATATTATTAATAGGAAATGGTTTTCATGATTGGGCTGTCAGTGTGTCCGCTTTGACTCTTTTTTTTTAGAGTCTGGGTCACTGTCTGTCACTCAGGCTGGGGTGCAGTGGTGGGATCACAGCTCACTGCAGCCACAACCTCCTGGGCTCAAGTGATTCTCCTGCCTCAGCCTGCTGAGTAGCTGGGACTATAAGCATGCACCACCACACCTGACTAACTTTATCTGTAAAGACAAAATCTCACTATTGTTTCCCAGGCTGGTCTTGATCTTCTGGCCTCAAGCGATTCTCCTGCCTTAGCTTCCCAAAGCACTGGGATTACAGGCGTGAGCCACCACGCCTCGCCTGTGACATTTATTTTAACTGCTTGGAAGCCTCTTCTTCTAGCCCTCTGGCTCCTAGCTCCATCCTGGAAAGCTGACATTATCAGTGAGCTGAGTTCTGAATAGATGGCGTAGTGTAGATGCTAATACCCAAACTAACATTTATGGAGCATGCACTCAGTGCCAGGCAGTAGAAAAGCACGTCTTGCATATATTCTCATTTAACCCACCTAACAACTCTATGAGGTAGAAACTCTCATGAACCCCATGTGGTGAACACAGCCCTGGACTCAGAGAAGTGAAGTGACTTGCTCTGGTTTGCACAGCTGCTTGATGGAGGGACCAGGCTTTGAACCCTCATATTTTGACCTTAGGACCTGTGCTTTCATCAGAAGAATCCACAGAGGCTAAAGGTGGAAGGGGCAGGTGTTTGGTCCCCGAATGTGGACCCTCCTTGCTGGGAGGCTTGCGTGGGCTTAGCGGACACTGCATGGGACCGAGAAGTCCTAACAGCGTCATCTGCTTGGCTAACAGTGACCGGCCATCCGACTTTCTGGGACGCATGCCGACCATACTCTGATTGGCGAGGGGATGTCTCTGTTGGAAGGGGATCTTGGCCACCTGCCCCTTGGCAGCAGGCTACTGGCTGCCACGTGGAGTGCCGTTTGGAGGCGGTGGGAATTATTCGGCAACCTTGCCTGGGATAGCTTGGAATGGATTGTGCCAGGGCAGGGCGGGGGCTCTGCCAGTCTCCCAGACAAGCTGGCAGAGAAAGCGAGAGCACCAGCGCTGTCACAAGAAGCTTACAATCTCAGCTTCTGCGCTGTCCTCCCTGCCCTTGTCTGTCTCTATCTCTTGCTGTCCCTTGGCCTCTCTGCTAAGACTTGAGATGACAGGTGGTTTGGCACCAAGGGAAGCATTCTCCCCTGTCCCCACAGGCCTCCCTCCGTTCCCTCACCCACACTGAAGATTGGGGGCTTTTGCTTCTTCCACTGTTCCCTATTTTCATCAAGATAAAGTTCACACTCCTTGACTTGGCACAAAAACCTCTTGTGATATGACCTCTGCCTCTCGGTTCTGTAGCTTGTCCCCCTAAGTAGACTGTGGGCTTCTGGAGGAGAGGGCCTGTTTCATTCTCAACTTATTTTTCTGAAGTGCCTAGCCCTGAACTCACTCAGAACAGTGGGTGAACTTGACAGGCAAGGGGGGCTGGCCCTGTCCATGGTGGAGGGGATCGAGTCACTTCAGAGTTTGCAGTCATCGCCTATGCTGTGTCTGAGGCAGACTGACCACGTGTCAGGTGCCGTGCGAGGCTCTAAGCTTTTTCTGTTCCTGTCTCAGCTAATGCTGCTAACAGTCCTGTTAGGTTGGTCCTGGGTTTTTTGTTTTTGTTTTTTTTTTTTTTTCTTTTTTTGAGACACAGCCTTGCTCTGTCACCCAGGCAGGAGAGCAGTGGCACAATCTCAGCTCACTGCAACCTCTGCTTCCCAGGTTCAAGCAATCCTGCCTCAGCTTCCTGAGTAGCTGGGATTACAGGTACACGCCCACCACACCCAGCTAATTTTTGTATTTTTGTAGAGATGGGGTTTCACCATGTTGGCCAGGCTGGTCTCGAACTCCTGACCTCAAGTGATCCACCCACCTCCACCTCCCAAAGTGCTGGGATTACAGGCATGAGCCACTGCATCCAGGGTAGGCCCTGTTTTATCCCCATTTTACAGAGGAGGAAGCTGAGGCACAGAAAGATCACCTAGCAGGGGCGGTGGTAAGATTTGAACTCAAGCCAGTTCCGAGCCCAGCTGGCTGGAGTGAGGTCTTCCTAAACTGCCCTGTCAGATGTGCAGCGTCTCAGCCCTGCTCCTCCCCCACCACTTCCTGAGGCCTCATCAGACAGCCACCCAGTTTGCAGCTCACATCACCCCAGCTCTGCTGTGTCCACACATCCTTGATGAATTCACCTGGGCAACACCAGCCCTGCCTGTCACAGCGATAAAGGTAGAGCCGTGGAGAACTGGGTTGCAGAAGATGTAATGAGCCCTTCTCTCTGGCTGCCACCTGTCCCCTGCAGATTGCAGGACTGCTCCGACGTTTTGGAGAAGAGCTGGAATGATCCTTATGGGTCTGATAGTGGATGTTTGGAAACACGGAGAGACGCACTAGGTTGGTTCCTTCCAAGCGGGACCTCCCACCACACCAGAACCTCATCCCGTCCGCCAAGGGCAGCCCATGCGGCTCTGCATGCCACGGACTGATTGTTTCCTCATTCCCGGCCCTGCCTGACAACAGAGCGGCATTCCTGTGCGATCGCAGGGGAGAGTCGCATTGTGTTTGTGACTCCCCGTCAGACTGTGTCATATTGGGATTGTATTGTATTCATAGTTGTTTCCACTAATGTGATATGAAAGTTACTAATCAGAGGAGACTCCTGCATTGTATTAGGGAAAACAAATATTAATATGAGTCGATGGAAGTAGCTAATAAGAAACGCAAGTTGCTAATAGGATGTGATGGATCGGTGGGAGGAATTTGGGTCAGGTGCTTGAACTTTTCTGGAATGCTTGGCAGGGTGGGGGTTGGAAGATGACAGGAACTCTATGTTATAGTCGCTCAGATGGTGAAAGTCCATATCTGATCCCCGCCCCCACGCCCCACTCTCATCACCACCCCATCTCATCTCCGTCCTGCATTGAATAGCATCCCCCCAAAATTCATGTCCACCTAGAACCTCAGGGTCTGACCTTATTTAGAAACAGAGTCTCTGCAGATGAAATCAGTTAAGATGAGGCCATACTAGGTGTGGCCTAAATCTAATTAGATTAGGATGAGCCCTAAATCTAATGACTGATGTCCTTGTCAAAAGGCCACGCGAAGACAGGGACACTCAGGGAGAGAGCCATGTGATGACAGAGGCAGGGATGGGAGCGATGCCACAAGCCCAGCAACACCCACAAGGATGGCCGCGACCACCAGGAGCTGGAGGTGGCAAGGAAGGACCTCCCTGCCCCCTGGAGGCTGCAGAGTGAGCGCAGCCCTGCCAGCCCACACCTTGATTTCAGACTCCCGGCGTCCAGAACTGGGAGAGAAGACGTTCCTGTTACTTTAAGCCCCGTAGTTGGTGGTGATTCATCACAGCGTCCATAGGAACAGAACCCCCTTTCTCCACAATGCTGCGGAGCAGCAGGGACAGCCACAACCCCTCTTGTTTTATTCAAAGACGGCCAGTCAAATCAGGGACGTTCTTCCACCCCCAGCGGGTCAGCCTGGCTGCCTAACCAGCCCTGAGGATGGAGGGCTGGCTCTCTCCCCAACTTTGCTCTTTTAAAGAGGAAAAAGCCTCCTCGGCAGCAGGGTGGTTGGCATATGGGCTCCGCAGCCTGTTTCGCGTCACGTTAATATGTGATTAAAGGGGTCTTAAAACGCCCATTAGTCCCCCTCTGGTATCTAATAGCGCTTTTGGATTTAGAACAGAATATTATTTACTCATTAGCTGATAATAGACCCGGAGTACACGTCCTGTGTATTGGTACAATTATGAGAGTTGATTACACAGAGAGACGTGGTTCTGCTGGGGTGGCTGGTGGTGGGTCAGGGTGGTCCAGAGGGCATGGGAGTGGCAGGAAATGACCTGTGGGCCATACGAAGACAGCAGGGAGCCCGCTAGAGATTGTGTATGGCTGCTGTGGATGGAAACAAATTCCGCATGCAAACAGGGCCACTGGATGCCCACGCAAGGCACTGGGGGGTAGAATTTAAGGAAACTGCCTCAAAGAATGGGGGTACCAACAATAACAGCGCCCATGCCGTGGAAAGGGATTGCACGGGGGCATTTGGCCTGAGTCCCCCAGGATGAGAGTATCAGGAACGCTAGCTGCCCCCACCAGGAATCACAGGATTGGGCGACGTGCCCAGGACACACAGCTGGGAAAGGACCGAAGCTGGAAGCACACCCAGCTCTTCTTTTTCTTGAGACGGTGCCCCACTCTGTCACCCAGGCTGGAGTGCAGTGGCACGCTTCTCAGCTCGCTGCAGCCTCTGCCTCCTGAAGCGCAGCTCTTCTGATGACAAAGCCTGGGTTCTTTTTCAACACTCCACTCTGCTCGCTGCAGAAACTTCTCACTGATTCCAATTTTCTCCATTCTCCAACAGAAAGAGGAACTTTGGCATCACTTCCTCTCATGTTTGGTGTGTTGGAATGATGAAAATAGCAGGTTGTTCCTCTCCGTGGCTGGGTCCCTGACTCAGGCCCAGCATACTGGGAGTGCTGATGGGGAGGGAGCAGGTGTGCAGATGCCACGGGAGCATCTCCTGGGAAGCAGGAGTGATCAAAGACGGACGGAGTGGGCCCATGTCTGGCATCAGCAACTCTGGACAAGGTGTGTGGGAATGGGAGGGGAGTGGGGAAGCACCAGGCAGAGTCCCGAGAGGTGTCCTGGTCACCCTGGTGACACCTCTTGGGCTGTGACCCAGAGTGGTGTTGGCATCCAAGGAGAGAACAGGTGCTAGTGATGCCTGGAGCCATCCCAGCAGGTGTCCGTGGCTGATTCCACTTGGGGGTGACGGAGATGGAGAAGTTGGGCATCCCCTAGTGTGTTGGACGGGGTGCAGAGTATGGAAGGAAAGCCGCGAGTTTGACCTTCACACACGCCTTGACCTTGGCAAGTCCCATCTGTGGGTCATCAGTTTCTGGTGATTTTACCAGTGAACACGTGAGCCCTTTCACACATTGTGCAGCCCACTGAGAGCACCAAAAACCTCCCAGTAATACCCAGACTTGCTGCGGCTTTTCTGAGACGGGCCAGAAGGACAGATGAGAGGGGTTTCTTGTGCACCAGTGGCAGTGGGTATCTCTGACCCAGTGCAAGCAGCTGGGAGACATCCTGCTTGCAGGATGTGTGCTCACCATGGTTTGTGGGGAAACCCTGGTCCCGTGTCCCTGTGCACACGGGTGGCTAGTGGCTCAGTGGGTCTCTGGAGTGCAGCCACCTGACACCTATGGGGTTATGGGAGGGAAAAGCCCAGAATGCCCTCTCTGAGGAGTCAGCCCAGCCTGTGGCCACAGTGATGCTGAAGGGGTTTGCAAGCCATAATTAGACGCCCCGTGTCGCCTTTGTCCAGTGCCTGAGCTGAGAACAGGACTCACTGGTGAAGACTGGCAGGGTCCCTTTTTACCTCCTGGGGAAGGAGCTGGGGAGAAGGCAGAGCTTGGGAAATTGGCCCTTCTGGCTTCTCCCATCCAGATGTGTGGGTCCCAGGCCTCACCTGGGCCAAATAACCTACTTCCCAGTGGGCAGGCAGCATGTACATGTCTCTGTGTATATGTGTGCCTGTGTGTGCATGTCCCTTGTCCATGTGTGTGCATCCATGTGTGTGTGCCTGTATGTGCACATGTGTGTGTGCATATGCCTGTGTGTACACGTGCATGGGCACACATTTTTGCATGTCTGTGCATGTGTGTGTGCCTGTGTGTGTGCATGAGCCTGTGCGTGTGTGTGCCTGTGTGTGTGTGCATGAGCCTGTGTGTGTGTGTGTGTACACCTGTGTGTGTGTGCGTGTGTGTGCACCTGTGTGTGTGCATGAGCCTGTGTGTGTGCGTGTGTGTGCACCTGTGTGTGTGTGCATGAGCCTGTGTGTGTTTGTGTGTGTGCATGTGTGTGTGCCTGTTTTTTAATAAAGCTCACCAGGAGCCAGATATCAATTTCTGTCAGAGAGACGCAGAGCATCTGAACCAGAACTAAATAAAAATAAACATTAAACAATTATTGGAATTTAGGTTTATTTAAAAAATCAGCAGGGTTGAGGGAACCAGCCACCCATTAGTGAGGCAGAACTATCGGGCCTTTTAACAACCTGCTGGTTCTTGGCTACCAGGGAGATTTGGGCCGTCCAAGCTGTGGAAACTCCGGATCCTATTGATTAAAGATGATGCGGTAACAGGCCAGTTACGTTGTTGTGGCTGCTTGTGGCGCTGGCCGACACTGGCTACCTGTTTGTCTTGATGGAAATGGCTCTGTTTGGGGGACCCCGGGAGGTGGTTCAGTGTCCCCATCCCAGCCAGCGCTTTCCACTCTCTGCAGTCCCTGCAGCTGGGTGGAGGCTCTGATCCTGGAGCTGTCTGGGTTCTTGGGTTTTTCTCCTCTCTGTCCCGTCCATGGATATCTGTAGTTTAAAAGGAGTCTGTGTCTTGTCAACCAAATCAATGCAAATAACCAGTGAACGTTTCTCGACTTTTCAGTAATAATTGATCTTCCCAGAACTGATATCGTTTGGAAAACCTAAGGAAGGAGGGTAGCGGTGAGCCAGATGTCCATGCTAAGAGAATGTAATTGCTCTGCGTTATAGGAAAAGAAATGATTTCCCTTCCAGCTTTAGCTCCAAGAGCTGAGCAGTCTGCTGTGGAGCATCAAGAAGCTTCCAATAAACTCGGCGCTTAGTTAGAGGCAGCCTCTCTCAGCGCCTCAGCCAGAAGATTTGGGTGACTGTGGGATGGCAATCTTCCAAGCTGATGGGCAGAGACTTCTTGCCTGCAGATTTTTGGTCTCCAGTTTTAATCTGGAAGCTGTCTGCATAGCCAGTTGCTGTCAGGGAGGGACAGAAAGAGGTTTGTTTTTCTTGAGGGATGTTCAGGCTTAGCCCCTGCGCTGGGTATGCACTGCATGGGAATTGCCACTTGGCTGGTTCTTTTTGTTGTCGTCGTTGTTCTAATTTGATGGTCATTCCCATACATTGCTGTGATTGGCCCCGACTTAACCATGGTGATACTTAAGAAAGTCAAATGGGGACCGGGATATGGCTGATCTGTGGGCTGGTGGATGGAAAATAGGATGCGGGGGGCACTCTCTTTATGAACGCTGTCATTCTTCCGGGACTCATTCATTTGTTCATTTGAGCATTCATTCATGTGCTCATCCAGCACGTAGTTCTGGGGAACCTAGTCTCTGCTGGGCACAATGAGGTGCTGGGCGCCCAGGGGTACCTGCCCTCCTGGAGCTCTTAGTCTAGCTATGAAGAGACACAGACTTGAAATAGTTCATGATGACACCACACTTGCCATGGTGCTTCGTAAAGGTGAGGAGGTGGCAGCGGGGGCTCACGACGGTGGGAACCCGGCCTCATGTTGGGATGTTGGTCTCTTGGAAGTAATATTTAAGCTAAACCTTGGCTGGGGGTGGGGTCTAAGTTAGGCCATTGGTTTTCAGACTGGACCGTGCATTTGAATCACCTGAAATTGCCTTGAAAAAAATCGCCAGGCTCTACCCTCAGAGTTTCTGAATCAGTAGGTGGAGCCCATCCAAGAATTTGCGTTTCTAATGAGATCCCAAGTGACACTGATCCTGCTGGACCAGAGACTTTGGGAACACTGAACTGGGCAAAGAATTGGGAGGAGAGGGCACTCACGTAGCGGAAACTGCAGGTACAAAGGCCCTGGGGCTGGCATGACCTGGGCAGTTTCCAGGAACTGAATGAGGGGTCAGAGCGTGGGAGCAAAGTACAAGGACTTCGGGAGGAAATGCTGTAGAGAAGAAGGCAGGGCCCTGACCGCACAGCCTTACACACCGGGCCGCAGAGTTCCGATGTGATCTGAAATGGGATGGGGAGTCGACAGAGGTTTTCAGCAGGGAGGTATCGACATCCAGTTTATATCTTGAAATGCCCTGTCTGGCTGCCAAGGGGGAAATGAGATGACAGAGGCTTGCATGGAGCCTGGGGCAGGGCGGGGCGGCCCTGCCAGCGTACAGGCAGGAGTTGGCAGTGACCGGACCAGGCTGATGACAGTGGACGTGGAGAGGCATTGGACGAGTCTGAGTGAGTCCACGCTCCTGCTTTCCTGATAAGTTTGGGTCCACCCTTCAATCCATGAACCCCAATTTCTCACCTGAAGAGGAAGTCCTATGTTGACAGTGATGTTGTCAGTTCCTTGAGTCCACATATGACTCACACGCAGCCCCTGGTTGGATACACAATACCTTATGCCAGCTGACCAAAAGCACGGGACAGTTTACCAGCCATGGTTACCACATCCAATTTTCCAAATACTCTGGGGAAAAGGTGGAGTTGTGCCCATTTTGCAGATGGGGAAAACTGAGGGTCAGAAAGGGCACAGGTTACTCCCAGGCTCCCCCAGGTGGGCTGAAGGAAAGGCAAGATTCCCTCTGCAGTCTAGGGTGCCCTCTGGTGACCAAACAAAGGGAACCAGGACACTGCCACCCGCGAACCCCAGAGGGCAACCACAATTCTCTTCGGAGGTATCAACAACCTTCCCCAAGATGATGGCCAGGCCACCGGATATGTTAAGTGGATAGAGAAGAAATTGCGATTTTGAAGAGGTCAAAAATGGTCAAATAGCAGCAGTTTCCTGTGGTTCAACTGAAATCAAAATATAAAGGGGAAATCTTGCAATTCCAGAAAATTCTGCTGCAGCATGAAGAAGAGAAGTCGCCACGCAGTCTAAATTGTCTCTGGAAGCAGCTCCCCCCACACACAGAAGCTGACGAGGGGCCGTACAGGGATGCGGCATCTTAGAATCAGTCTATAATGCAATCAATTTTGTACATCCCTGGTGAAACAGCAACATTTATTTAACGTCTTTTATAGAGCAGCTGAGTTTTATCACAAATCACATTCCATTTCTATTCATCTGGGACTCCTTGAAGGCTAAAATGCACTTACTTTTCTCCGAGGAAATTTACCAATTCCTCAATAAAGACCCATTTGCCTCTGTATGTAAAATTGACACATTTATTGAATATTAAACATTTAAGGGTTTTTTCCCCAGCCCCCTCCTCACCCACACATTTTTTTTTTTTACACTTTTCCACAAAGCTTCACAGTCATTAGGGAACCTTCCTCGAAGTGGTGAGAAACTCGTATTTATGGGCAGAAACCAGCCGACATTTAAATTGGGGGCTTTCTGATGACTGGGAAATGGTCAAGTGACATCATAAATTTATAGAGCAGCACCCCGCGCCTCTGAGTGGCCTCTCTAAGCTGCGTGCTTTTCCCATCTCTTTGTGGCAGGCTTGGTCACGCGGTGATGCCATGTTGAGTTCTCGACAAAAGTTTTTTTGTCTACACTCGCAACATTTGCAGAAGGTAGGGACTGCCTCCCCGACAATAAATTGTGCTAATTAGCATGAGGGCCTATTAATAAAGCACATTTTCTTTTATCCTTGTTACTGAATGGTCGGAGACATCAATTAAAGTGTGTGTTCAAGACAATGTCTTTTTCACCGCTGGTTGCAGTGTTTTTGTTTAAAAAAAAAAAAGTAAGCGGGGCTCTGGGCAGCTTACTGAACATGTTTTTGTGTCTTTAACATGAGAGAGGGCTGAACTGTTGAACTTAGGTCTTGAATGTCGGATCCAGATCTCCTACCTCGATGTCTAAATCAAAGCAGTAGGTGGCATGGGGGGGTGGGGTGTCAGTGGGTGCTTTTCCGTGGATTCGGGGGAAGAACTGATGGGGTTTGAGGAGTCTCTTCTTCTTTTTTCTTTTTTTTTTGTGAGACAGAGTTGTTTCACTCTGTTGCCCAGGCTGGAATACAGTGATGCGATCATAGCTCACTGCATCTTCAAACTCCTGAGTACCTGGGACCACAGGTGTATACCACACCTAATTTTTTTTTTTTTTAAATTTTGTAGAAACAGGGTTTCACTATATTGTGCAGGCTGGTCTTGAACTCCTGGCCTCAAGCAATCCTTATGCCTTGGCCTCCCAAAGCACAGAGATTACAGGTATGAGCTACCACCACACCCAGTGTCAGGATCTCTTCCTAATGCGCTTTGGGATCAGGGAGACTCAGGCTCAAGTCCTGACTTCCCTACCTGCCAGCTTTGTGACCTTAGACAAGTGATTTTTACCTCCTGAAGCCTCAGTTTCCTGTTCTATTACATAAGGATAACCACAGTGCCCATGTCATGCAGCTGTGGGCAGGATTAAATGAAGTAATCCATGGAAGATTCCGGAAGGAATGCCAAACATCATTGCTCTGATCCTAGGGATTTTATTCAGTGTCAGGTTTGAATGGGGAAAAAAATGGGCATTGTGTCTAACCCCCGCTCCAAGCTCGATTCTCCCTTCACAGAATCTATCAGGTCGCTAGTGTATGTTGGCCCACCTTTGGGGACAGGGCCCCTGACCATCAGGGCTGCTTTCCTTGGCTGGCCTGAAACTTGTTCACATGTGACTTCCTTGGCTCACACAGATCTGATGAGCTCCTCTCCCGTTCATTCCCCAGTTCCTCCAGTCTGCTCACCGGAGGAAATGCCCGCAGCTCCTTTGAGATCCCGCTTTCTCAACCTCGAGCACGAATGGCATTTTGGACTGGAAAATATCTCATCACAGGGCTGTCCTGTGGCTCATAAGATGTTTACCGACATCTCCAGCCTCCACCCACTAGAAGCCAGTAGCAGCCCCTACTTGTGACAATCAAAAACATCTTTAGACATAGCCAAATGTCCCCCAGAGGACAAAATCACCCCTGCTTGAGAACCACTGTCCTAGACTTTTGGGTCTTCCCCGTGCTGGGCTCCTTGAGGACATCTTCTCATCTCTGTCCCCTCTGACCTGCCAGCATCCCTGAGGCTTCTGCATCCAAAATGTTTTCCGTGCCTGCTGGGGAGCAGGACCCACGTTTACTCGGCACAAACTAAACCGGCTGAGAGCCTGGGAACCCAGAAGCAAACATCGTGAGAAATTAAATAAAATTGCAGCCCTCATTGCAAAAGACAGGCATTGCCAGGACCAAGCAGTGGCTGGGCCCTCCTATTTGCAATTTTCATTTTGAGGACAAGAATGATTTTTTTTTTTTTTTTTAGTAGAGTCTTGCCCTTTTGCCCAGGCTAGAGTGCAATGGTGCGATCGTGGCTCACTGCAACCTCTGCCTCCCAGGTTCAAGTGATTCTCCTGCCTCAGCTTCCTGAATAGCTGGGACTACAGGTGCACGCCACCATGCCTGGCTAATTTTTTTATTTTTAGTAGAGATGGGGTTTCCCCATGTTGGCCAGGCTGGCCTCGATCTCCTGACTTCAAGTGATCCACCCACATTGACCTCCCAAAGTGCTGGGATTACAGGCGTGAGCCATCGCGCCTGGCCAAGGATGATTTTTCTGGTAGCTTTCATCTGAACAGGCAGAACTAACTTTTCACAGAGCGGAAGGTCAGTGGTCATTGAAGGTTTCTGACCACGGCTGGCCCCAGGCCTGGGTTAGCATTCTGGTTTTGCTGTTGATTGTCCTAGTGATGATACCTCTGTGGACCTCAGTTTCCTCATCTCTATAATGGGAATAAAAATATAACTGTCTCAAAGCATGGTTGCCACCATTCAGAGAATCACCCCGTACAAAATGTCCAATGTGTAGTAGGCAATCAATAAGTTATAGCTGTTATTTTTTTTTACTTATTGTTGTTTGCTGATAAGAAATGCACATCCAAAGAATGAGAGTAATTCACCCAAGGCCACCCAGCAGTTCTGTGTAAAAACACCGGGGCGAGCATCTTTTTTACAGAAACCCTGGGGTTTTCTGCAAAGGTCTGTCTGTGTCTAGAAGAAGAGATTCCAAGATGATCTATTTTATGTGATTCTCACCCCATTAACAGCCCGCAGTTTTGCCAGAATATCCGCTTTTCACTTTCATTTTAAAAACCAGCCAGTGTAATAAATCTTGCCCCGAAATCTCAGCAGCACATCTTGGCTGGAGTGTATGATAAATCTAATATACTGTGGCCTCTCTGTATGAGAGACCCTGGTACATATCTGTATTTTGGGCAGACAGCCCCGTGGTCTGGCAGGAATGTAATTTGCTGTCAGGTTGACAAGCCCAGCCCTCTGACTGGAGTCATCCTTGTTCCACAACTTCCTTGGCCGAAGGGTAGACTAATGACCCTGTCTCCTCTCCTTTTATTGGGGACGGGGGGGGGGGGGGCGGCTTCCGTGAAGCTGCCGACTCTAGCCAATCCCCTCCCACATTTAAAACACACAACATGGCTAAGAACTAGGACTGGATTTGCAAGAGACCAGCTGGAATGGAAATGGAAGGGCCACAGCAGGGACACTGTGGGGAGGGCAAGGGTCCCCACTTTGATCAGTCAATGAATATTTCTTAAATACCTGCTGTGCGCCTGGCATCATGCCAGGGGCTGGGAACACAGGCTGACAAGATCGAATCAGGGTTTAATGAGGGAGATGGACATTTATGGGATGCCCATTTGGAATGAAGTCCAATGGTTTATGCCCATGATGAGGGCTCAGATGGAAGCACAGGGGCCATGGGGACTTAGGAATGTCCTGTGGTTGTGGCGTCCCAGGGCTGAGCTGGAGGACCATGTGCCTGTGCCAGGTCCAGGAGTCCGTCTGGACTCTGCAATGGGGAACAACAGCAAGGGGGTCAGCTGTCGGCACAGGGGAAAGCGGGGCTGAGGGAAGCCTGGGAGCAGCCCGCGCAGGACCACGCAAGGCCTTTTGCTCACAGCCAGCAGCAGCCGAGGGGGATTTGGAAGGAGTAGTTTCCCTTTCAGACATGCCCTGGGCTACCACACAGAGATCAGGCTGAACAGGGCAATAGTAGGAGCCCTGGGGGGAGGCTGTGGACTCCTCTCCTCATTCAGCCCCTCACAGAGAGCCCAGCAGGGCCCCTAGAAGGCCAGGAAACAGCGTCCAAAGGCGTCAAGGACTTTGGAATGCATTTCAGCCCCAGCTCTGCCCCTGACTGACCTGCTTAAATCACTTTCCCTCTCTGAGCCTCAGTTTCTTCACCTGTAAGGTAGGCATAATAGCAACACCCACTGTGGAGGAGTATTAAAATAAGTCAGGAGACCACGTGTAAGGTGCACAGGATGGGGACTCCATGCACCCAATAAATAAATGCTCCTGATGAATTCTGTTTACTAGCTGTGCGACCTGGGGATGTGTAACTTCACTTCCTTGGGCCTCAGTTTCCAAATCTGCAGAACGGGGTTAATAATGATCCTACTTCACGGTGGTGTTGAGAGGGCTGAACAGGTTAGCACAGCGCGTGGCACGGAGTTCGTTCGCTGATCTGAGCCAGCCCCGTGGTTGTTACTGTGGTGGCTGTTGCTGCTGTTTTGCCTGCTCTTTCCTTTAGTTCCGTGTATGAGATGATTGGTCAGCAGAGGCTGTGGCTTGCTTTTGTTTTTCTTTGTTTTGAGTCTCGCTCTGTTGTCCAGGCTGGAGTGCAGGAGCGCAGCCTTGGCTTACTGCAGCCTCCACCTCCTGGGTTCAAGTGATTCTCCTGCCTCAGCCTCCCGAGTAGCTGGGACTACAGGCACCCACCACCACACCCAGCTAATTTTGTATTTTTGGTAGAGATGGGGTTTCACCATGTTGGCCAGGCTGGTCTTGAACTCCTGACCTCAGGTGACCTGCCCACCTGGCCTACCAAAGTGCTGAGATTACAGGCATGAGCCACCACGCTCAGCCCTTGGGGCTCTGGTTTTTAACCTGAACTTGGATCCTGCCACAGCACTAGTTCCTATCCTATCTTGTGCTCCACTGCATCCCTGGCAGAATTCCTGACCCCACCCTCCCCCCACCTCACCCTGCTGGGTTCTGACCCGTGTCCTTCCTCCCCTTGGACAACAAGCTCATCAGAATGAAGGGGGGCTCTCCGCACCCCTGACCGATGCCTGCAGGTGTTCCTCTCTGCAGTCTCATTCATTCTCCCTCCCTTCTCCCTCTCCTGCTTTCTGAGAAGCAGAATGCCCCCTTTCACTTCTCCAGTTCAGGACATGAGCAGATCCCTCTGCAGGGGCGAACCAATTCTGCAGACCCTTAAGAATGGCCCTTCTTGGCCCCAGTCTGCAGACCTCCATCGAAGAACCCTTGACATGTGACATTCAAATCTTGGGCTATGAAATGATCCTTCAGTCACCGGCTGTCCCTGCAAAGGAGAATTTGGGCCCTTACATCACGCCAGGAAACAATTTCTTTGGATTCGTGTCAACATAGAAAAGTAAAAGGAAAGGTTTGGGGGACACCCAGTTTGGAAAACACTGGCTTTGGCTCTCATACTCTGGAACTTTCTTCCTCCCAGTCTGATGGGAACAAAGGGACTCTGAGGGTCTGGTGGGACTGACTCCAGTCCTCTCCTTTCCTGGACCTCTCAGCTCCTGCAGCCGAGGTGGCCTCATGCCTGGGTCTCAGGGAAAGCCTCGTCCTCCCCAGCCTCCCCAGACCTGAGGCTGCCTCTCCTCCTCAAAGTGAGAAGGCTGGTGGGCGAGGCTCCCCTGAGTTATTGAGGGAAGAAATACGGCCTAGAACGCTTTCTGTAAAAATAACCTCCCGGGCTCCTCCTTTATGGGTGAGGGAAAGTGCTTAAAATGCTTAGAGGGAAAAACAGCTTTTAATGAAGTTACATTGCCACATAATGGGTGTCATAAAATTGCCTTCATACTACAGGGTCCCAGGATGGCATTTATTATCGACTGCGCCGGAATAGTCTTTGCAGAGCTCCGGCAGCTGCAGAGAGAAGAATGCAAAAGTCTCCTTAAATTACCTGATTGAAATAACCGGGCGGAATATTCCGCGGGGCCGCCGCGTGCCAGGGAAGCCGCCTTTGGGGTGGTCTGTCAGAGGCGGTTTGTGCATTCTGAAGAACACAGGAGTTTCATTGCAGCAAAACAGATGTTCATCTTGTTTCTCCATCGGCTGTTTGATGAGAAATTTATTGCTCTTCCGCTGGGCAGGAGGCCCCTCTCGGCTGTGGAGTCTATTAGGCAAGCCAGCAGCTGGCGGGAAGCCAAGGTGAGGCTGTTTTGATGAAACCCATGAAAAGCTTTGGCTTGGAGGCGCCGGTAATAACGCACTGGCTAGACTCCTGATTGGGCGATTGATTGGCCTGATTTGATTTATTGATCAATACCCTCAAATTTGGCGTCTGAGAAGCTGCACTAATCTTTAACTGTTGTGAACATCTCTACCTGCTGGAGAATTAGCCCCTGATAAGGAATGTATGAAAGGAATCGAGGCTTATCTTAATCACACACCGGGCCCCAGCACTGCCCGAGCCGGCGAGGGCCTCTGTGCACCGGCCCCATCGCCAGGCAGGCCTGCGCAGATCTATAAATTGATGGAATTCAAAGCCTCCAGCATCGATTACCGTTATAACAAACAGCGGTGCACAGAATGTCTGATTATTTTTAGACAAAGATTCTGTTCTCTCAGCAGCAATTTTGCTGAGGCTGTCACTGTGTCAGATGTCTACTGTTGATTGCAATTAGATGCAATACAAAAAAAAAATTAAACTATCTGCATCCTTACTCTTCTTTCCAGTTATTAAATCTCTCTCTTTGTTTGCCATTTCCTCATGATATCTACAGCTGGATGAAATATTTGGTTGGCAAGAGAAATCCTTGTAATTCGGTGGGGGGGGGTACAGGGACCCACTGACTCATTGGATTATCTCTGATGGGGCGCACCTACTCTGAGAGTAGGGGAGGGGCACGGGGAGGTGGGGGGACATTTGTTTAAAAATGTGCTAAGTGAAGACTTGATGCTAAGATGTTTCAGGCCAGGGCGGAGGGATAAAAATCAGTCTCTGAAGCACCCCCCTGCAATGCCTGTGTTGGGTTTAGTCTGTGTTCCCTTCCCTTCCACATAAAGCAGGAGCTGCCCCCATCCTAGGCCCTGGGGGGTTACCCATAGTGATCAGAGCTCAGATGTTGGCGCCACTTGAGATAATTAATTCCTCTAAACAGAGGACCCCTTCCGAGCTAAATCCCACCTGAAGAACGGGCTCCAGGTAATTGCGGGCATGAACAAATTAGGCACTCTTTTTTACATACGGCCTGGCGGCCAGCATCCTGGCGTTGGGCAAACCCATTCATCATCCTGACGTTCTCCAGTTGATCTGTCTTCTCAGAGCCATTAGCCCCCACGTCCTTGACGGTGGAACAGCTGTAAACTCGAGACCATCCATGGGGTGCCCAAGACTGACAATTCATTACGCAGTTGGATGGAGAAGGCGGCTCAGGTGACAATGCCAAGGCCTCCCAGTTCCCAGAAGCTGGCTCCATTTGGAATTGGCAACCGCCCGCTAATTTTAGAACAGTCATAGTGGGGATGGAGAAGGAGGAGGAGGCAGCTTTGACTTTGGTGTCAGACGAGCAGGTCCTGCAGACACTGGCCGAGCTCAGTAACACATCGATCACCAAGGCGAGTATTTGTCTTCGTTCAGGTGGGCATGGGATGGTGGTCCCTAAGCCAGCCCAGGACAGACGTTCAAGTGCCCCCAAAAGGACATTCCAGGGGAGCCAGTGGAGGGACTCATAGCTCCTTGGATGGGAAATGGGTCAGTCTCATTCAGTAATCAGAACAGCGCCTGCCATTTGTTCACCACCAACTGCCCTGGATCCTGCAGTAAGCACTGGATGTGCGCCTTTCTCCTTCAGCTTGCCTGGGCACCTCGGGAGGAGCTCATCATTCTGCCTGTTTGGTAGATGCAGAAACTGAGTCTCAGAGGCCTTGAGCAGTTTGCCCAAGGTCACACAGCTAAGAAGGAGGGAGACTGAAAGTCAAATTCATGTCAGTTCCTGAAGTTTGGGTGCTTCATCCCAGTGGAGAACTCAGTATTTGTTGTGGCTGGATGAATGAATGAATGATATGTGAACATCCAGGGGTGACTCAGCTGGGTTCTGGGACAGCCAAGAATGGCAGGGCCAGGCTATCCCTCAGGCAGACCTGGCATTTGGGTCTCCAAGGCTGCGGGGGTGGCTTCTGCTTCATTTTCATGGGCATAGAGCTGTGCCCAGGCTCTAGTCCCCTCAGTTGGAGGAAGCGGTTTAACATCGCCAGAGTTCTGTGCAAGGAAATCTCAGGGTCTAAGGGGTCCGGCAGTAGACAGGAGCAAAGCCGGGGTCTCAGGGGCAGAGTGAGGTCGTTGGTCACCTGGCTGGGAATCAGACTGCTTTGGGCCAGGGTAGCAAGAGGGTTAAAAGCTCAAACCTTAGAGTCAACAGACCTTGGTTTAAATCCCAGGACCATCACATTCTTAGCTCTGTGTGACCTTGGGCAAGTGATTAAACTTCTCTGGACTTCACTTCTCCATCCTGCAGGTAGAGCTGATGACAGTACGTCCCTGTCCAGGTGACCATGAGATAGAGTGAGGTCATATACATCAGTGCTCACACAGTGCCTGGCGCGTTCTGTTTGGTGGCAGTAATCATTGGCCTAGGGCATTTGGGGACACCCAGCACTCCCTGGCAGATATTTGTGACTAACAGGCTTATTTAGCTCAAGGAGACTTCCAGGTCAAGGCAAAGAGGTATCAAGTGACCTCTCTGAAGTCACTGTGAAACTTTTTCCTTGGGCCGCCGGCAGCTATTGCCACCTACTGCCACCCTCTTCTGGACACTTCAGTTGTCTGTATCCTCCGCCTTTTCCCTTTTACATCCCTGGCGTCCTGACCCTCATCTTCTCGGCGTGGCTGCAGGAAAGAGGCCATCCCTTGGGGGATTGACGGGAGCAGCAATCCACATGGTCCCTTTGAGGGACAAACTGGCAACATCTATGACATTGACACAGGTGCTGTTGTGTGACCCAGTCCTCCTTTGTCTAAGAACATATTCTTTAGTTACACCCATATGTGACTACCAAGGTGTACATCTCAGTGGTTTGGTGTGGTATTAATAGTAAGAGCAAAGCCTGGAAAAAACCTAAGTGTCCATGAGTCTGGGACTGGAAGCAACCCGAGTGTCCGCGAGTGGGGGATCGGAAGCAACCCGAGTGTCCGCGAGTGGGGGATCGGAAGCAACCCGAGTGT
>NW_016107323.1:8191074-8282680 GCF_001604975.1 Cebus imitator
CCGAGTGTCCGTGAGTGGGGGATCGGAAGTAACCCACGTGTCCACAAGGGACTGGAAGTAACTTCCGTGTCCGTGAATTGGGGATTGGAAGTAACCTAAGTGACTGGATAGATGAGACTCATCCACACAAAATATTCTGCAACCATAAAGAGGAAGGAGGATGCTGGTGATGTGCTGATAAAAAGAAGCAGATAATCATTTCTATGAAAATGGCACACTGCCAGCCTAGGCAACAGGGCAAAACCTTCTCTCTACAAAAAAAAAAAAAAAAATAGAGAAGTTAGCTGGGCAGGGTGGCATGCACCTGGCATCCCAGCTACCTGGGAGGCTGAAGTAGTAGCATCACTGGAGCCCAGGGGTTTGAGACCACAGTGAACTGTGATCACACCACTGCACTCAGCCTGGGCAACAGAGTGAGACCCTGCCTGAAAAGAAGAGAAAACGGCACATTGCATAGCAAGGTATGGGATATCCTCTGACCAACACGAAAGAAAGGAAAGGAAGATTCTGCTTCTGTGTTTGCTTGAATACGAGTGAAGTGTCTTTGGAAGGACACAGAATAAAAGTGAGCACCACTGGAGAAAGAAGACTTTAATGTTGAGTTCCGTGCTGTCGCCATTTTTATCCTATGCATATAATACTTAAGCAGTGTCAAAATAGTCCTGTTTTTAAAAGCTGGTATCATGGAAAGAGAACCTGGATTTTTAGAGTCAAATTTGGGAGCAAATATTGGCTCTGTGATTTACTGGTGGGCGATCTTCAATAAGCGGTGGCTGCTCTCTACGCCTCACTTTCGTCATCTGTAAAATGGTGGTGACACGGAGCAGGGACAGGTATTGGTGTAATCGCATACCGAAACTGCTAAGCCACCCTGTGCTACACCCACAGCTCCTAGCTGTTCTCATCACCAGCTGCAGGCTGAAAGGAGGTGCTGCTTCTGGTCATGCTAGGCCAAGAGTCCTTCGTGGGGGTGTCCAGTGCGAGCTGAGTGGCCCTAAGCCTCAAGGGGACCCCGGCACACTCAGTGCAGCCTGAGCCCATTAGCCTGGGATGGCTCAGTAATGGAGCCCTCCCAAGAGGCCCAGCCCTACAGTCACAGCTCTGCTAATGAGGCCCCGTCCCGGCTCAGCCCGGCCAAGGGGGACAGGCGGGGGGCTCGACAGTACCTGCCTGTGTCAGTACCTGCCTGTGTCAGCTCCGCAGTCCTAGGCTGCTGCCTGCCTGCAATGTAGGAGCTGCTAGGCAGTGGTCTCTCTCTCTCTCCCTCTCCCTCTCTCTCCCTCCCTCCCTCCCCCCTTCCTCCCTTTCTCTTTCTCCCTCCCTCCCTCCTTCCCTCTCTCTTCCCCCCTCCCTCCCTCCTTTCTCTCCCTCCTCTCCCTCCCTCTTCTCCCACCTCATCCCCCACTCCCTGTCTTTCTGTTTGTCTCTGGGCCCGTCTCTCTCTCTCTCTCTCTCTCTCTCTCTCTCTCTCTCTCTCTCTCTCTCTCTCTCTCTCTCTCTCTCTCTCTCTCTTTCTCTCTCTCTCTGGTCCCGTCTCTTTCCTCCTTCCTTTCACTCTCAGTCCCTCTCTTCTCTCTTGCTCCCTCCCTCCCTCCCTCCCTCCCTCCTTCCCTCCTCCTGCCCTCTCTGTCCTCCCCTCGCCCACTTTCTCTCTTCCTCTCTGGATTTCTCTTTCCCGTCCTCTCTCTGTCATTCTTGGCACTTCTCCTCCTCTTTCCATCCATCCTGCCTTCCCTTCCCTTCTCTCCTTTCCCACATCAGCTATCTGAGGGCTGCCTTAGTTGTCACTGTGGCTGCCTAGTGAGGTGACACTTACAGGGACCGGCTATGCACTGAGCCAGGTGTTGGGAAGAGGAGGCAGGAATGGGGTCCACCTGGGCCCTGCCTTCAGGGGGTGAACATTCCTGTGGGGGAACGCAGGTGCTGAGAAAGTGGCATGAGGGCCTCATGGGGAAGGCCAAGTTGCCCTGGCATTCAGCTGAATCTCGAAGCATAAACTAGGAGGGAGCAAGGGAGCAGGAAGGGCACAGGCGCAGGACCTGTGGTTGGTGGGACAGACGGAACTCAGCACATCCTGGCCGCCAGGGCCCATGGTTGCTGGGAGAGAGAAGGGTGACTCTATGGAGTGAGGCTCGCAGCTGCGCAGAGGCAGGGTCCCTGGGCTCGCCTTCAGAGCTGCCACCTGCCAGCTGTGTGACCTTGTGTGACCTTGCCACTCTAAGCCTCTGTCTCCTCCTCCGTGAAGTAGAGATGGTGACGGTGCATACCTGAGAGGGTCCCTGAGACATGCAGGTATTCAAATCAATATGATGTGCATGTGTGTATATAAATATATATATATGTACACACACACACGTATATATATATATGGATAGAATCTCTCTTCATCACCCAGACTGGAGTGCAGTGGCACAATATCAGCTCATTGCAACCTCCGCCTCCTGGGTTCAAGCAATTCTCCTGCCTCAGCCTCCTGAATAGCTGGGATTGCAGCTTTGTGCCACCATGCCCGGCTAATTTTTGCATTTTTGGTAGATACAGGGTTTTACCATGTTGGCCAGGCTGGCCTCAAACTCCTGATCTCAAGTAATTGACTTGCCTTGGCCTCCCAAAGTGCCGGGATTAGAGGCCTGAGCCACCGTGCCTGGCAGCATGATGTACATTTTCATGCCGTAAGTATAAATGTGCTTAGAACTTGCCAGCGCAGAGCTGGGGCTATCCAGGTGTTCACTGTGCTGCCCTCCGCGGCGTTATTCATGCTCCCCGCTCACCGTGCAGCGGCCTGGCCTCCGTGTCACCCAGCAGCCTGCAGCGTTCAGTGACACCAGCATCAGGACCCGTCCTTCCCTTGCTCAAGGCTCCTGCAGCATTGGGGCCTTTGCACCTGCTGTGCCCCCTTAGTAGTGCGCTCTTGCCCAGATAGAGAGCTGCATGGCCTGAGTCCCTACTCCCTTAGGTCTCTGCTGAAAAGCCACCTCTTCTGCAACCCTCCACTGGCCCCCTGGCTGCTCTGTGTGAAATTGCAGCTCTCCACTATCCCCCACACCCCCCAACCCACCCGCCAACGCACCCCTGACTCCTGACCCCTTTCCCTGCTTGCGTTTCCTCCCTTCCCGTGTCCACGCATAAATGCATTTCAGTGGCTCCTACATTGAAGACCTGGCTGCGGACTAGGGTACCCTGGCCTTGGGGCCTGCCATCCCTGGGCACCCCCATGCCAATGGTGCCTGGAGTCAGCCTGTCTGTGCACAGCAGGCCGGCTGGGTCACCTGAGGCACCACTCAATCTCCTACATGGCATCTGTCCATGCAGGGCTCCGCTGGGGGCTTCTGTGGCCTGCTTCTTCACCACTGGCTTCTGTCCACAGATGTCTCTGCTGGGGGTGGGGATGATGGGGCTGAGAATGGGCCTGGAGTCCTGGCTCAGATCAGTTGAAGAGTCGGGTCCAACAGAAACCCAGGTGGGCAGCACTGCGGGGCACCCTGTGCCCAGAGCCATTGATCACAAGCTTGCGCTGAGTCACTCTGTTTTTAAACTTGGCCTTTCTGTGTCATTTTCTTATGTCCTTCAAGTACGTAATTTGGAAACCTTCAGTGGGCCGGCCAGGCTATGTGGCACAGCCCTGAAAATCCATGACAGCTGCGCGGCAGCGGGGCTCAGGGACGCCCTGCAAATGCGTACTTCAGCTCTCCAGGCTACTTCTGGCCTTGTTCCTTCAGCAAGCATTTATTGAGCACCTACTGTGTGTACTTTATGGAATGCATGCTCTACATCAATAGACAGGTTACCAATGCAAATGTCTGCAGCATCAGAAATCAAGAGCAGGTGAGAAATGGTGGAGGAGGAAGAGGAAGAAGCAGTGTGGAGGAGGAAGTGCTGTGTGCCAGGTGCTGTCCTGGGCTGGGACGTGGCAAGAGAGACATGGACCCTGCCATCAGCGTTGGGCAAGAGAGACTGCTGGATACTAGCAAAGGCACCGCCAAGGCAGCGTGCAGAGCTCTGTGAAGCTCTTGGCCACCAGGGGCCAAGGGAGAGGAAGAACAGGGGTCTCATGCAGCAGGATCACCAGGGAAGGCCAGCAGGAGCCAGTTATAGGAAAATCTAGGGGGAAGGAGGTCTAGGCATGGGAACAGCAGGTGCAAAGGTCCTGAGGTAGTCAGATGCCTGGCTAAAGAACACTAGAGTGGCTGGAACCCAGAAAGTAGGGGCAGAGGAGTGGGCAGGGCCAGGTCACACTCACCTTGCTGGCCCTGGGGAGCATTTCATTCCCCAGCCTCAAGAGCAGTGGGAAGTTACCCATCTTGTCATGGCAGGTGCCAGGCCATGGAGCAATGAGATCTGATTGTTGTTTGTGAAAGCACCCATGGATGTTGGAAGAGAGGGCAGCAGGAAGACCAGTGAAGAGTCTTCTGCACCAGTCCACCCAAGAGAGGATGGGCTTTGTGGCCGTGGAGACAGCTAGATGTGGGCAGATTCAGGAGTACTTCGGGCAGAAGCAAAAAAGCCGATCCTCCCTCCTTTTACCCCCAGGACATTCATGCAGAAAGGTGCACAGACCGGGCACAGTGGCTTATGCCTGTAATCCCAACACTTTGGGAGGCTGAGGTGGGAGGATATCCTGAGCCTGGGAGGTCAAGGCTGCAGTGAGCCATGATGCACCACTATACTCCAGCCTGGGTGACAGAATGAGACCCTGTCTCAAAAAGAAAAACAACATTCCCTGCCACCCGGAAACACCCCTTGTACCCATTCTAGTCCATGCCCCACCCAACCATGCCACCAACATAACCACTCTCCTGCCTCCTAAACGCACCTGTTTCTGTGCCTTACGTAAATGGAATCATAAAGCCTGTGCGCTCTTGCACCAGGCTGGTTTCGCCCCATGCTGCGTCTGTAAGATTTATCAATACTGTTTGTTGTGGCGGTCCATTCATGCCTGTGGCCGCGCTGTAGTATTCCATTGGGTGAATAGATCACAAATGTATTTATCCAGTCTCCTGTTAATGGGCATTTTTGTTTCCAGTCTGGGGCTATTATGAATAGTGCTTCTATGAGCATTCCAGACCAGCGCTTCTCAAATGTTAATGTACTCATGAATCACCTAGAGAACTTGTTAAAATCAAGATCCCGATTCAGTAGGTCTGAGTGTTTACATTGCTCTTCATTTCTCGGGTGGTGCTGATGCCACTGGCCTGTGACCGTACTTTGAAGAGTGGGGCTGTATTTTGGTGAACATATTTCTGTGGGGTAGGTACCCAGGGGTGGCATGGCTGGAGCATGGGGAGGCATATGTTTAGCTTTAGTAGATGCTGCAAGTTGTTTTCCCGGATACTGACACCTCCTCCAGCACTGTGTGAGGTTCCAGTGGATCCACATCCGTGTCAACACTTGGTATTATCTGTCTTCCCTTGTAGCCATTCTGGTGGATATGTCACGCTATCTCCTTGTGGCTTAAATTTTCATTTCCCTGATAACAGATGAGGTTGAGCACCTTTTCGTGTGTTCATTGACTGTTGGGAGCTCCTCTCACGTAAGGCACTGATTTCAGTCTTTGGCCCATTTTTCTATTTGGCCATCTCTTCCTTATTGAATTTTTAGGGGTGCTTGATTCTGCACACAGTCCTTTATCAGATAAACTTTGCATTCCTTCTCTCTCTCTCTCTCTCTCTCTCCCTCTCTCTCTCTCTCTCTCTCTCTCTCTCTCTCCCCCCTTGCCTTTGTACTTTTATTGCACTTGTTCTTTTTAATACAACAATTACTGCTCAGGACTGGGGAACAGGGTGCAGAGGTCCCATTTTGCCCATCCTAACCAGATTACATTTCATTGCTGGTGGGATCGTCTTTCAGCATCTTATTTATGCACACACCCTGCACTCTTGTTCCTGACCTTTCTCAGGGGGACATCTCCCCCAGTTCATGAACATTCCTCCATCTACCCTGGCCCCACAATCTAAGCTGCTCAAGCCAGGGCGTCCACTTAACCATGGTCTTCTTTTTGCATTTTCCCACCTCTTGATGCTTTTTGACTATGAGATGAGCTCATCTTTCCTGGATATCCAGAGAGATGCCTGGCATTTTTAGCTGATCAGCAGACCATTTGTGGCTTAACAGAGGCACACCTGAAGGTGGTTGGTCCCAGGTGCAAGGAGCAGAGGCAGAAAAGAGGCAGGTGGCCATCTGCCTCAGGGTGTAGCTTGTGCAAGAGTGATTTCATTCTCGATCTGTGAAGATCCCTCACGGTTGCGCCTGCTGCTACCCCAAAGCCGAACGCCCCAGCTTTTAATCTGTGTGCATTGACTCTTGCCATGAAACTGACACCCTCCAAGGACTCTCCTCACACTCACCTCCTGCTCAATGCTGGTCTCCAGCCACCTTCACCCCCCACCCAGCAGTGGAGCACAGCCCACCTGCTTGCAGATCCTGCACGCCAGGAGCGTCCTGCTGTCTGGCTTCCCGTGGGACCCCACTTCCCCCTGGCATCCCTCGAGGACGAACAGTGGAGGGGCAAAAACTGGAGCCTCCACAGCCCCCCTGCAGGGGCTGGATCTGCAACTATGCCACTCATGGGCCTTGTATACCAGGAAAGTGTTAACCTGTCTGAGCCTCAGTTTCCCCATATATAAAAGGGGGATAATGATGGTACTCAACTGGTAGAGCTGTGGGGAGGGTGAAATGAAGTCCCACGGGTAAAGTGCTGAGAACACGCCTGGCCCGCAGGGATCATTGTATGGCTGTCTACGGTGATGACTGTTCTTATTTATGTATTTATTTATTTTTGAGACTGTCTCGCTGTCACCCAGGCTGGAGTGCAGTAGCATGATCTCGGCTCACTGCAACCTCCACCTCCTGAGTTCAAGTGATTCTCCTGCCTCAGGCTCGGGAGTAGCTGGGATTAGACGCATGCTAAATTTTGTATTTTTAGTAGAGACCAGGTTTCACCATGTTGGCCAGGATGCAGAACCTGACCTCAAGTGGTGCACCTACCTCGGCCTCCCAAGGTGCTGGTATTATAGGTGTGAGCCACCACGCCCAGCCTCGCCTCTGTTTTTCTTTTGACTGTTCTGCCGGTGCCCAGCCCCCTCCGCCTGCCATCTCCCGTGCCCTACCTGCTGAGGTCCACTGTGCCTTCACCCACTCCCAGCCTTTGGACCTGCTGTTCCTCCTGCCTGGCGTGGGCTTTCCTCTGTTTTCCACCTGGGAACCCCCCACTTTGTTCATGCCCGGAGGCCAGTGTCACACCACCTCCTTCGGGGCACTTCCCTGACCCCTGGCACTGGTATGGGTGCCCTGAGCTTGTCAGTGGGATGGATGGTTGGTCTTCAGTTTGTGGGGAGCAGGAGCCCGTCTCTCATGATGCTGATAAGGGCAGGTGTTTACTGAGCACGTGCTGCGCACCAGTTCAATGATGGGGCTTTTTGTTAGCACCTTATCTTGGGCTTCCTAACACCCTGTGACCACCAGCAACAGGGACCTACACATGCAAAGCCCATGTTCTGCAGTGAGGAGGTGGCTGAGGGGATTTTTTTTTTTTTTTTGAGACAGAGTGTTCCTCAACCACCCAGGCTGGAGTGCAGTGGCACCATCTCGGCTTACTACAATCTCCGCCTCCTGGGTTCAAGCGATTCTTCTGCCTCAGCCTCGTGAGTAGCTGGGACTACAAGCACATGCCACCATGCCCAGCCAGCTTTTTGTATTTTTAGTAGAGACGGGGTCTCACCATGTTGGCCAGGCTGGTCTCGAACTCCTGACCTCAAGTGATCCTCCCGCCTCAGCCTCCCAAAGTTCTGGGATTACAGGCATAAGCCACCATGCCTAGCTGGCTGAGGGGATCTGAACCCAGCCCTACTCCTCCAGCTCTATCTTTTCCCCCAGAACCACATAACCCACCTCCAGCTCACGCCTTCCTCCTGCATTTGCCAGATCTTCATCAGGTAAGGCTGCTAGTAACGCCTTCTGGCTGCTCTCTTCCCCCACCAGGAACCCTAGGAAAGGAGAAAGTCTGTCCGGTTCATCATCACAGCCCACCCGGGGTCTGACACAGAGAAGGACCCAATAAGTCCAGGTTAAGTCAACAGCTCTCAGGGTGTGGGTCAGTGGCCCCTGGAAGTCCCGATATCTTTTCCTTGGGGTTTTCAAGATCAAATTACTTTCGTAACAATACTAAGCTGCCACTTGCTCTTTTCACTCATATTCCCTCACAAACGCATGGTGGAATTTTCCAGAAGCTATCCCAGGTGTGATGACATCATCATTCCTATGGCTAATGGAGTATGTGTTTGTGTATCCTTGTGCTTTAAACATTTCTCGGTTTTAATGTTCAATATGATGACTGTTGATTGCTGTGACCTACCCGGACAAAGCCCTTCAGGGTCCTCTGTCATTTTTAAGCACATAGAAGGGTCCTGAGACACAAACGTTTTGAGAGCTGCTGTGTTCAATCAATAAATGAATGAGTTGGATGAAGGAAAGAGTGAATGCAGTGTGTGAGCCAAGGCGTTTGGACCCGGCTTATCTTTAAGGGATGGTGGTCAGGGTGGCAGAAGATGGATTCCAGGGAGGTTGGAGTGACTCAGGAGTCAGGAGAGAGGGGGACATGGAATGACCCAAATCCCACCTGCCTGACTGCTCCCCATAGCCCTGATCAGTCCCTCCAAATACCCTCTGTTGTGGCACAGGCGTCCCTGGCACAGCCGGCGGCTGACTGTTCCGAGGTGTTTTCTACAGCAAAACAATTTGAAATAATTAGAACTTTACAAAATGTCTTTAAACACGCTGGTAATGGGCATAAGAAAACACTTGTGAAGTGTAATCAGTTATTAGCAGCTGATCAATTATCCTCATGGATAGCTGTTGGGGGGGAGACGAGAAGCAATAATAAGCCCCTTGATTAACTAATTTGAATATCTTTGGGGAACAAATTCCGAAATTTCTTTCTATTTTCTCCCCCGCTATTGTAATTGTAACGCCGGCCGCACATCTGCTGGATAAAGACGGATGGAAATGGTAATGAGTGTTCTGCTGTGAACAGGCCTCTTGTTTGGGATCCAGGAACGAAGGCGCTGGAGGTGTGGGGGGTGTGGGGGGTGTGGGGGCTGCCAGCCAGGCCTGGGGACCTCGCGCTGGCTGGAGTGGGCAGCCCTGCCATAGGCTTGGCCTCTGCCTTCTGATAAGATGTCAAGGTCCAGGAAGCCAGCTGCGGTGGGCAGAGGGCATGGGTGAACAGGTGCCCCTCTGGGAAACAGTACAGATTCTGCTGAAGACCCCCCAGGGCCGGCTGGGACGGGGACAGTCCCAGGATGGAGCAGACAGTGAAGGAAACCAACATTCTGGATGTCACTCAGCCTCTGGCTCCCCGGAAATCTTGCTGGGTGATGGGTTTACGAAGGGCAGGGGTGACTCGGCTGCACAGCATTAAGGACCCCCACATCCCTGTGGGTCTTTGATCTCACAGGACGCCATGAACATCTCACACCAGTGGCCACCTAGCTTGCAATCACCTTGCAGCTAAAGCGAGTCTCTAGGTCCAGACTCCTTGGCATGAATCCAGCTCTGCCTCCTCAGCTGTGTGACCTTAGGCAAGTGACTTAACCTCTCTGTGCCTCTGCGGTGCTCATCAGTAAAAAAGGAAACAGGATGTGCTAACATTTCCCATGGCACCCGCCTCCCGGGGTTCTTGTAGCACAGGGCCATGCATGTGATAAGCACAAAATAAATGGAAGCCGTCACTGTTATTATTTCCATCCTGCGTAATTAACAGGCTAGACCCGAGTTTGCAAACTGGCAGGCCAGGGTCCAAGTCCCCAGTAAATCTGTTTTGATTGGCACAAACTGCATTGTTAAAATTTTTGTCTGAACTTATTGCCAGTGATTACAGTTCAAGAGATTTTCACATCAAAAATCTGGACTGGGGGCCTTTCTGGAGAACTAGACCCCCAACCCTGCGGGGCCCACAGTTCCATGCGGCACCAATTGGCCAGAGCCGAGCATTGCAGCCTCCTGTAGTGGGAGCACTGGTCTTTCCTTTGCCAAGGCCTCACCCGACCCAGTCACTCCAGGGCATCCCTGCTGGGCCCCTGCCCTCATCTATAAGCCCCAGGAGGTCAGCTGGGAACAGGTCACCTCGGTCCCTGATAGGTACCCAGTGCCTGTCACACAGCAGGTGCTTAAAGCATATTTGAATGAGCGTGTGTTCAGATGAGATTCTGGTTTAATGAGGAGATCCACTTTGTGAGGTCCCCCAGAGCCTAGGTGGTCTTGCCTGAGCAAGGCAGCAAACTCCAGTCTTGGTTATGTCTATCTGGGGACCCCCAGCCATCCAGCTCCTGTACCACCCAGTGGCCATCAGCAGAAAGTCCTGCTCCCTATTCACTCCCATCTCCCTCTGTCCTCTCCTCCCCACCCCTATGGGAGATGTTCTGGAGACCCACATGCAGGGGTGTCAAACTCTGAGGCACAAAGTACGCCAGAGAAGCCACCAGCAGCCCCACGGCCAGCCAGCGCCTGCAGTCACTGGTCCACGGTCATCTCATTCAGACAAGGCCTTTTCTGTATTTTGTTTGAAGACGTTCAAAAAGAAGCATGCAAAAACACTTTTAAAATCCCTTCCTCCGTTTCCTGCCCAACGCACCTTGTTTTCCCTCCCCTGACTGTTCCATCGCTTAAAAATGGCTTAACCAATTTGGGTTATTTTTAGAAAAATGCTGGTATGTTAGCTGACAACCTATATTCTAAGTTTCAACCTGATATGGAAAAGACAGAGTTTATAAACCCCTAGAGGAAAAAAAAAGGAAACATAAAACATTGCTTTAGAATAGAAATCATCTGAAACTGACCATGTGGGTCCCAGCCAGCGGGGCATCACTGGGCACCAGCCTCCAGTGTGAGATTTCAAGGGCACAGAATGAAATTGGTTCTTGCAAGCTCCTGCCAGCATCGCTGGGAGAACTGGGTAGAGCATCTTGTGGACTTACATTCACGGGCTGGAACCCTGATTCTCCCTCACTCTGGCCTTAAGCTGGGGAAGCACCTTCTCTGAGCCCCTCGGTCTGTCATCTGGGACATGGGGATACTGGTAATCACCTTAGATAAAACAATGGACCCAGAGCCTGACACCAAGGACTTGTCTATAATGTTGTTATAATCTTGATGGTCCAATGCAAAGACAAGGCTCTCGAAAGAAAGCCAGCACACGCCTTGTGAATATGAGTGGCTGCTATGCCTAGGCTTCCCCTGCTTCCTGATAACTTTGAGTTTTTTCCAGCAGCTTTATTGAGATATAATTGACATCCCGTGAAATTCACCTCTTATACATGTACAACACAATCAGTTTAGTATATTATGGAGTTGTACAACCATCACCACATCCAGTTTTAGAACATTTCCGTCACCCCGAAAAAGGTCTTTTGGGTTCATTTCCAGTCACTTGTCTGATCCCACTCCCAGCCCCGGGAAACCACAAATCTGTTTGCTGTGTTCATAGATTTGCCTTTTCTGGTCATTTCACATAAATAGGACTGTACAATCTGTGTTCTTTGTATCAACTTCTTGCATTAGGTGTAATGTTTCCAAGGTTGGCCTATGTTATAACGTGTATGAGTATTTTGTTCTTTTGATTGCTAAATAATATTCCATTGTATGGATAGACCACGTTTTATCCATTCATCGCTTGATGGGCATGTGGGCTGTTTGTACTTTTTGGCTGTTGTGAATAGCGCTGCTGTGAAAGTTTACATGCAGAACTTTGAACATACGTTTTCAATTCTCTTGGGTAGAGGAGTAGAATTGCTGGATCATAAGATAAATTTTTGTCTAACTTATTAAGAAACTGCAAAACTGCTTTTCCAAAGTGGCTGTCCCATGTTGCATTTCCACAAGCAGTCTCTGTGCTTAACATTGTCTTCGCTGAGATTTCAGGGTGCATTTTTGGTCCCTGGTTTTTTTGTTTGGTTGGATGTTCTTTTGTTTTTGAGATGGAGTTTTGCTCTGTTGCCCAGGCTGCCGTGCAGTGGCACAACCTCAGCTCACTGCAACCTCTGCCTCCTGGGTTCAAACGATTCTCCTGCTTCAGCCTCCTGAGTAGCTAGGACTACAGGTGCACACCACCACACCCGGCTAATTTTTGTATTTTTAGTAGAGGTGGGGTTTCACCATATTGGTTAGGCTGATCTTGAACTCCTGACCTCGTGATACACCTGCCTCAGCATCCAAAATTGCTGGGTTTACAAGCATGAGCTGCCGTGCTCAGCCTCGTCCCTGGTTTCAGTCAGGGTGTGGGCTGGGAATTCCGGGAGCCATTAGAGCTTGAAGAAATGAATGGCAGGTGGGGGGCAGAATGAAATCACACATCCGTAGCTGTTCTAAAACAGCACTGACCCATAGAACATGTAGATGATATACATCTGAACCTTCCTGTACAGGAGCCGCTCCCCTTGTGGTTACTGAGCACCCGAACTATGGCTTGTGCAACTGAGGACCTGAATTTGTGACTGCATTTCATTTCAATCAACGTAGAGGTACTAAATTGAAATAACTAAGGGAGGCTAGTGACTGCTGTATTCGACAGCGCAGTTCTAGGAGTTGAGGATCACTGCTAGGAATGTTCTGGGTCCTTGAAGAATCTTTCAGAGGACTGAGCAGAGTTCAAACCTTTTAATCATAGGGAGCTAGAACAGGTGTGGGGCTCGGGCTAGGGGCTGCATGCGCAGGAATATTGTGTCTAGATGGTGCTCAGTGACTCAGAGAGAAGAGGGATTTAGATTGGGGCATCTTGTACAGTCACTGGAATAATGTGGTTGGGCGCTGGAGCTAGGAGGACCCAGGTTCAAATCCTAGCTCTGTTGCTTCCCAAGCCTGAGACCTGGGGCAACTGACCTATTCCCTCTAAGCCTCAGTTTTCTCATCTGCAAAGTGGAAGTACTAATATCTCTCTCGAAGGACTGCTGTAAGGCCCAGAGAATGATTCCTCTAAATGACCTAGCTCAGTGTCCACCACTTAGTCAGTGTGGGAACGGATCAGCCTCTGTTACTGTCATCTTTATTGTTGATGCTATTCTGCCTGGTCCCTAGGACAGGATAAATGCCATGTCAGCGCAGAATCCCACATCCTCATCTGTGAAGGCTGAGATGCTAGACTGTCAGCAGCACATAGGCAGGGACTTTGCAGTGGCCACTGTTGGATCCCCAGTGCCTGGAACAGTGCCTGGCACGGAGGGGACGCTCCTTACCTGCTCGTTGAATGAATAAATGAGTGCATGCTACTGGCTTGTTGGCAAGCAGCATGTAGGCATCTTGAGGGTTCCTGGAGAGAACCACACCCTCCTCCAGAAGTGTGGTTTGAAAAATAGCACTGGGTTCAATGCCAGCTGTGGCCCGTCTTGTGTGAGGGCAGAGATAGCTTCCCTGTCCTTAAATGGCTTCATTGGAGCGTGGCTGGGACTCAGGCCAGTCTAAGGTCACTCAAGGCAGGTGCAGAATGGGTGAGGCTCAGCCAGGTCAGATTCACCTTCCACCACCAGGGAGCACAGGTGAGGTTCACACAGTTAAATAATACAGCCCCAAAATATGCATGGGGGTTTGCATTCAGGTAATTCTCCCAGGCCCTAAAACATCAGGATGCGCTAACACTTCCACAGCAGCACCCCACGCAAGCCTGCTTGGGGGAACCCACTGATCTCATCCTGTCCATCCTGAATTTTCTGCTGCCCCTCACTTCTCCTCCCCTTTCCTACTGCTGATCTTGATCTCTCTCCTCCCCCCAACTCCTGGGCCCTGAAGTGGGATACTTCCATTCCTCCAGATGGTAACTTTTTATTTATGTGAAACATTCCGTAGTTATCAAAATCTTTTCATACTCCCTATTGTCATTCAGTGGGCAGAGAAACTCAGGGAGTGAATATTCACTTAAAAACTGTCTATTAAGGCCGGGTGCGGTGGTTCACGCCTGTAATCCCAGCACTTTGGGAGGCCAAGGTGAATGGATCACTTGAGCTCAGGAGTTGGAGACCAGCCTGGCTAACGTGGCAAAAGCCTGTCTCTAATATGATACAAAAATTAGCCAGGCATGGTGGCGAGCGCCTGTAATCCCAGCTACTCGAGAGGCTGAGGTGGGGGAATCGCTTGAACCTGGGAAGGGGAGGTTGCAGTGAGCCAAAATCATGCCACTGCACTCCAGCCTGGGGGACAGAGCAAGACCCTGTCCCCCAAAAAAAAAAAAAAGAGTATATTGGGCTTGGACCAGGCACTGGCCTAGACGCTGGGGCCGCAGAGGTGAACAAAACAACAGGAGTGCCTGCCCTCCTGGAGCTGTCGCCCTAGGAAGGAGGCTGGCAGTTAAATATGCAGATAATTGTATCTTTGCAAATGATGATGAATGCTCTGTGGGAAAAAAGGAAGGAGAAAGTGGGGCTGTGTTAGAGGAGGGGGTGCCAGTGGGGCCAGGGAGGTCCCCATGGAGAAGGTGGCAGTTGGGGAGAGACTGCAGGCGGGGTTGGGTTATACTGCGTGTGCAAATGTCCCAAGGTGGAAAAGAGGCTGGCTCGTTAGAGGCCCAGGGCAGCGGGTGTAGCTGGAGGGTGTAGAGTCGGGGGGGGAGGGTTCCCCCTAAGGCTGGAGCCTACAGGAAGCCGTGAGCAGTGGCCTGACCCTCTCGGCCCAGCGAAACATCTGATTTCAATCTAAGACCATGGCAAAAATCATGAACTAGTTTCAAGCCAAGGACAGAGAAGAGCTGATTCACGTTTTGAGCGACTCACTCCATCCGCCACGTGGAAAATGCAGGCGGGGTGGGTGCGGAGAGAGAAGGGAGGAGGCCTCGGGAATAATCCAGCAGGGGATGCTGGCAGCTTGGACAAAGGCGGCAGTGGGGGTGGGTATTATTTCTGGATGTTGGCGGGATTGAGGAGACGTAGCTGGGATTCGTTCAACATCACGGTTATTCCTGTGGTACAAGTGAGGACACGGAAGCTCGGAGGGGCACACCGACTTGCCCTGCGCTTAGAGCTAGCAAGAGCAGCAGGCAGGGCTCAAACTCAGGCCTTCCTGGTGCTGGAAGCTGCTTCTGCCCTGCGGTACTACTTCTGGCACCTCTCTAGCTGAAATGATGCCCACACACATCCCCACTGCGCAGGTTAGGAAACAGACTCAGGCGTTAGCATTTCCCAGTTGGAGAGCACCAAAGGCAGGATTTGAACCCAGCCCACACTCCTAAGCTGGGAATGTGAGTGCCCTGCGTACTGGGTCTCTTTAGGTTCTGCAAAAAGAAAGGGAATGAGATGGGCAGAGGGAAGGTCAAGGACCCACAGGCCCTGGGCTAGGGCAGGCCGCTCCATTGTGCTCAGGTTTTCTTAGTAAATAGAGTAAGAACTCAACTCGGCACAGACGTCTGCGTGCATTTGTGTATCTGTGTGTCTCCTTGTGAACCTGTCTGTCCATACCACGTGTCTCTACATGTCCCTCTGTATCTATGTTTGTATGTGTGTTTCTGTGTATTATTGCCTTACATGTATGGATCTCTGTGTCTGTGTGTCTGTGTCTGGGTGCATTTGTGTGTCCATGCGTATTTATGTCTTGTGTGTCTGTGTGTCTGTCTACACTCACAGAGAAAAAAGCCTGCAGGAAGGCTGGGTTCTACAGCACTCTGCGTGCTGTGTGCTCCCCGTTCTTCAGTTCTTCACAGATGAACGTGCGTTACTGTACTGTTGGAATCCGGAGGGGAGGTGAACGGAGATAAAAGTCTCTTCGTGTTGCGGGGGAAAGAGCATTTGGAGAGAAAGGGCTTGCCTGTGTTGTTTTGGGAAATGGCTTTTTATGGTTTGGGAAGAGGAGGGGACACCCCCTCTTGCAGTGAGGATCCAAGCCCTGTCTTTGAACCCTCCCACAGTTGGGTCTGCACCCGGCCTGGTTCTGTCCCTGGCCGTGCCTTTATTTACAGGGAAGGCAGCTGGGGGTCTCTGGTGCAGCTTCAGGTAATTAAATTCAGCTGGATAGGAATTTCACATTGATGTTGCTAATAAACACTTTAATAAAATATAGAAAGATAAAAAGGGTTTTTTTTTTTTTTTTTTAGGTTGTGTTTTTCTTTCCCTCCCTCCCCCATGCTTTCCTTTCTGGAAGTGGCAAGAACTGTGTCTCAGGAACCCGTACAGCTTGGTGTGAAATGTACCCTGGACAGGGAACAGCTACTTGGACACTGTTTATGGAGTGCTGGGGGAAGGCTGGGACAGGGTCTTCTGTCTCGGGGTCATCTGGGAAGTAGGAGCCTCATGGCAGACTCTCAGGTGACCCTACCTAGCCAGCCCTCATTCAATCCAGGCCTCCTCCCTGGAGGTATTGTCACTTGGGTCAGTGCCTTCCAACCCCAAAAGAATAGCCATGATGTACGTATAGGATACAGCCAAATTTGGGGTGTCCCCAGGGGTTAGGAACTCCAGCAGAATTGGGGAGGTAGGAACATTTAGTTCGACCTCTGATTCTCTCTTCCTCTTTATCAGCCCTACAAAATTTTTTTCTCTATAAATGCTTCTGTCTTCATGCTTACAAACTAGACTCCTCAGGGGCATTTATATTAGCAGTGATGCTTCCCATTTGTTTAGGAAGGAACTGCATCTCCGGGTTTCTGCTGGGCCTCTCCGTAAACCCTCAAGGCATCCTTGCTCTCATTTAAACAGTGCTGGGCCAGGGGGAGGCCAGGGGGAAGCCAGGCACTAGGCAAAGTCTGCAGCAGACAGGGACAAGCCTGTGTAGCCCCTGGGCCACAATGGCTTGTGACCACCCCTGCTGCCCCTGGTTCGGCACCCCCTCTTAATCTCACCTGCAGCCTCCCTGGCCTGGGCTCCCAGTTGCCGAGAGGCATTGGCTCCTTGCCAGTCCCTGAAATCCATCACCGCCATCTCCTGCCTGATGTCCCCACCCACCTTCCCCTCCGCTGGTAGCCTCCGGTGTGCCTGCTCTGCCAGCCTCTAGGCAGTCTTGCCTCCACGGTTCCCTGCAGCTGCCTCTGCTCAGCCATCCTCTCTGACTCCCAACCACTCCTTGCCTTGGTCCCACGACTTTCCAACCTCAGCCCCACGAGGCCATGTAAGATGCATCGGGATGGTCACCCACTCCCCAGCAGAGCTGGGTGTTCCAGCCCCACGCGTGCCCACAGCTCCCTCCTCCTGCAGTGCCTTCCCCCACGTCCCTGGTGCCCTTCGGGGCAGCTCTCTCCTGCTGTGCTTTTCTTGGGACAACACCTGCACATGTGTGTGACAGTCCTCCCCAGACTGGGTTCCACAAGCCTCTCGGAACCCCACCCAGCATACCGTAAGCACTTAATTAATGCTTCCTTACCTCGATTGTGCACCTGGAACCTTCTCAGCCCTGCACACCAGAGAATTTTTCCAGAGTTTCCTGAGGCTCCCATAGACCTTCTTCCCACCCCTAGATGCCCCCGACCTTGAAAAAGCCTGCTCCGAGGAATGAATGAGAGAAAATGTTGAAAGGGGCAGACTTCAGAGAGGATGCAGTAGCTTGGGGAAGAGCAGACCAGAGTTCAAAGCCCAGCTTTGCTTTTGCCTGATTGTGACCTGGGGGCAGTGACATGATCTTTCAGGAACTCGTTTTCCCAGCTGCAAAAGAGGTTATTAGGAGCACGGACCTCCCAGAAGATGTGATGGGCCAAGGCATTAACAGTGTCCTCATGGAGTAAGCGCTCGGCTCCTGTGATGTGAGTCATCGCCATTGTGGTCCCTAGCAAGAGCTTGGGATGTAGAGAGCTCAGTAAACACTTGGCAAATGAATGAGTGAATGATCATTTCATGGGATCCACTTCCCCCAACCCCTGTTTTGCCAGGGGGAAGCACTGTCTGGCCACTCACGCAGTTGGACCAGACATGTCAGTCCTAAGAGGGGCACAAGGGGTCCCTGGCTTCTCACCTGACACCTGTCAGAGTGGGAGCTATTTTGTTTTCCTGGTGCCCACAAGGTTTTAAATTCCAAGAACTCCAGAATATAAATCAGCAATCAAGGGCAGGAGGAAGTGATCCGATGTGGCGCTGGTTTTCAGGGCTTGCCGGCGAGATAATTAGGCATTTGATTGGCATCCTCTCTCAAGGACAGCCACCTCCAGGTCCCGCCTGTGCAAGAGCAGGCTTGTTTTCCTGCCTGATGCTGGTGGCGGGGGACTGATAGGGGCGACAGGTGGGGTTGGGGACCCAGAGTTAGCCAGTCTTTCATCTGGTCGTTTGCTCATTCATTCATTCATTCATTCAACAAGTATTGAGCACCTAGTATGTGCCAAGTACCGGGACACAGCAGTGACCCAAACAGACAAAATCCTTGTCTTTGTGGAGTTGACATTGGAGAGGGTGGGAGGCGGGCAGGGGAAACAGCGATAAACAAATGGAGAAGTGACTACATAAATGTGTCAACGACAAGGGCTCGAGAGAAAAATAAGCAGAGGGTGGCTGAGGTAGAGGGGAGGTATTTACTGTTTTCAGTAGGACAGAGGGACAGGCCTGGAAGAAGGTGGTGTAAGAGCTGAGCCCTTGAGTAGCGAGGAAAGGCCACTGTGGAATTCTGAAAAAATGTAGCGCTTCAGGAAGAGGGAGCAGCCAGTGCAAAGGCCCAAGGCAGACGTGTGCTTGGTGTGTTAAGGGCCAGGCGCTGCGGCTCACGCCTGTAATCTCAGCACTTTGAGGTGCCAAGGTGGGCAGATCACTTGAGGTCAGCAGTTCGAGACCAGCCTGGCCAACGTGGTGAAATCCCATCTCTACTAAAAATACAAAAATTAGCCGGGCATGGTGGTGCATGCCTGTAATCCCAACTACTCAGGAGGCTGAGGCAGGTGAATTGCTTGAACCCGGGAGGCGGAGGTTGCAGTGAGCCTAGGTCATGCCACTGCACTGCAGCCTGGGCAACAGAACAAGGCTCTGTCTCAAAAACAAAAAGAATCAGTAAGGGCCAAGTGAGGTGGTACATTCCTGTAATCCCAGCACCTCAGGAGGCTGAGGCAGGAAAATCGCTTGAGCCCAGGAGTTCAAGACCAGCCTGGGCAACTTAGTGAGACCTTGTCCCTACTAAAAAAAGAAAGAAAGAAATTAGCTGCATGTGGTGGTGCACACCAATAGTCCCAGCTACTCAGAAGGCTGAGGTGGGAGGATTGCTTGAGCCCAGAAGGTTGAGGCTGCCGTGAGCTATGATTGCGCCACTGTACTGCAGCCTGGGAGACAGAGCAAGACCCTCCCTCAAAAAAAAAGAAAAAATCAGGAAGGACCCCATGTGCCGGGAGCAGAGTGGGCCTGAGGGTGTAGAAGGAAATGAAGCCCAGCACGAATCAGGTGAACCCTTGACTCGGACTCACACGGGAGGCGTGGAAGCGTTTTGAGCAGAGGAGGGACAGGACGTGAGTTAGGTTTAACAGGATCCCTGTGGCTGCCAAGTGGGGAATGGGCTGTAGGAGGGTGAGGGTGGCAGTAGGGAGCCTGGTGAGGAGGCTCCTGTGGTCACCCAGGCAGGTGATGACTGTGGCCTGGCCCAGGATGGCCACAGCAGAGAGGATGAGAAAGTATTAGATCAGGCTGACAAGATTTGCTGATTTACATCTGCCTGACACCCAGGGCAGGCAAAGCGGCTGCTGCCTTCCCACTCCTGGGGCCTCAGCCCAAGCGCCAGCCTTGGCCCAGAGCATCCAGCCCGTCCCAGGTACCTCCCACAGCCTGGAACCCCGCAGTCCACCGGCCTCTCGTCCTGCCAGTCCCCGAGAGAGGTGATACCCTGACTGCATTTGCAGCAGTGAGTCCTAGATGCAGAGAGGCCTCTGCGAGGCTGCCCAAGCTCACAGAGCTGGCAAGCAAGAAGGTCAGGACCTGAACTCAGTCTGCCTGCCAGATAATGGCTCTTGACCTGCCTCAAACTGCAAGCCAACCACTGCCTGGGCTTTCTGGAAGCCCGAGCTGTGGAAGCTGCCAGGAGGGCCCGATGTCCCACAGTTATAATTGCCTGTGTGCTTCCCATGGAACCGCATGCTCTGTGTGGGCAGGACCTGGATCTGTCTTGTCCCTTGTAGTTACATAAAATGTAGTTATTGAGTGGATAGATGGACGGGTGGATGGACAGACAGACAGATGGACCAGGCCTGGTTGTCCTCCTGGTCTTCAGGCCACTGCAGACCTTGCAGAGACAGTTCAGGGAAAGGTTGCCCTCCAGGGAAACAACCCAGAGGAAGATGAGAAACTTACAGGTTCGGGTCCCCATGGTGACACTTCCTCACCGCGTGATGTGGAGGAAGTGGCTTTGTCTCTGCAGGTACCATGTATCAGATGACACCTGCATCCTAAGATTCTTCATTGGCTCCCTCAACAGATGTTTCTAGAGAATCCACTGCACTCCAAACACCACTGGGAGAGAGAAATGAACTCTTGTAGTGCTGGTTGTTGTGGACCTAGTCGACAGCCCTGTGGGGCAGTGGTTATCCTGCTGTTCCCACGGCACTGGGAGTTTGCTAAGAAGTTGTCGGCAGGCTCTCGGCTCACACTCGGGCCTGAGGCCTGGTACTGTGATCCGAACGTGAACCGTCCGTCAACCTGGCCCAGCTGATGGAAAGCAGGGAAGCCAGCTTGGTTGGGAAGTGTTTCTCGTAGGCACCACCCCTTGCCCTGGCCTCAGATAATTGGCCCAATACATCTTGGCATCTGAAATTTACATACGGCGCAGGGAGTGATGGATGGCTCTGGTAACCCGGGCTGTCTCCCAGCCACGGCTCAGTTATCCATCTCGGCAGGCTGCAGGGCCATCCGTCTTGTCTTGTCTCCTCACTCGTGGCAGGCCGGCGGGTGCCCTCCAACCCAGGTCATCCCCCAGCCCCCTCCCAGAGCTGGTCCTCTGAGGCCCCTCTGAAGGCGACACTCCCAACCTGCCCCACAGCAGATAGAACAAGTCCCTTTGCTCTGAACGTCCCCTGAAGCCCTCTTCAGTGTTTGCCAGGGACTCTGATAGCAAAATCCTGAAGAGTCCCATGGACCCAAGATGCAGAATGGGACATTTGACTCCCACAAATTGTCCCCCCACCCCCCTGCCACAAGGGGCTTCTCATACTTACTCCACTAATAGTAATTCCACAAATATTTATCGAATGCCTACTGTGCACCAGGCATTGAACTAGCACCCCTGGAGACAGCTGTGAACAAGAGCTACGCCATCCCCCACCCTTGAGGGACCATATGCCATTGGCGATTACCAACACTTTGAAGACCCTAAAAGCCAAACCAAGCACTTGATCTGCTTACAGTCTGGTTCTCAAGGGGTCCTTACAATAGCCCTATGGACACAAATTCTTATTTCCATTTTATAGACACAGAAATGGAGGCTGAGTCATCTGTCCAAGGTCATAATGCTAGTGAGACATCAAAGCCAGGGTCTGAACCCAGGTCAGTGGTCTGTGAACCATGTCACTGTTTTCCAGACAGACCAGGCTCTAGAGGTCTCTGGCCTTGACACACAGCATTCGCTCATTCATTCGACCAACGAACATTTCTAGAATGCCTACTGTGTGTCAGGAACTGTTCTAGGCACTGAGGATATCTTGTTCTCATGGAGCTTCCATTTTAGTAAATAAGTAAAATACATAGTGTGTTTGGTCGTGATGCATGTTAAGGAGAAGACTCAAGAACAGGAAGACAGGCTAAGCGTAGTTGGTGCTCGCCTGTAATCCAAGCACATTGGGAGGTTGAGGCAGAAGGACTGCTTGAGCCCAGGAGTTTGATACCAGCCTGAGCAACATAACAAGACCCTGTCTTTACAAAAAATAAATTAGCTAGGTGTGGTGGTGCACACCCATGGTCCCAGCTACTTGGGAGGCTGAGGTGGGAGCATTGCTTGGGCCTGGGATGTTGAAGCTGAGATGACCAAGGATTGTGCCACTGCACTCCAGGCTGGACTGCAAAGCAAAATTCTGGGCTTTTACAACATTCCGATTTCCCATTTCCCATTTCCCTGGCTGCGTTGCTTGGCTTCTTTTTTTTTTTCTGGAGACAGAATCTTGCACTGTTTCCCGGGCTCCGGGCTGGAGTGCAGTGGCACAATCTGGGCTCACTGCAACCTCTGCCTCCCAGGTTCAAGTAATTCTCCTGGTTTAGCCTCCCAAGTAGCTGGGATTACAGATTCCCGCCACCACGCCTGGCTAATTTTTTGAATGTTTAGTAGAGACAGAGTTTCACTATGATGGCCAGGCTGGTTTTGAACACCTGACCTTGTGATCCACCCCCCTCGGCCTCCCAAAGTGCTGAGATTACAGGCATGAGCCACCGCGCCCAACACTTCTTTATCTGACAAATTCTTCATTCTTCCAGACCCAGATCAGATGTTTCTATCTTGGCAACTCTTTCCCCAGTCACAGTGTCACCGTGCTCTCTGTGTTCCTGTCATAGTCTTTTTATACTTCTCATAGTGTATGTAGGTGCATAGTGTTAGAATGGCTCTGTCTGCCACACCGTACTGTGAACTCCTCAAGGACAGGAACTGTGTTGGTTGGTTTCTATATACCAGTACCTAGAACTATGCCTGACACAGAATTGGGTCAGTGATTAGTTGGGTGGATGATTGTATGGGGTTAGATAACAGATGGATGACTGCTTAAGTGATTGGGTACATGGTTGCTGGACAAGATCAGTTGGATGAGCAGATGAATGGATGATCCTTTTCTAGATGATGAACTGTTGGACAAACGGATGGGTGGATGGGTGGGTGGGTGGGTAGATGTATAATTGGATGAAAGGATAAAGGGATGGTTGGTTGGGTAGACGTATGAGTGGATGAAAATGGATGGTTGGGTAGATAGATGCATGATTGAATGGATGCATAAATCGGTGGTCGTTTGGTTGGGTAGATGTATGACTGAATGAATGGATAAATGGATGGTTAGTTGGGTAGATAAATGCATGATTGAATGGATGGATAAATGGACGGTGGCTGGGTAGTTGGATGGATGCTGGATAAAGGGCTTTCAGCCTGGTTAGCACTTCAGTCGTTACTGGCAGCCACTGCCCAAGAGGGGCCCACACTATGATTTAATTATAGGTAGATTAAAGCTCAATCTCTCCTTTGCCTGCTGAGTTTCCATCCCACCCAAAGGCAATACAAAAGACATGTTAGGGTTTCACTCCTCTCCAGGCCTGCACTAAAGATAATGTCTCCGCATGATGGCCTTTGTCACCTTTCACCAGAATTACTTACACCCTAGCTTGTCTGCTTTGGTTTCTGAGCTCTTGGAGGATCCAGGCTGTATCTGGCTTATCAATGCCATCCCCCTGATCAAATGCCTAGCACATCAGAGACCATGAATGCATCGATAGAAGAGCGGGTGGATAGATGAGGTCCATCATCTCCAATTGCATCTCCCAGTAGTAAGGTGAAAGCAGAATTCGAGTTTGGACTTGGAGGGTTAGTGACTGTATTGGAAGTCATAATCACTGCTCATCTTGGTTTTGGAAACCTGACTTGGAATCTCGACTATCACTTCATATACACATCCTTACTAGAGATAATGTACATAAGGTGCCTAGTGCACTCAAATTAGTGTATATGTAACAATAGACACTCAAGAAATGCTAACTATGAGCTATTGTTTCCTGTAAGGAACTTCTGTGTAAGGTTTCATTTGAAGAAAAAGTTCTTGGGTTTTAAAAAAAGTTCCAGAGCTTAAAAAGTTCTAAGGCTTAAAAAAATCCGGTGACAAATATCAGAAAGAGTTAACAGGGGCACAAAGCAGACACCTAACTTGAGGAGTGTCTGGGAAGCCTTTCTGGAAGAGGAGACATTTAAGCTGAGACACAAAGAGATGAGTAAGATCCACAGAGACAAAATGAGATCATCGAGGCTAAGGGAAAGAAGACTGTGGAGCCATGGAGTCAGAGGTTCTGATGGAGTTGGAAGGTTCTGGTATATATTGGCTTTCTGCACAAAATTTGGCCTGGCTGGGAAGGAAACAAGGAGGGGGGAAATGGGAGGGACCCAGGGACACCCAGGGGTGAGGAGATTGCCCTAGGGCAGGTTTGAAGCCAGGAGGGACATATTGAGGAAGAGATTGTTTGTCTTCATGGATTCTCTTTAAAACCTAGAACACCTGAGGTCCTCAGTTCCTTAAATCCAGATCCCAACAATCACGTTAGGAGGTTTCTTCTTGTCGTTGGCCTTAGGGGGACATGTCTGAGTGTGAGGTGTCCTTGGAGCTGAGAAGAATGTGGGCACAGGTAGGCGGGATCTCAGGTATGTCTTAACATGTGTTCCCCTCATAAGAATGCAGATTCTAGCCCAAGGCTCTTTAGATAGCTGACATTTTGGAATCAGGTGTGAAATTTCTTTAAAAACTAAATGTACTTGGCTGGGCACGGTGGCTCACGCCTTTAATCCCAGCACTTTGGGAGGCTGAGGCAGGCAGATCACAAGGTCAGGAGTTCAAGACCAGTCTGGCCATCATAGTGAAACCCCGTCTCTACTGAAAATAAAAAATTAACCAGGTGTGGTGGTGCATGCCTGTAATCCCAGCTACTGGGGAGGCTGAGGCAGGAGAATCAGGTGAACCCGGGAAGTGGAGGTTGCAATGAGCCGAGATCGCGCCGTTGCACTCCAGCCCAGGCTACAATGCAAGACTCCATCTCAAAAACAAAAAACTAAGTGTTCTTGTAAGAGTCGCAGCACCTCCTGGTTGGGGAAACCCAGACAAATTAAGAATGCTAGACTTGCCTCCCCATATGTAATCAACCATTTTCCTGTCCTAGCCAAGACCCACCCTCCCCTCTGAGAAAATCCAACCTCTTAACCACATGTGATGTGGGTGGGTAACCAAAACTATCTGTGCCTCCATTTTCTGTAAAATGGGAGACTCAGATATGATTCGTGTTTGTTGAAATGTGGGACACATACCCACTGATGGGACTTGAAATTGTAAGCATTCTGTAGAGTTGGTCTTAGAAGGGATGAATGGCCCGGCATGGTGGCTCAGGCCTGTAATCCCAGCACTTTGGGAGTCCGAGGCGGGTGGATCACATGAGGTCAGGAGTTCAAGACCAGCCTTACCAACATGGAGAAAGCCTGTCTCTACTAAAAATACAAAATTAGCCAGACGTGGTGGTGCATGCCTGTAATGCCAGCTACTTGAGAGGCTGAAGCAGGAGAACTGCTTGAACTCAGGAGGCGAAGGTTGTGGTGAGCCAAGATCGCACCATTACACTCCAGCCTGGGCAACAATGAGCAAAACTCTGTCTCAAAGGAAAAAAAAAACAGGAGGGATTGACTTGGGTTCTAAGGAACAGCTCTCATCCCTTCCACCCTTCATTCCAACAGGCAGAAACCCTCTGTTGGGGACTGCATTGCCTTTAACACCCCTCCAGCACTTGATAACCTTTTCTAACAAACACAGGCAGCAATGATTTGTTTTCGGTTATGTTTTTGTTTTAATGGCTACCATCCGTTTATGGTACAGGATTCTCTAGTGACAAGAAAGTGTCCTTTTCAGATGCACTTATTTAGGTTTTAAAAAAAGGGAAGGAGTCGTTAGGTAAAAGTCAGGAATAGGAAAGATGTGTCTATGTTGCCAGGATTCAAATCATGGTTACTTTTAGCGGGTACTGACAATGAGAGAGTACTAGGGAGTTCTCAGAGGCACTAGGAACATGAACATTCTACATCTTGAACTGGGTTACTCAGGTGTAAACCTTTCACTAAGCTTTTGCTTGAGCCCAGGAGTTCGAGACCAGCCTGGGCAACATGGTAAGACCCCATCTCTACAAAGAATAAAAACCAGCCAGGCATGGTAGCACAGGCCTGTAGTCCTTACTACCCAGGTCACTGTGGGAGGGTCACCTGAGCCTGGGAGGTCAAGACTGCGGTGAGCTGTGACCATGCCACTGCAGTCCAGCCTGGGCAACACAGCAAGACCCTATCTAAAAAATATATATTTTTAATTAACTAAGCTTAACATTAAACTATGGAACTTAAAGTGATGCATATCTCAAAAAGATAACCATAGGAGTCCATATGAAGATAAATATTAAGTGATCATATTTTAGATGCTATATCAATATGGCAAAATTCACACAGATGGACATAAGTGGTCAAAGTTTGGACGACAGTGACCTGAGCGACCTTGAAGATTCCTTCTAGCTCATATGTTCTGAGTATCTTGGAGGACTAAGTCCCAAGACTGTCCAGCACACCGACGGCAAACCCTCCTGGAGACAGGGGCTCTCGCTGGGCAGTGGGCACTCTTGGGGGTGCTGCAGTTCCCATCAGAAGAGCCCCTTCCTCCAAGCCCCTGACTGCTCCAGCGCCCGATCCCGGGGGGTGCCAGCTCAGCCCTGGCCTCCTTTCTCTCTGCACATTGGCCCGAGCCTCAGCTGCATCTATCATCTGCTTCAGGCTCATTAAAATTATTTCTTTTTAGTTGCAAATGGGCTGTTTATGATGATCATTATTTGAATGGTCTGCGCCGGGCTCCGGGCTGTCTGTCTGCTGCTGATGGCCGGTTAATCAGATGAGTCTCCTCCCTGCCTGGGCCTGGCCCAAAGTCTGGGGCTGTGTTAAACATGGCTCCCCCAGGGCTGGGGGACTGGGGGACTGGGGGGCTGGGGGCTGGGGGCAGCCGGCGAGGACCGGGTAAGAGAAAATCCTGACTTCGTTTGATTATCAAAGCTGTGTGTGTGGTGGTTCGGACATGCTTTCTAAAACTCAACTTTAGACCAGACCCGGTTTATGTTTGTGATAGAATTTTTTTCCATTCCTTCAAAATAAATATAGTGCCATGAGCTTCTTAATTTTAGCTGTGTGTATTATGAAAACCCCATGCTGATGCTGTCATTGGCCCTCTTGCTTTGCTGATACTCAAATATCCTTTCTTTTAGGGTGGGAGGGGGTGGTTTTTAATGTCTTTGCTTGATACATAACAGTTGGCAATACTCTAGCAGTCTTCCTTTCTTTTTAAAGCAGAATTTTTACTGACCTGTGAAATCTAAAATTCTTGGAATCATTGATCTGGTGGGGTGTTTTCTGAGCTCTCAGTTTATCTAAATGTAAGATTAATATCAGCCAAGGCCAGGCACAGTGACTCAATCCCAAATGTGTCTGGGAGACCACAGCAGGCAGATTGCTTGAGTCTAGGAGCTCGAGACCACCCTGGGCAGCATAGTGAAACCCTATCTCTACCAAAAAAAAAAAAAAAGGCAAAAATTAGCTGGGCATGGTGGCATATGCCTATAGTCACAGCTTCTAGGAAGGCTGAGGTGGAAAGATCGCTTGGGACAGGAGGTCAAGGCTGCAGTGAGTTGTGACTGCACTACTGCACTCCAGCCTGGGTGACAGAGTGAGACCCTGTCTCAAAACAAAAACAACAAAAAAACCCAACATTTTTTGAACACTTGAAGCTTTACACATCCATATCAATTAAAACAAGCTCCCTGAACACCCATCAGCTGATGAAGAAGTGGAGCAGAAGCCTGCTGAAGAGAAGGGAATTAAAAATTTGCCTTTATAATCCACCAAGGAGATAATCCACACCTCGATTATTAGAATTGACTGTAATATATTTCCAAGTCCCTGCTTGAATCACCTTACAGACACATTAATGTGTTTGTTCCATGAGATGATGTATGTTCGGAGCTTAGCGTAGTGCCTGGTACATGAAGCTTTCCATAAATGGTAGTTACAATTATTTACTATTATCATTATTGGTGTTAGTGTGTTTACCAGTGAACTATGGCAAGAATTCAGGGTTGAAGGACAAGCATAGATTTAGGCAAAGCTGAGAAGAACATGGATGTCAGTGACTTCATCTGCTCCTCAAGGAAAGAAATCAAGGGCTGGGCTTGTGGTGGGGTCAAGGTGTGGGGGACTGGCAATGTCCCCCTTCCTTCCCTGGCTCTGTTCTCTCTGCAGTGTGGACACAGCAGACATGCTGCCTGTCAGATTTACATCCACCAGCACCCTGGGAGGTGCAGGTGGAGGGAATCAGGCATAATTGTCTGTGATGATACATCAGGTGGTTGGACTTATCCTGCTCTGTGATTTCCTTTCAGAAACTGGGCTGGATGTTTTTAATGAGGAGTCAAAGTCCAACCCCCACCAGGTATAGTGGTTGCTGTGTTGTGGGAAGGCACTGTGTCCCTGCAATAAGAACATAGTGTCAGACACACTATAATCCAAGATGGAGAGATGTAAACCCACGTCCCAGTTCTGTTTGTCGTGCAGCAATGGAAAAATCACATCTTTGTCTTCAAGAGAGGTGAAAAAAACTAGGAACTGGGAGCACACCGCTGCAACTCAAATTGACCATGGCACTCCAGTTTTTTTCTCTCCTGCCAAGTGAGATTCTGTGCACCTGGCAGCACCCACCAGTTGGGTTTTGTCTCCATTTGTGGATTGCTGCAAACACTGATCTCGCCTGTCACTGGATATTTCGGTTGTGGTCAGTTGTAGTTTCTTTATTGGAAGCTATGATTAGCTTTAAGTGATGATAAACCAGAATTCTCCCTTTTTGCTCATAACACCTGGTTCCACACCTGGCTTATCCCCACTGGGCTTTTAAACTGGAAGCCCCTGTGCACCTTCAAGTGGGAGTACCCCGTGCTTCTGCAAGAATTGGTTTCAGCACCTTGGAGAGCACCTGTTCCTGCACCTCTTTCCGGCCCCCCATAGAGACTAGGTCTCTCCTCCCTCTCCCTCCCTCCCTCCCCCCCCTTCTCTCTCTCCTCTCTCTCCTCTCTCCTCTCTCTCGTGCTGGAGTGCAGTGGCACCATCACAGCTCACTGCAGCCTTGACCTCCTGAGCTCAAGCAATCCTCCCACCTCAGCCTCCCAAGTAGCTGGGACTATAGGTGCAATGCCACCAAGCCCAGCTAATTGTTCTATTTTTTGTAGAGAGGAAGTCTCGCTGTGTTGCCCAGGCTGGTCTCAAACTCTGCGCCTCAAGTGATCCTCCCATCTTGACCTTCCAAAGTGCTGAGATTACAGGCCTGAGCCACCACACCTGGCCCTCGCCTGTATTTCAAAGCTACTTTGATGCCTCCACCTTCTACCTTCTAGTCTCATAATTTTACAAAGACGTTAGACGTTCTTCCAGAAATAGAAGTTCCTTCCTGAATTTCTACAAAGAAATCCATAGGCCAGGGACACTCGTCCCAGCTTGGAGTGCCAGGTTTATGGTGCTCTGGTGAGCTGCTATTTAGCAGATTTACCGACTCTCAGACATGATATAAGACAATTACCATGCATTTCGTCTCTTAGAGGGAAAAGGATTTGCAGTGGGTTAATAGTACTTTTATTTCATTATCTAATGGCAAAAGTGTTTCATTGTGTGTGCAAGATGAATGTGTATTAGCGATGACAAATAGGGTCTTTCAACACAGTGCTGGGCCTCATCATACATATGTTAGATTAAAGAGTTCACCCTAGAAATACACTCCCGCATCTGCGTGTGTGTTTTTAATAAATCTGATTGCAGAAATTTATTGCATCACCGGATTTAGGAAATTATGGGGCTTGATTGCCACAAATATAATCGGGTGATATATACAGAAATGCTCCTCGAGTTATGGTCCAGAAAAAAAGCCCATTTCGGATGGTGCAAGGAAGCAGCCAACCACGTAAACAGAGCATTTCTTGAATTATGCAAATGAAATCCATGACAACTCATGGTGAATTGTGCTCCCCTTGTGAAACTGCCACCATTAAAGTGAAGAAAGCTTCAAGAGGGGTGATCAAATATACATGCTCGACCAGCAGACATTGTCTGTGATGTGTGTGAGCCGGGGCATCCCCCCTTCCATCCCTCTCTCTTTTTCCCCTCGCTGATGCATCCTGTAAAAACCTGGTCTGATACCTTCCTTGCATATAAGCCGGCAAAGCGCCTTCCAATCCATTTCTTCTGAAGCCAGGAGCCTTCAATGAAATATTTCTTAGACTTGAAGTGAACCTTAAATGATTTACTGCGAGATACACAAAAGGTCAGCTTACTTCTTATTGGCACCTTCATTTTTCCAAAATCTACTGAAATTAAAAAGCCATCTATATCTTAAAAGGCGTATTTATGAACCTTTAAGTGTAAGTAAGTCATAGTTGGAGCCGTTCCCACCTCTGATATATGAAAGCTGTCGACAGCACTTTCTTCCACTATAATATGCCCATACAATATGCTGCACTTTACTATTTTGACATGGTTTGGAGATGTTTTCTGCAGTTACTGACAAGCTTATGCCATCACTCCTTTGGAAATTTAAGAGGTGGGCCAGGGGGTGGGGGGAAGAGATGGAAAAAAAAAAAAAAAAAAAAACAACCAACTCCACCCAACTTTATAGAAGATTATTGATCTGGCCTGACTTCGATGAGCAAAAAAACTGTCCTGGATTTTTTTCAGATTCATCCCAGTTTTATAAATTATTTATTTGTGCCAGGAGTCAATATCCTGCCTTTTCTCAGCTTTGTAAGTTAAGAAAAGTTGTTCAGAATGCTGTTTTGTACAACGGTTAAAAAGAAAAAAAAAAAATCTTTTTCTTTTCTCTCTCTCTCTCTTTTTTTTTTTTTTTTTTTCCAGAAGGAGCTTAATTCCGTCGCTTCTGAGCTNTTATTTGTGCCAGGAGTCAATATCCTGCCTTTTCTCAGCTTTGTAAGTTAAGAAAAGTTGTTCAGAATGCTGTTTTGTACAACGGTTAAAAAGAACTCCACACTGATCCTGACTTTTCTCTCTCTCTCTCTTTTTTTTTTTTAATTGTTCCAGAAGGAGCTTAATTCCGTCGCTTCTGAGCTGTCTGCACGGCAGGAGGAGAGTGAACATTCTCATAAACATTTAATTGAACTCCGCCGGGAATTTAAGAAAAATGTACCTGAGGTATGGTATATTTGCTGTTATAGAATTAACTCAGTAGGAATGCAAATTTCTCTCCGCTCAAACTATATTTTGAAAACTGTAGATGTAAGTGACTAACAAGAAAAGAAGCTAATTAGCCACAAAGAAAAATGACAACCCCCAACCTTACGGGGTTTCTTGGCCTAGCAGTGCTCAGCGGTGCTCAGCGGTGCTGACTGAAGGGAGGGCGGGGCGTTTCTCCGTCAATGTCATTGGTTTTCGAGGGCGCTGTGACACGTCCATTTACCCCCACATTCATATCTAAGTCAAATGCCTGGCCTTGCTGGCAAAGACAGTGTGCCTTAGAGTTCTTGATTTGATTTTGTTTTCCCGTTGGCGTCTGGAAGAAGACCGCGGCAACTCTAACACCCTCTCCGGGCCTGCCAGCGCTCATCACCTCTGAAACTCGCCTCCCACCGCCTGTGCGTGCACCCCGTTCTTTCCCTTCACCGCCTCCCTTGCAATCCCAGCAACCACCTATGCTTTTTCTAGCAGCCATTGCAGGGCGTTTGGAGGGGCGGGGCAGACAGAGAATGACCAGCCTCCAGCAAGGCAAGGGCCCCCCAAGGAACAGACAAGAACAGACAAGTTTCTGTTCTTTACTGGACCGAATGTGTGAATTCTTTTCTCTCCTGTCGCAGGCCCCCCATTGCTTCTCAAATTACAAAATGAATGATGAGAATAACTATAAATAGGGAAAATAAAGGCCTCTGACTCTATATGATAAGGATGTGACACATCAGAGCTGTGACAGGGAACAGACGTCAGGGATCTCTGAGGCCAGATCTCCCCAAAGCCAACTGTGTTTCGTTCTGGCCAGCAGAGGGTCAACATCAGTCCTTACCTGCTCAGGTGTGCTAGAGGAAGCGGGGACAGAGTTTGGCATTCAGATGGGAGACCTTGATCACCGGTTATGCTCTGCCTGTCTGATTCCGGGATTGGGGGCAGGGGGATCCTGTTGCCATCTCGCTGGTCAGGGAGGGGATCATGGGAAGATGAAGAAGAGGCAGACCCAGCCAGGAATCAGGCCACATGAGCACAGAGGGGAGAAACCTCAAGTCCACCTCAGCCTCTTAGCTGCAGAATCCTCTCACGCAAGTCATAAATGTCTTTGGTTCTTCAAGGCAAGAGAAGGGACTAGGATCTAGCTAGATCTGTCCGTGGAGCAAGTCTAGAAGGAAGAGAGTGTCTACATGGAGAAGCGGCGTGAATCTCAGGTCTGAAAGCCTCTCCCATGTTGCGGCTTCAGAAAAGCCAAGCCAGGCCTTTGGTTTGACTCCAAGAGCCAAGAAGGCATCAGTGAAGCCGAGAACCTTTCCTTCGCCTTTTCGAACAGAGTTCAGCTTGGTCTGGAAACTAATTTTTCTCCCCAGAATGAGAGTACCTTTGACTCCCCTTTGACTCCGGGAAGCAGAGTGGAATCGGCCCTACATCTTCACAGCCACACCTGCCCTCTCCCTGGTCAGCTTAGACCCTCTATCTCGTCCTCCTTCTCCTAGCCCAACTGACTTTCTTCTGGGGCCATGTGGGAGTCCCCAGGTGATGAGGGAAATCCAGGCCATGTTTTAAGCCTCTAAGTTCAGCTTACATAATTTTAATACTGCATAATTATGCAATTATGTAATTAGGAGGAATAAGTTTCCATTCCTATTATAGTGTGCCTCTGAAAATGCTCCTTTTTGGAGCCAGTCTCTCCTGATGGAGAAAGTCACGCGGAGGCTTTATTTAAGAGTTCCTCTGGCTGGTGCCCAGCTCACCTCCTGCTCGTGCCTGTGCTGGGCGTCCCCAGCCGTGAAGCAGACGAGGCGGCGTGCTTCTAGAAATGGGCAGCATTAGCATGAAGTCCCGCCAAACTCGTCCCTCAGAGTGCGGGGTTGTGAAAAGAGCCTGCCTGGGGAGTCCGGTGACCTGGGTTCAGATTCTAGCTGCGCCATTCATTCGCTGTATGACCTTGCTGGAGAGGTGGTTTCTGAGAGACCTCCTCAGAACTAATGTTTCCTAAACATGGACCAGAGGTCTCCCGCCAACACATTTGTATTTAGTCTGTAGAGTCTTTCGAACTTTATGGTGAGTTGCCAATATTTAGCATCTCAGGTGATTTCACCTAAAAATTGGATTTCCGGTGTCTTTTGAGAATATTTGGTAGATTGTGCAACCCAGAGGTTCCATGCTTCTGCTGCCATCATCACCTAGAGCAGAGCATATCACCCCATCGGTGGGGCTTGCATTGTCCCTGCCTCCCTCACAGCCACATCCTGCCTGGCCTGGTGGGCATTTGACTTCACCACCTGTGACCCAGATTCTCAGAAGCGTCCTCCTCCATGGCTCAGCCTCGCATGCATGGCCTCTAACGGTCAAGTCTACTAGGTTCACATTCGTGGCCTGTGTCTCCCCTGATGGTCCCCGACATACATCAGTCTGTCAATCAGCAACTTGGGAAAGCCCCAGGGATCCAGAATCAGGGACAGAAGCAACACAATGTTATTTGCATAATGAAGGGATTTATTCTTTACCTGCCCATAAGTCTTCTTCAGCCCATCTCTTCCTTTCCTGTGCTGTCTGTCCCCCCCCCACTTCCCACCCTGTCTAGCCCCTCAGTATCTCCCATGGGGATTACTGGTAACTGTGGCTGATTGTGGTGGGGGAGTCACACCAGTGGATCTTGCAGGAAACTGGAGGATTAAGGTTGGAGTCTCAGAACACGTGGTTCTTAAGGCTTCCCTCTTATAGGCCGGGCAGGAGAACACATAGGAGTTTGCCAGGCTAGCCCAAGCTGCTGAGAACCCCCAGGTCACTTATGAAAGCCAGGAAATTAGGGTCTGGAAATAGGAGGCTCGGGGTGGCCGGGACAAACTTCTCCTCTGAAGATAGCCAACGTCCGTAGAGTTCATCAAACGTCTGCAGAGCCCGTATGGGGTAGAAACTCAGCCTAGACTGCAGAAACTGCACGTTCTGGTGAGGAAGGAGAGGCAAGTACACAAGCGGCATTGCTAACATGCAAAAGGCAGTCTTTGCTGAAGAGGTGGCCACAGGCAGGGTTGCGGAGATCGTGCAACCTAAAAGAGGCAGCCCTGAGCAACACCTGGAAGGGCAGAGGTTTTTAAGGAAGGACTTTCATATAGTGCTGAGCATGGAGAATTGGGTTATCTCTCCAGCACCACCCCACCGCAAAGGGTGACCCAGGATGGACCACCTATCTCACAAGATATTTTGCGTAAAAGACCATTCTGTGATCAAATCCATTCGGGAAACACTGCTTCCTTTCTCTGTCTTCTGGAAATTCCCAACATGCATTATACGAAAGACTTCAGAAAGTCCTACAGGGAAGAAACTCCTTGGACTTGACATTTCCCAGCCAGGTGTGGCTTGGTGCCCCTGTGTGTGTGTGTGTGTGTCCCTTGTGAAATCCAATGGAGTTCAGGCCCCGAGGGACATGCTTGGGAAATGCTGAGCCAGGGACAGCAGCGAGCTATAAGCAGGGGCCACGGGGGCTTCCCACCTGGCACGGTAGTGAACTCTTCGCTGATCTCTTTTTCAGGAAATCAGAGAGATGGTGGCTCCTGTATTAAAAAGCTTCCAAGCCGAGGTAAGACCCAGGGCCCACAGCATGTCAGAAAAGCGCCCCCCTACCCGGCTCCCCGTGTTGTCCCACCTAGAGTTGCCCAAGGGGGCCAACAACCTCAAGAAGCTTTGGAGAAGCTTCCCTGCCCCCACTACAAACTCTGGGCCCTTCCCTCTGGTGTCCCATCCCAGCAGTGTGTAGTGATGAGACTTGGTTCTCTGTTCGGTTTGACGGAATTCAAGTGCGATCCCAAGAAATCTCCCTCTCCCCAGACTTTGCCCAATCCTACACTACACTGGCTCTGCTACATGTAAGGATCTGTGACTTTGGGCCGTACACAGTGGCTCATGCCTATGGTCCAAGCACTTTGGGAGGCTGAACTGGGAGGATCACTTCAGGCAATAGTTCAAGACTAGCCTAAGCAGCATAGAAAGACTCCATCTCTACAAAAAAATTAAAAATTAGCCAGGTATGGTCGTACGTGCCTATGGTCCCAGCTGTTCAGGAGGCTGAGGCAGGAGGATCACTTAAACCCAGTAAGTTGAGGCTGCAGTGAGCCATGATCACACCACTGCACACCACCCTGGGTGACAAAGCGAGACCCCATCTCTAAAACAATAAAAAATAAAATTTTAAAAAGATGTATGACCTTAAACAAACCTACCTCACCTTCCTGGCTTGGTTTCCTATTTTTAAAATCAGAGGTTGGTACTAGATGACCTTTGCCCTCTCTTGGCATTCTGCCCTCCTTTGATTCTCTAAGGTAGCCTTGCAGATAAGTCCACACAGTTACCAGCCCAACCAGAAATTCTTTGCACCAGCCCACTCTTTGAGTATAAAAGTAACAGTATCCGCATTCTTTCCTGCCAACCCGCTGAGCCCTAGTTCCTTTGCTGTCCTCAGTAAATCATTTCTCTTGCTTTTTGGAAGCCCTGTGATCAGGGCGAACCTCCCCCATTTCTCCTCTTTTGCTTGACTTCATAACCAAGAGTCTGAGAATGTCCACTTGTCTGGCTGGCACAGGAAGCAGGTCAAGAAAAGGCTGGAATCACATGGGTCCAGGAATTTCTAAAGCCTTTTATCTTGAGGAGGCTCTTCTCGGGCTTCCCTGGGCTCAGGCAGGACCCCAGAACGATTGACCGCGCTCGGAGCTCACCAGTGGGGATGCATTTTAAGCCTGTTTTCCACCAAGCGCCACATTACTTTAAATCTGTCTCTTTGGAACCACATAAGCGCATAAGGCAATATTAAAGTAAACAATAACTGGATTTACACAAATGTCGCTGATTTCCATATTTTTCATCCTTTCATTTTATTACCGAGTTGACTGATGTGCTTATTTATTTATAGGGCCATCCAGTATTGATTCATTTGGTTGCAAGGTGCCTGGGCTGGGAAGAAAAAACAAACAGAAAGACCAATAATGTTAGGGATGGGGTTTTCATGACTTTGTGTTACCAAAAAAAATAGAGGTTCCCATCTGCCAACTCCTAGTCCCAGGAGAACCGCTCAGCAAACAAGCTCCCTCTGGCAGCTGATCCCTCTGTCCAATCCAAAGACAGGCATTGAGATAGTCGTAGACAGCATCACTTTCCCAGCTGTTTCCTTGCTTGAGTTGGTGTGAACAGAGCTTCCCTTGGCCTCTTAAAGCCTCAGTTTTCCCTACCTGTTAAATGGGAGTATAAAGACATTGACAAGTCTTTTCATGTTGTTTTGAAGATTAACTGAGATCTAATGCAGGGAAAGGGTTTAATGTAACGTCTGACACACGAAGAGCTGTTAGGGGGTGAAGAGCACAGATGCTGGGGCCAGCCTGAGCTGGAATCCCACCTCTCCCACTTATTAGCTGTGTGACCTGAGGCGAGTTACCTAACCTCTTTGTGTGTGCCTCCGTTCCCTCATCTGTAAAATGGGATAATAATTATATATATTTCAGGCCAGGTGGTGGCTCACACCTGTAATCCCAGCACTTTGGGAGGCCGAGGCAGGCAGATCACTTCAGGTCAGGAGTTGGAGACCAGCCTGGCCAACATGGTGAAACCCCAACTCTACTAAAAATACAAAAATTAGCCAGGTATGGTGGTGGACACCTGTAATTCCAGTTACTTGGGAGGCTGAGGTAGGAGAATCACTTGAACCCAGGAGGGGAGGTTATGGTGAGCCGAGATCATGCCACTGCATTCCAGTCTGGGTGACAGAGCGAGACTCGTCTAAAAAAAAATTATACATATTTCATAGGGTGAGATTGAAAAAGAGCAAAATTAACACTGATGAGGTGCTTAAAATACTGCCTTGCGTATGAGAAGTCTTGGATATTTTATTATTCCTATGAGCAGTGACCTCCAATACAGGTTTACTGAATCTCTAGTATGACTGAGCTGCCATCTGCCACTTTCCTAAGTAGGTATTAAAAGCTTTTCATCTCAAAGAAGGGTTTGGAGGGGGAGTGGGCATGACTTCTGTTATCTTTTCAGAAGAAGAAACGTGAGATTTGGGTGATGATCAGGAGAAGACCCAATTGCAGCGTGGTAGAAAATATGCACATCTGACTCAGGCCTGGTCAAAACCTCAGCTCTGCTCCAAGACCAGCTGTGTGGCCTCAGGGAAGTGACTTAACCCCTCTGAACTTCAGTATTCCTCCTCTGGCAAATGAGGCTAACAATAAGGATTCAGAGGCTGGGTACAGTGGCTTATACCTGTAATCCCAGCACTTTGGGAGGCTAAGGTGGGAGGATTGCTTGGGGCCAGGAGTTCAAGACCAGCCTGGGCAATATAATGAGATCCCGTCTCTACAAAAAAAAAAAAAAAAAATTAATTACCTGGGCATGGTGGCTCGTGCCTATAGTCCCAGCTACTCAGGAGGCTGAGGTGGGAGGATCACTTGATCCCAGAAGTTCAAGGCTGCAGTGAGTTAAGATTATTACCACTTCTTTCTAGCCTGGGCAACAGAGCGAGACCTGGTCTCTTAAAAAAAAAAAAAAAAAAAAGGAAAAAGGATTCAAAAACTTCAGCAGCTTGGAGGCAGTCCCAGGGTCTGGCACACAGTTGTTACTCAATAAATATTGGGACAGAGAAAGTCTTAGGCCAAAAGGAAAGACAAAGCAGAATTCTCACTTTCGAAGCCCATGTAGTGCATTGAATAGACGCCACTTTAATAGCTGGGGACCTTAAAGAACTTTGTTAATTTTCTTAAGAGGGCTTTCCATCGTCCCTTTAATGTACCAAGAAGACTACATTTGTCTGGAATTTTATTCCCGAAACTCCTGCTTTTCTCGTGATCTATTGACTAAGCCATCGTGGCCTCTGTGTCCCTCCTTGTGCCTCAGGGGAGAGATGCCGCCAAAGGAAGGTATTAATAAAAAGCATCTTCTTCATCCAGAAAGAGCTGCACATGCACAGGCCGTTTATAATCCAAATTTGATTTTCATTTTAATTTTTTTAATGAGGCCTCATCCTTTATGCCGCTCTCCTCTCGCAATCCACCGGGCTCTGGGCTGGCGCTGCAATTCCCAAGTGGGTATTAATCACCTCCTGGAAATATTCCCTGGGGCAAACACCATCTCAAGTCACGTAAGCTAGCCCATAAAACGCCTGGGCTGAATATCACACTCGTCATTCCTTCTTCCCTAGTGCAAGCCTTTCCTTGAAATATGCCATGTTCCGTTTCATGGTATATACCATGAAATATACCGTATTCAATGAAATATACTATGTTATTCCTGAATTTTGCTTCACTAGCCCCAGTGCATTCAAAATCTGGGCATACTTCTTATCTTTGTATATTATGTATGTGTGGGTCTTTTCTTTCTGTGTCTGTGTGTGTGTGTGTGTGTGTGTGTGCGCGCGCGCGCGCGCACACACTCACGCACCAGTGGGAGGGGGCGGAGAGGAAGTGAATTTGCCCTGCTGTGAATCAAGGAAGCTTCTCTGTCTGCCTTGATTGCTTAAAGGACAGTTTTGATTTCTCCTGTTCAAGGAAACAAAGACAGCCGGAGAAGGTGGCTTAATGGAGACAGCTTGAAATGGCCAAAGTTTGAATATCCTTGCATACAGAGAAAAGAGCAAGACGAAAGCCTCGCTAATTATAAAAGTTGCTTTATGAAAGATAATTCAAAGCAATAATTTAGCAAACATAATCAAGTCGCACAGATGGGGTTGTTGATGGATGGATTGCAACATGCAATTAGCAGTTCTCGCAGTTACATATCATTAACCCTCCGAGCACAAAAATTATTTTCTCATTATTAGTTGAAAAGGTAAAATTAAGCTGACTAGACAGTAAAGGAACAAACTACAATTAATTACCTTCATTTATTACAGTCATTATTTTAAACTTATTTTTACTTGGAGGGAGACATGAAAACATCTAAATTAAAAGTTTTGTTATGCTAAATCAGAGGTGAAACTTTTCTGAAGAGCGTGTGCACTGGCCCAGCTTGAAAGACCGCATGGCCACTGCTGGGAGATTTTCTCTTTCTCTGCTGCCTTTTTCTTCCACCATAAAGGAGAAGTGGCCTATATGGTGGAGAACCTTTTGGGTTGGATTGGAACAGAGACATTCATCTGGACCTGATGGAAATATAGCAGTTTGGGGACCAAGTGGGCTGACCTGGCCTCTGATGCCCAGAAGGGATTAGACCCATCGTCTGGGCCCCACCCTACTACTGAATAAGGTGGGAGTCATGGGAAGCTTTAGAGCAGAGGAGGGACCAGCTCTAACTCAGGTTTTAACAGCATCCCTCTGGCCACTAATCAGAGGGGGCCCTGGCTTCTCAGATGACAGAGAGGAGAGACCTTACGTGACCTTGGTGAGTGACTTTATTTCTCTGAGCCACTGTTTCCTCATCTGTAAATAGGGTCAGCTCATAGGATTGCATGAGATTCAGTGACATTCTGTGTGTCAAGTGGCCACTGAGTCATTTATTCTCAACATGGTGGGCGTGTATGGTTGTGTGAGACTAAGGGCGTTCTCCCTCTAACCACTCAAGGTCTGGGGGAATTCATGTGGTGTGACCATCCCCTAGGAGCTTAGAGAGGCGCGTAAAGATGCATTAGATCATTAGTTGAGCCCATGTAATCATTCATTCGCCTCAACAAGCATTTATTGAATAGCTGCTGCATACTAGGCAGGGTTCTAGAGGCGAGCCCAGTGATGGTCACAACCCAGTGCTCACCTCGACCCCTCTTGGTATGAGGGAGAGCAAGCATTTTTGCAGTACCCAGAAGAAGGATTTCCCAAAGAAGACAAGGCCACCCTCCTATTGGCACCATGCAGGTCCACTTAAGAGATCCTTGTGGAGAACCTTCTGTGTCCCGGGCTCTGTGCAAGGGCTATTCCAGATCCAAAGATGGTAGGATACCATCCCTGCCCTCAAGGATGTCCCTAGGATTCCACAGGAAATCCTTTAAAGAAAGAAAAAGAAAAAAATATCTCTAGGAGCTGAGTCCTTGTGATTCTGAAATAATGTCCAGGAACCCAGGGCAGGCCGTCGGTTCCATCCCAGAGATTCCACTTGTTTGGTGAGCTTCACATTGACATTCTGCCCCCACGACAGCCACAGCAGTGTCTCCCATCCCACGCACATCTGCAGTGTGTCTGTCCCTGCACTTCCCCACCAAGAGATGGAGCCTGTCTCCAGTCTTTGAATCTGGGCCTGTGCCCACTTTGACCAGTAGAACATGGTGGAGGTGACACTGTGCCATTAACCAGTGTAGCCTTTAGCCTGCCTGCTGGCTCTTCCCCTGACCCCACCTCTCCAAACCCATCCTTTGTGTGAGAAGTGTAACTACCCAGAGACCACGCTGCTGTGAGATGCCCAGCCTGTGTGAAGAGGGCCTGGGCATGAGACTGCACATGGAGGAGAGGCCAGGAGCACCGAAGCACCAGACTGGAGTCAAGGGGCCATGCGGACATCCAACCCAGTCAAGCTGTCAAATGACTGTAGCCCCAGCTGCCCTCTGACTGTGACCACCTGGGAGACGAGAGAACCGCCCAGCTGAGCCCAGTCAACCCGCAGAACCATGAGAGACCCTAAGTTGTTTTGAACTATTAATACTACTACATTTTGGGGCAGCTGATTACACACTTAGCAGCAGTTGACCAGACCCCCAACGTACAGCATGCCGGTTCTCCTCTCCCCTCCTGACCACATCTCAGCTCTCTTCTCCCTCCTCTCCCCTCCTTTCTTCTTCCACCTATTTCTCCCTTTTCTTCCCATTCCCTGGCCCCTCTCCCTCAGCCTTTTGGCAGATTTTCACTTAGTTAAAAACGTCCCCCAGCACCAAGGTCTTGAGCCCCTGTCTCTGTGCAGAGCACAGCACTCTGCCCTCCCAGTTCTAGAGCGGCAGTGACAGGTACTTCTAGGGGAGCCGTCCCTGCCGCGGTGCAGAAGCCAGGGCACGTGGAATGCATGCAGGCCCATCGGCCTCAGGCCTGGCCTTGCCCTCCAGGTGCCCTGGCTGCCTTCCAGGGTCCCAGCTGAGGGATGGCAGCAGTCCTCAGGCTTTGGCCTCCTCTCCTTCGGATTTCTTCTGGTGGGATTAGGACACATCTCTGAGACCCCAGAGGTGATGGGGACAGCAGACTCACCAGAAGTTGGTATGTTGAGGAGCAGAGAGTTTGTGTTGGAACAGGATTTGCAAGAATGCTAGAGATGGGGTCTTGCTGCCTCCCCTGTGAGTGGGTTAGGTGGCAAAGTGAGACCCGGTGCCCAACGTGGCAGCTCCCAGCCTCGGTGGGTGTTTGTTGGATGAGTGAATGATTCGCTCAGTCAGTCAACAAATAGAGATGTATTTAATGTAACCTTAGTTGCATCAGTTACCCTTGACCATGCCATCTGTGAAATGGGTGCTGAGACTTTGCCAGCCTGATTCACATGGGTTTCAGGGGTACCTTCCCTGGCTGGAGATGCCATGGTTCGAGGCATTCCAGACCCTTCCCTGCAGGACTCACCCTGACAAAAGTGCCAAACAGTCCACCCCAAGTCCCGTCACTTCCAGGTGGGCAGAAAGCTGGGATGTCCCTCTGCCCCCATCCACCTGCTGGGGTCCTGGTGGTTGATCAGACCCAGACCAGATCAACAGTGACTGGGGAGAGAGCAAAGGCCGGGGGCCCACAGTGCCCGCTCCTGGTCACTCAGCATCGCCCCATCGTCATTAATGAGTAGCCTTGCTGGGCACTGACCACAGCCCCTGACTACTGAAGTGGCTTTAGCCACACACCTACTATGTGCTTCCCGCTTTCTAATGATGCCAGTTATCCCGGGGAGAAAGCAGAGGCTCAGAGATCATCGTACCATATGGTGCCCAAGTCAGTACCTAAGGCAGAGAGAGAGACCAGGGGGCATGAGAATTCAGACCTGGGAGGTTGAAGGGGCTTCACACCCTGTGGGATGAAGAAAGTTCTGAAGGTGGCAATTCAAGGCCAGGGGGCCCTCTGCCATCCGACCCGCCTGCCTCTCCCCTCAGCCAGTAGACTCCTTGGCTCGTTCCCACCTCGGGGTGTCGGTGCTGCCGTGCCCTCTGCCTTGAATGCTCTTCCCTGCACTGTCTCTTTGCTGGATGAACTCCTTTCAGCTGTCAGGTCCTGGGGGAGCAGGGAACCCTCCCTGACCACCCTGGGCCTCCATCAAGCCTGGAGCCCCTGGCATTCACATCATCTGTCTTTACACATTTGCCTAAAGCTAATGGCTTGAGAGTACCGTAAGGACTTTGACTGCAACTCTGAATAAGATGGGAGTCACAGGAGGCTTTAGAGCAGGGGAGGGACCAGCTCTGACTCAGATTTTAACAGGATCCCCCTGGCCGCTAATCAGATAACATGGGGACCCTGGCCTCTCAGAGATGGCCGAGAGGAGAGCCCATTGACCCATCCTCCCTGCTCCAGGCCAAGATGCTTTCAGAGACACTGAGGATTTTCTGCTTTTCCTGCCAAGACAATTGTGGGTGGGGAAGGGGTGTCCTAACCTAGGAGAAGACCCTCCTAGTAGGTCAGTACCTGTGCTTGCAGCTTAAGAGGGGAGTGGAGGGTGTCCTCGCAGCTGAGATCACCTGAGATGTGTGCGTCCCTCTCTGCCCTGGCCCCCGGCCCCCACCCAGCCCCATGTGCTGCGTCGTCCTCTGGTTCTTGTGCCCCCCTTCTGTTCCACGTCTGCCTACAAACTCTTGCTCTTCCGTTTGAGCTGAAATTTAATTACAGGGCTGCTTTTTTTTTTAACCTTTTAACATTATTTGCTCTTCCAGCTGTCTTTGGTGGCATAATTCTCTCACTCCCTAAACTACCCTTTTCCCTGACGCTCCCGGCACTGGTATGACCGTCCCTTTACAAACAGGGCTCTCTTAGAGCCACAACAGATGTTAAGATTCGTGCAGTTCTGACAGCAGGGGAGGCCAGGGAACAGTGGCCTTGCTGGCTGCTGGGACCACCCTAGGGGATAAGCAGTGGGGGCAGGTGTGGGCTTAGGGGCCAAATTGGCTTGGGCTTACATTTTAGCTCATCCACTTCCTGGCTATGTGACCTTAGGCAAGGCACATAACCTCTCTGGGTTTCACTTTCCTCTGCTTTTACTTTTCTTTTTTTTTTTACTTTTGAGATAGAGTTGCTCTGTCACCCAGGCCAGAGTGCATTGGTGCAATCGCAGCTCACTGCAGCCTCCACCTCCTGGGCTCAAGCAGTCCTCTCACCTCAGCCTCCCGAGTAGCCGGGACTACAGGCACTCACCACCACGCCCAGTTAATTTTTGTATTTTTTTGTGGAGATGGGGTTTTGCCGTGTTGCCTGGGCTGGTCCTCTGTTTTTAAATGGTGGTAATAGTACCTGCCTCGTAGGAGTGATGGGAGGCTCGATGAGTTGATACTTGAAAAGCCCACCACATGGTGAGTGCCCCGTGAGCATGCGTTGGCATTCCCAGCAGCTGAGCGGAGACTGAGCACATCGCGTTTCTCCCTCCCATGAGCCCCATGGTGAAGTTTCTGCTCCCACCTGTTTCTCAGGTGAGGTGACTGAGGCCTGGCCCGCAGCATGTGGTGGTGAGTGGGAACTCGGGCAGGGACACCAGCTGGTGAGATTTATTCAGCATTTAGAGGGGATGCCTCTTGTGTCACCTCCTTTCAGCAACGCAGCCAAGGAGGCGCAGCTGGTATCATCCCCTTTTATGGGTGTAAAATCAGAGAGGTAAATCAGCTTGCCCGAGCTCACACAGCAATTCATCCACTGAACAGAGAATGGAAGATGCAAACCTCAGTTTGGAGGGCCAAATGGGCCCCTTGAGGTATCTGGGGATGCAGGAGGGGCTGAGGACTGTGATTCTAGATGTAGGGACCCAGTTGGATATTTGCTGCTGCGTAGGCCCGGAAAGGAGCTCGTCACTCAGCCAGGCCCATGCCTTTTAGATGTTTCTTTGCTGAATTGTTCGTTCTGCCAGGAAAGCCCACTGCATACAAGGAGCTGGGAGAATACAAGCCCAGGTCTGTGTATCCAGCCCAGAACTTGGCATGTAATAAGTGCTCAATAAACAGGAGTGTTGCTTGCTGCCCGAGTCAGATGTGACGAGGAACAGGCCTCCTGTCCTCTCTAATACCCCCAGCACGTACCTGTGCACACACATGGCTCTCCTCCTTCCTCTGCTGGAGTGCAGTGGTGCAATCTCGGCTCACTGCAACCTCTACCTGCCGGGTTCAAGTGATTCTCGTGCCTCAACCTCCCAAGTAGCTGAGACCACAGGCGTACACCACCACACCCAGCTAATTTTTGTATTTTTTGTAGAGACGTGGTTTCACCATGTTGACCAGGCTGATCTCAAGCTTCTGGCTTCAAGTGATCCTCCTGCCTCAGCCTCCCAAAGTGCTGGGATTACAGATGTGAGCCACGGTGCCCCGCCCTGCCGTCCTCCTTCCTCTTTGATGACATAATTGCTTTGATGGTGCCTGCTCCTTGGCTGCCCATAACCAAGTCTTGCCCCTCTGGAAGTCTGCCCTGCCCAGCTTGGGGTAAACTTAACGATGAGCTGAATGAACAGCCTTCTGAGTTTAATATTAAGAACCCACCAAAGCATTATTGAACCTGTCATGCCATATTACAACCAAATTAAGAACCAGCAGCAATCCTCTCTCATTCGGTATTATATGCCTTATAAAGTAAATTATTAATGCTTTTCCCCCCCAGTTAAGCAGTTATTTGCAGTTGTTCCGGGTATTTCTCATTAGAAATAACATCATCTAAAGAACGATATTGATTGATTTTTTTAATCTTGGAGTCATGGACGTGAACCACATATTTATATGACATTCCCTTTAACTAGAATTCTCGCGCTTTATTTTTATATTATTGATCTTTTTGACACGAATTGCTTTTTGGCCTTGTGCGAATGTTGTAAGCTTTCCGCCTGCAGAGGAATGGGCTGGCGTCTGGGCTGGGCTGGAAAGAGTGATCGCTCCAACCGCGTGGCAGTAACATTCCCGCACATTTAACAACAATTAGTCTGTGCCGACGCCATGGTAGCCTTTCGAGTATGAAAATTTACAAGCTTTTTAATGGACTGCATTATGGAAGGCCGTGCAGGGCCAGCCGGTAGGGAGATAAGGCTGCCAGGCGTGCATCCATCTCATGGCTCAGTTGGTCTCTCAGGGCTCACGTCTGCCTCCTGGGAGGTGGGGGAAGCAAGGTGGAAGCTCTGCGATGGCCCCAACTGACACCAGCGTGGGTCATGTGGCCACTCACACAGTCCTGCATTCATCAGTCCATAGATGTTTGTTGAGCACCTACTAGGTGCCAGGTGTGGCGCTAGATGCAGGGGCTAAGGTGGTGAACGTTACTGGTTACTTATGCGTTCAGGAAGGCTTTGAGCACCTACCGAGTGTCAGGAGTGGCACTGAATTCCGGGGGTGAAAGGGTGAGTGCAAATTTCTCATTCATCTGGAGCCTGTGGCGGTAGAGAAATGACTTAAGCCTGGAGTCGCCTGGAGTTGGGTTCAAGTCGCACTGCTGCCCATTGCCAGGTTCTTCAGTGAACCTCAGTTTCCTCGTCTGTAAAATGGGGACCTCCCGCCTAGGGAGGCTGGGAGGATTCGGTGTGGATCAAGAGCTCGATGCAGAGTAAAGATCACGGTGATTCAGTGTTGCTATCAGCTAAGCTCTGGACAGCCTCTCTGCTCTCTCCAGAACTGAAGGTACCAGATGTACATCCCGCCCTCCCATTGGGCTGCAGTCCTTGTAGCTTCTGGGGTTGGGGCCGCCTGGTGTCCCCCCCCGCTCACTCTGGCTTTCTCCTATATTTTCTTGTTGGGAAACCAGCTAGGACAGCCAGCTGGGGGCAGGCAGTGATGGCGGCTCCCTGGAGGGCTCACCCCAACCCCAGGGGCTGGCCCTCTTCTTCCCAAGTGCCCTCACCCCTCCAACCAGCTCCCCCAGAGCACACCCCTGCCTCCCTCCTGAGACCTTCATTCCGCAGCATGTATTTGGCACCTGCTGTATACGAGGGTGAGTGCCAGGCTTCAGGGATGTGGCAACAGGTGGCCCCAGGTCCCTTTCCCGTCCTCACAGCACACACAGCCTCATGGGAGAGACAGATGGACATACACACCCCCAGACAGCACCAGTGGCAGTCACGTTACGGCTGGGTTTCACCAGGCCAGGATATGGGGATGGGAGACAGTAACCAGCCCACCCATTTCCTTGTTGAGAAGTGCTTTCTGGAGCCCCTGCTATATGCAGCCCCTGTGCAGTGCCCTAGGGATAGGCAGGGAACAAGACACATGCCCCTGTCTCTAAGCTCAGAGTACAGTGAGGGGCATGCATATGTCCGTCATGCACAGAAGTTATCTGAAAAATGGTAGAACACAGTGGTTAGGAGCATGGCTCTGGAACCAGACTGCCTGGGTTCAGATCCCAGCTTTGCTTCTTACTGCAGTCATCCCTCAGTATATGTGGGATATTGGTTCCCGGACCTGCCCCGTACCCAAATCCATGCAAGTCCCCCTGCGTATAGGAAAAGCCGGCTCTGCATATATGCAGCTTTCACATCCAGAAAAATCTATGTTGTGTGTATGTGTGCATGTATCTGTCTGTGTGTGTGTGTGTTTTGATACTTTTCTTGAGATAGAGTCCTGCTCTCTCTCCCAGGCTGGAGTGCAATGTCGCGATATCAGCTCACTGCAACCTCCACCTCCCAGGTTCAAGCGATTCTCCTGCCTCAGCCTCCCCAGTAGCTGGGATTACAGGTGCATGCCACCACACCTGGCTAATTTTTGTATTTTTAATAGAGACGGGGCCTTGCTGTGTTGACTATGCTGGTCTCAAACTCCTAACCTCAGGTGATCTGCCCGCCTTGGCCTCCCAAAGTGCTAGAATGACAGGCATGAGCCACTGTGCCCCCCCTTAAAAACTGTGTTTTATTTCATTTGGCTGCAAAAAAATTTCTGTGTGTCAGCAGACCCACACAGTTCAAACTTGTATTATTCAATGGTCAGCTGTCATCTGTGACCAGGGCGCTTTTCTTTCTGTGTCTTGATGTCTTTGTCTATAAAATGGGACTCATCTCATCTGTAAAATTGTCTTTGCAAGCCACTGCAGGCTGACCCCAGTAAACCACCACGGACAATCCCTATACCAAGTGAGAATAGAGCTACAAATGGCGCTTCACCCTATAGGTGAAGGTGAAGATCAGATGAGATAATAGATGTAAGGCGTAGACAGTGCCTGCTGCCGCGAAAGCTTAGATCAGTGTCAGAGGCTGCGATTACCGTGATTATTACAATTAAGATGATTATGACTCTGAAATCATCCCCCGGTGTATTAACTAATTGTGGAGGTACTGAGTGCTGCCGAGGGAAAGTGCAGGGGCACCCAGAAAAGGCCTCACTCTCAACCCAGCTCAGAGGCAGAGGGCTGGACTGCGTGACCCCCCAGGGTCTATTGCCAGATGGGGCCCCCGAAGCAACACCCCCAAATTTAGATACAGGAGAATGAACCTTTCTAGATGTGGGTATCCTCTCTGAGGTAGGCCCTGCGAGGGGCCGTCAGACATCCAGTACCACAATCAAACCTCCCAGGTGCCCTGAGCAACAGGAATGAGGCCCAGAGAGGGTGAGAAACCCACTTTAGGTCACACATCCAGGAGAAGGATGAGTCTGGGTCAGTTTACTTTCTATCTAGCGTGTCTCCTGTTCCAGAAAATGGGTTCTTATAGTATCTACCTTGTTTATCCTGGGGGGGGGGATGGGTAAAGAACCAATGTGATCACTCAGTTGAAAGAAATTTGCCTGGCTGCGTATGGTAGCTCACACCTGTAAGCCCAGCACTTTGGAAGGCCAAGGTGGGAGGATTGCTTGAGCTCAGGAGGTCAAGACCAGACTTCGTCTTTACAAAAAAAATTTTTTTGGCCAAGTATGGTGGCTCATTCCTGTAATCCTAATACTTTGGGAGGCCAAGGCAGGCTGATTGCTTGAGCTCAGGAGTTTGAGACCAGCCTGGGTAACATAGTGAAACGCCATCTCTACCAAAAAATTAGCCGAATGTGGTGGTGCCCGCCTGTAGTCCCAGCTACTAGGGGGCCTGAAGTAGGAGGACTACATGAGCCCAGGAGGTAGAGGCTGCAGTGACCCGAGATCGTGCCACTGCACTCCAGCCTGGGTGACAAAGCGAGACCCTGTCTCAAAAAAAAAAATTTTTTTTTTCTAACTAGGCAGGCATGGTGGCTTGTGCTGTAATCCCAGCTACTCCAGAGGCTGAGATGGGAGGATTGCTTGAGCCCAGCAGGTCAAGTCTACAGCAGTGAGCCATTGTCATGCCACTGTACTCCAGCCTGAGTGACAGAGCAAGAACCTATCTCAGAAAGAGAGACAGGGAGGAAGGAAGGGACGGAGGGTGGAAGGAGAAGAAGAACGGGGAGAGGGGAAAGGAAAAAGAAATTTGCCAACCAAAGTAGGACTCACGGTGAGGTCCAAGGGCATCCACATCGCCTCTAAGCACCTTAGAAGTGCAATCTCCATCCCCCACCTCCATGCCTCAGACCTCTGAAACCAAGATCTGCAGTTTAACAAGGTCCCCTGGTGATTATGACACAGGAAAGTTTGAGACACTTGACCTCAGAGCTCACTGGCTTCCAACCCTAGCTGCCCAGTAGAATTCCCTGCAAGCTTTAAAAAATACTAAGACCTGGGTCCCAGCTCACAGTGACTTGTTTTCTTGGTCTGGCATGAGGCTTGAGGATTTTAAAAGCTTCTGGTGATTCACATGTTTGAGAGCCTCTGCCCCTGAAAATCACCATCTAGCAGAAGAGAAAGACAGCTGGAAATAACCAGGGGAGTGCTGGTAAATGCTGAACAACTGGCTGGCTGGGAGGAGCCCTGATCTGTGGCATCTGCTCATTTCTGTGGTGTAAATATTCCCACTGTGGCCAATTTCAAGCTGCGAACATGATGTCATTGACAGGGGGCTGGGAAGAGATGTACAGAACATTATAGAGTGTTTCCAGCACACACGCAATAGATGCAAAACATCTCAGAGCACAGACAGCAGTGCAATGTAGTAAAATAATTGGGAAGTGATGAGCACTGAGTATGTATTGCCTTTTTTTCAAATTGTGCATTTTGGTAAAATACATGTAACATAAAATGTACCGCCTTAACTATGTTTAAGTGTACAGCTCAATGGCATTAAGTACATTCGCGCTATTGTGCAACCACCACCGCCATCCATCACCAGAACCCTTTTTATCTTGCAAAACTGAAACCTCTACCCATTAAATATCAATTACCCGCATTCCTCTCCCCAGCTCACAACACCCACCATTCTATTTTCTGTCCCTATGTGTTTGACTACTCCAGAGACCTCCTATAGGGGGCACCATACAGTATTCATCCTTTCATGACTGGCTTATTTGGCTGAGCTTAATGTCCTCAAGGTTCGCACATGTTATGTTACATTTATTTTTCACACAATTTGTTTAGTTGTAGGTTTATATGATTTAATTTCATGGCTGCGTTTAACAACCAGATTGCAAAATTTCTGAAAATGTAAAATTGTCTTTGTAAGCTACTGCAGGCTGACCCCAGTAAACTGCCACAGACAACCCTTGTACCAAGTGAGAACAGAAGTACAGATGGCATGCTTTACGTCAGAGGTAAGCAGACTATGGCCATTGTGCTAAAGCCTATCTTTGTAAATAAAGTTTTATTAGAACACAGTCCAGCTGGGCGTGATGGCTTACACCTGTAATCCCAGCACTTTGGGAGGCCAAGGTGGGCAGATCACGAGGTCAGGAGTTCAAAACCAGTCTGGTCAACATAGTGAAACCCTATCTCTACTAAAAATACAAAAAATTAGCCAGGTGTGGTCGTGTTCACCTGTAATCCCAGCTACTCGGCAAGCTGAGGCAGGAGAATTGTGTGAACCCCTGGAGGAGGAGGTTGCAGTGAGCCGAGATCACACCATTGCACTCCAGCCTAAGCAATAGCGTGAGACTTTTTTTCAAAAAAAAAAAAAAAAACACAGTCCATTTATATCCATGGGTTCCATGGATTCAACCAACCTCAGATCAACAATATTTTTTAGACCACTAAAAAATAACAGTACATCAATAAAAAATAATATAAATGTTAAAAATACAGTTTAACAGCTATTTATGCAGCATTTCCATTTTGTTAGGAATCATAAGTCATCTAGAGACGATGTGAAGTATTCAGGAGGGCCGGGCATGATGGTTCACAGCTGTAATCCCAGCAGTTTGGCAGATTGGTGCAGGAGGGTCACCTGAGGCCAGGAGCTTGAGACCAGCCTGGGCAACATAATGAGACCCCTTTTCTCCAATTTTTTTTTAATTAGCTGGGTATGGTGGTGCACACCTGTAGTCCCAGCATCTTGGGAAGCTGAGGCAGGAAGACTGAGCCCAGGAATTTGAAGCTGCAGTGAGGTGTGACTGTACCACTATCCAGCCTGGGCAACAGAACAAGACTTTGTCTCAAACAAACAAACAAACAAAAAAAACCACCCAGGTCTGCCTAATGCCAAGGCCTGTGCTCACCGCCATACTTCACTCTCCATGTTCTATTCTGCCCAATCTTCCTGATCTCAGTTGGGACCTCACTTCCTCCAGGAAGTCTTTTCTGATTGCCTGTCTAAAAAGTAATCACTCTCATTGGCATACCTGGGACATTTGTGCCTACTGCACATTGTCTTTTTTTTTTCTTTTTTTTTTGGTGGACCTGGGGCATGGGATCCCAATGGTGGCTCAGCCTCCTTGCTGGACAGAGCTCATCTCTTTCTGTAGTCAGCTCAGCACAGGGAAGGACACATAGTAGGAGCTTTATAACATCTGTCAGTTGTTAACAATCCCTCCTTGCTCCTGCTTTGCTGCTCCCTGAATCTGGCAGGCCTCTTGAGTTCCATTCCCATTCATCTGTCCATAATGTACCACTGTGTGCAAGGCTGTGTATTCAGGGCTCTGTCCATGAGGGAGTCCACAGGGCAGCAGACAGGGTTATGTGCTCACAAGCCCCTGGGATAGGGGTTTTTATTATGCCTGGGGTAGAGGTGAGTGACTGAGGCATAAGATCAGGCAGCTAGGAGATGGGACAATCAGTGCAGGGGCCTCAGTTTACATGGAGCAGATCTGCCTGCAAGGTGGACAGTCGTGCTCATGTCCCATGGAGTGGCAGGTCCAGCTCTGAACCCCGTGCCCTGGGGTGAGACAGGGAGAGAGAGTCTACAAGAGGGTTCAGGACCACAGGCTGAGGCCCGATTGGCACTGGTTCAAGAGAAATGCCCAGAAGACAAGAAAAAGAAATGAATAATACATTGATAGGCGATAGGGATTTTGTATTCAATATAATAGGGGAGAGCTGGGTTCAAACTCCGCCGCCTCACTAGCAGCTTTGAGTTATCAGTCTGTGTTTTAGTATTCTTTTCCATGAGGATTTCAAAAATAATTGAGAAACATTGCCTCCTAAAAGTGGCAAAAGTCACTGGGCACAGTGGCTCATGCCTGTATTCCGGCGCTTTGGGAAGCCAAGGCAAGCAGATCACTTGAGTCCAGAAGTTTGAGACCAGCCTTGGCAACATGGTGTGGTGAGACCTTGTCTCTACAAATAATACAAAAGTTAGTTGGCTATGATGACATATGCCTGTATTCCCAGCTATTTGGGAGGCGGAGGTGGAAGGATCTCGAGTCTGGGAGGCAGAGTTTGCAGTGAGCTGAGATTGCACTCCAGCCTGGACAACAGAGCAAAACCTTGTCGCTGTAAAAAATAATCACAAAAAGAAAAGTGACAAAATGTTTCCAGCATCCAACATGAGGAAGGTTGCATCTGACAGCTTGACCCTGCGTTACCCCAGGTAGTAAGCTGCCGTGCTGGGCTTCTGAGCCTTTGTACGTTCTGTTCCCTTCTCCCAGGAGGCTTTTCCTCCTCTAAGCCCCCGGCACATCCTCACTTGTCCTTCAGGGTGCCACTGAAGTGTGGCCTATGCTGTGAGACTTCATGATCCCCTAGGTCCCTGTCCTCACCTGGCGTCCCTGCCTTGCCTTCACAACCACACCCCCCTCGCAGCAGCCGCTGTCCACATCCCTGCCTCTTTTGAAAATGGCTCGGGCATCACAGAATCCAGTCCTCTTGCTTCCCAGATTAATTTACCCAGCAGCCCAAGTGAGCCCTTTAGAAACAGACATCACACCCATGTCTCCCTATTTACCGTCTGGGAACTTCCAGTGGTACCCAGAATGACACCCGGACTTCCAGCCACCACCTCCGAGACCGGCTGCTCTCCAGCCCCTGCCTTGCTGCCCACTTGCACCCCTTCCCTCTTCTTACCTGTTACAACACAATTCTCCTCACCTCGGGGCCTTTGCACCTGTTCTTCCCTCTGCCTGATGCTCCCCAACCCCTCCGCCCTGTTCTGTCCCCTGAATGCAGGGGTTCTGAGCGCGGGCACTATTGACACTTTGGACCAGGTGGTTCTTCGTGGTGGGGGTGCCCTGTGCATTGTAAGATGTTAGCAGCATCTCCGGCCACTCCCCACTGGATGCCAGGAGCATCTCCCACAGCTGTGACAACTGAAAATGTCTCCAGACGTTGCCAGATGTCCCCTCGGGGCCCAAATCACCAAGAACCACTGACCTAACACCTACTTGGCTCTCTGATCTTTGTTCAAATGTCACTGACTTGGGAAGACCTTCATGACTTACCCAAATTCCAGCAGACATGCCCGGGACATGCCTTCCTAGGACCTTCTCCAATGCTTAGCACAGTCTCTAATTATATGTTTGTTGACTAATTACTCAAATAGTACTTGTCCCTCCCACTTAGCAAAGGAAGGAGGCAGTATTTTGTAGACTATTATGTTCCCAGGTCCCACACAGTGCCTGACACACTCTAGGTGCTGAGTAAATAGTTACTAAACAAATGTTGACATGTGATAATGTTGGCAGACATTGCTGTGGCCGTTTCTATGTTCCAGACAACACTCTAGGTCTTTTGCAGATACCAGTTCATCATTCCCCATGACTACCCTTTAAGGGAGATGTTGTTATGCTCAACATTTTACAGATGAGAGGAATGAGGCACAGAGAGGTTAGGTAACTTACCCAGGGTCACACAGCTGGTAGCATGTGGGAGAGACAAGATTTGAACCCAGGCAGTCTGGCTCAAGAGTCCTTGCCCTTAAATATTAAGAACCTACTATGTGCTGAGCTCTGGAGATATAGCAGTGAACAAGAACTACACAACTCTAGTTTTTGTGTATATATGAATATACACACACACACACACACACAAATCCCATTCAGGTCTCAAAAGGTGGCTCTGGCCAGGCACAGTGGCTCACACTTGTAACCCCAGCACTTTGGGAGACCGAGGCAGGTAGGTCAGGAGTTTGAGACCAGCCTGGCCAATATGGCAAAACCCCATCTCTACTAAAAATGAGCTGGGCATGGTGGTGCATTCCTGTAGTCTCAGCTACTCGGGAGGCTGAGGCATGAGAATCACTTGAACCTGGGAGGCAGAGGTTGCACTGAGCCAGGATCGCACCACTGCACTGCAGTGTGGGCGACAGAGTGAAACTGTCTCAAAATAAATAAATTAATTAAAAGGTGGCTCAGTTTACAGGTGCAGACACTCAGGCACAGAGACGCTCAAACGCTGGCCAAGGTCACAGAGCCAGTTGGCAACAGAGCACCTCTCCCTGTTCTAGTCTTTATATATGTCTCCTCCTATACCCAGTGTCCACAGGCTGGGGACACTTTGACAGTTTAACCAGTCAATTACAATAATATTTTTCTCTCCGAATGTTTCAAAGAAAAAAAAGAAGTTGGTTTGCGGAGGTGTAATCATGGCTCAGAGGCCAAGCTGACATTAGTTATTAATTAGGCCATTATGCATTCCACAGTGATAATTGCTTTGCTGCAGAGTCACCAAGCATGAAACGGACCCAGCGCAGAAACACAATCTATCAATCTGAGAAGTCGCAGCCCAGTTGCATTCTCTCACCTTGAGTCGGGTGTATGCCTTAGCAAGAAACAAAAAGAAATTAATGATACATCAACAGGCAATAGCAAGCCGGACGCCTTGCCGATCCTGGCGGGGGGGCAGGGTGGATAGTCCCTGGGCGTAAGGATGGCATTTAAGCAAAGTTTATCACCAAAAATGGCCATTTCTCTTTGATCTAGCTGGTGGCAATCTTTTTCTCTCCATCCCTTTTCTCCCATCTTGTTATTTAGGGAGAGAGGGAACAGCCATTTCTCTTCCATCTGTTTGTCTCGCCTGTTGCTTTCTGCAATGAATGGGGCGGGGGAATGGCACCTGCCGGGGCTACCTGGGCCATCAGGAGTAAGTGCGGCATCTCTGCCTGCATTCTCTCTCTGTCTGGTTCTATCTCTGGCTTTGGTCGGGGAGAGAAGGAGACCCCCCCACCTCGAGCATTATCCTGGGGTCTTCCACGAAGGCAGGGTCATTGTCAAGGGCAGCTGGAAGACAGTTTTAAGTGAAAAGCTTGGGGTGCAAGAAACAAAAATACCCCCACGTGAGCTTCACAGCAGAATTGATTACAATATTAGCTATGTGCCAGGTGTGCAGACTGTATCATTCATTCAGTCCTTAGCAGTCCTGTGAGGGAGATATTGCTATTCTCCCCACTTTACAGATGAAGAAACTGAGGCTTATCAAGGTGAGAGAATTTACCTGAGGTCTCACAGCCAATGATGGAGCTGGGATTTGAACCCAGGCTCACAAGCACAGTGCTCTGCTGTGGCTTTCTGGCATGAGAGGCCAGACAAAGCACAACTGGGTTTCCCAGAGGTTGGGACATGCACCCAAGTGAATAGCCCAAGGTGGTGCTTCCCCTGCAAGGGCTGGGGTCCCTCCTCCAGCCCTCTCTCTAGGCTGGCTTTCTCGGCTGCCCCACAGACTTTGGTGGAAGGTACCTCTGGACAGCTGCTGTTTCACCGTCTGGGTTCCCCCGCCGCACTCCAGCTAACAACCAAGACCTGTCATAATCAACCACTTCCAAATTCAAACTCCCGGGGTAATGAGTATCACCAGTCTAGCCTGAGATCAGTGTCAGCTCCCGGTCCAGTCAGCTGCGGTCAGGACAATGCCTCCGTGCAAAAATGGCCCCCAGAGCCAATCTTAGGGGAGGAAGGAAGATCACAGATAAGCAGCCCGGCCATCTGTGTCACCCACCCTCATGTCAATTTGCACAGAGTTGTCCTAAAATTGAGTGTGAATGCCTTGGATGGAGTCCACTCTGCCCCTAGCCTCTCGTCTCATCTGCTCTGGGCTCCTGCACCCCCTTGACTTAGCTGCCTGTGAGGTTCCTGAAGGCATTTGGGTTTTTGCTCTCTGGAGGGATGGTAGAGTGATTCTCAGCAAACAGATGGTAGACAGATATCTATTAACACCTCAGGGTCTAGAAAGCTCTGCCGATGTCAACCAGCCCCACATCAGCAGAGATGCCAGCAGATAGAGCCACCCAGGAGGTTAGTCGAGAGGGCCCCGTCTTAGTCCGTTCTGTGTTGCTACCGTAGAATACCTGAGGCTGGGTAACATGTAAAAAAAAAAAGAGTTTACTTGGCTCACCATTCTGATGGCTGCAAAGTTCAAGATCAGGAAGTTGCATCTGGTGAGGACCACCTTCGTCTTGGGGTGGCAGGTGGAAGGGGAGAGGGCATGTGCGGAGATCACATGGTGGGAGAGGAAGTGAGAGAGAGAAACCGAGAAAGCACAACTCTTTCTCAACCTGCTCTCAGGAAATAGTCCATTCCCAAGAGAGGGCATTAATCTATTCATGAGGGATCCACCCCTGTGGCCCAACACTTCTCACTAGGCCCCACCTCCCAGTACTGCTGCTCTGGGGGTCACAGTTCAGCCTGAGTTTTGGTGGGTCAAGCCATGTCCAAACCATAGCAGAGCCCAACAGTCTGCAGTTTGCCTGGAAGTCAAGATACGGAAATACATCCTGCTGAGAACCGGTTGCTTCCAGTTCTGGCCCACTGGAGCCAAGTCCTGAAGCTGTCTTGTTTCATTCTTCTGCATGCTTTCCCCAGAAGCAAGACTTACACCCCCACCCCACCCTCAGGTTCTCTGTGAAAGGGGAGCACCTGCTCCAAGGAGCCCTACTTAAATGGTTGAGAGTTAATTTTCATTTCAAACAACATGGTGCCCAAGACTGGATGTAGACATCCCACAGTGGCCCAACCCTGTGGCTTGTTCAACCCGTGTTCCTGTCTCTGGCCAGGCCCTTGAGGGGCAGTTGGAGCAATCTGCTGCTTCCGTGATATCGATCATCAGAACTTGGGCTGGCCAGCTCCCTGGGTCCACCCCTGGCAGTGTGACACTTTACAAAACTCAGCCTTCAGCTATGCAAAGTCTTAGAAAGCAGATCTCATGGGCTAACTCCTTATTGTGTGAAGTGGGACTCATATGTCTCTGTTCTCAATTTTCCTCTTTCAATGTACAAGTTGGGCTGATAGTTTGAAAAGTCATGAAAAGACCATGTTTTCTCATCCTTACTTTCTTTGCTTGACAGGGGCAGACGTAATTGTTCATCTTTTCAACAAATACTTACTGGGCTTCTATTATGTGCCAGATGCTGTTCTAGGCAGTGAGCAAAATGCCCTAGCAAGGTATGACAGATCAATAACAGTATCACCTGCTGTTTGTTGAGGACCTGCTCACTTTGACACTGGGTCAAGCTCAGTTCATTATCACATTGAATCCTGGCCTGATACAGAACTACTGTTATCCCCATCTTACAGAGGAGGAAATCTTGAAGGTTGAGTGACTTTCCTAAGTTGCAACAGCAAATAAGTGATGAAACTGAACCCAGCTGATAACCTTTCAGACCAGAGGTTGGCAAATTATAGCCCATGGGCCAAATAAAGTTTTGCTGGAACACAGCTCTGCACGTTCGTCATGTACTGTCTGCAGCTGCTTTCCCATGACGAGGGCAGAGTTGAGGAGCTGCAGCAGAGGTGAGGTGGCCCGAAAAGTTGAAAATACTTGCTCTGTGGCTCTTTATGAAAAAAGTTTGCCTACCTGTGTACCTAGATTAGATTTGTAAGCCAGGTGTGGTAGCTCACACCTGTAATCCCAGCAGTTTGGGAGGCCAAGGTGGGCGGATCGCCTGAGGTCGGGAGTTCGAAACCAATCTGGCCAGCATGGTGAAACCCTGTCTCTACTAAAAATACAAAAATTAGCTCGGCATGGTGGTGCACGCCTGTAATCCCAGCTACTCTGGAGGCAGAGACAGGAGAATCGCTTGAACCTGGGAGGCAGAGGTTGCAGTGAGCAGAGATCACGCTACTGCACTCCAGCCTGGGCAACAGAGCGAGATTCCATCTCAAAAGATTTGTAAATTTCAAGTGGTCAGATTCCAGTGTATGTGTCTTCCAATAATCATTTCTTCCTTACTTGCTTCCTTCTTTCCTTCTTTTCTTTTACCCTTTTTTTTTTAATACTTTAAATTCTGGGATACATGTGTAGAATGTGCAGGATTTGTTACATAGGTATACATGTGCCATGATGGTTTGCTGCACCCATCAACCTGTCACCTACATTAGGTATTTCTCCTAATGCTCTTCCTCCCCTAGCCCCCAATCCCCTGACAGGCCCCAGTGTGTGATACTCCCCTTCCTGTGTCCATGTGCTCTCATTGTTCAACTCCCACTTATGAGTGAGAACATGTGGTGTTTGGTTTTCTGTTCTTTTGTTAGTTTGCTGAGAATGATGGTTTCCAGCTTCATCTATGTCCCTGCAAAGGACAAGAACTCATCCTTTTTATGGCTGCATAGTATTCCATCATATGTATATACCACATTTTCTTTATCCAGTCTATCATTGATGGGCATTTGGGTTGGTTTTCTTACACTCTTTATTATGAAAAAAAGCAAGCATATGAAAATAAAGCAAATAAAATAACTGGGCATTCCCACAGACCCGGTTTCAACAACTATCCATGCCTGGCCTCTTTCCTCCCACACCTCTGGATTATTTTGAAGAAAACTCCAGTCATTGTATCATTTCTCCTATAAATATTTTAGTATATATTTCTGAAAAAAGGAATCTCTTTTTAAATGTAACCACAATATTGTTATCTCACCCTCAGAATTGTAATAGTATTTTGTTAATGTCATCAAATCCCCAGTGTCCCTGGTCAGCCCTCCTACTTTTTAAAACAGGTTTTGTTTCTGTCAGAACTCAAACAGGTTCACACATTATAATTGGTTGATGTGCCTCTTTTTTTTTTTTTTTTTTTGAGACAGGGTCTCACTCTGTTGCCCAGGCTGGAGTGCAGTGATACAATCATAGCTCACTGCAACCTCGAATTCCTGGGCTCAAGTGATCCTCCCCTCCCAAGTAGCTGGAACTATGGGCATGTGCCACCACATCTGGCTAAAATGTACCTCTTAAGTAGAGTGCTCAACTGTCACAGCTTGGCCATGGACAGGTGGGGAGGAGGGGGCAGGGTTCCTGGGATGCAGAACTTTCAGTTTTCAGCTTTAAAACTGGGAAGGTCTTGAGGTGCACGCATTTCCATGCTGAAAACCAGAAAGTCCCAGGCAAACTGAGATAAGTTGGTCAAGCTGTGTCTTCTCGTCTGTGAGCTCCCTGCCCATCCCCTCCTGTATGTGCGTGTGCACATGGGCATGTGTGTCCCTGAGCACATGTGCCTGCTCTTTGTATGTGGAAACGACTGGAACATCTTTTCCTGAAAACTTCCCTGACTGCCCCTGATTGAACCAGGAGTTGATGCTGCTCTCAAGCTAACCCAGTGATATTCATTATCCCAGAAGTTTGAATTCAGAACTGGTTGGTTTTGACGAGTCTGTGTTATTAGCTTTTTGGGTTTTTTTTTTTTTGTTTTTTTTTTTTTTTAAGAGACAGAGCCTTGCTGTGTTGCCCAGGCTGGTGTCCAACTCCTGGACTCGAGCAATCCTCCTGCCTTGGCCTCCCAATCTGGGTTATTAGCTTGAGTGCTGTAGGGTGAACCCAGGAGCTGAGGCGGTCATTGTGAGGGGCGCTTTTCACCCGGGAAGTGTGTGGGACAGCTGAGAAAGCTGGCCTAGAGGAAGAGCTGGAGGAGGGGCCTCACCCCTCGTGGGGAAGTGCCCACCTTGGTTCTGGGCTGTTCTCCTGGGCGCTTGTCTGTCCTCTGGGAAGCCCAGCTGTGCTTTCTCCAGCTCGCCATGTGGTTGCTAGAGAGCACAGCGCTCGTGAGCTTGGGTTCAGTCCCAACTCTGACCCAAGCTGCAAGACCTTGAGCAAGTCCCCTCACCTCTAGCTGAGATTTTGCTGATCGCGACCCCGTGGTGTCGTTTGACTTGTTCTTCTGTCTCTGTATTTGCTATGCATGAGCACTTGGATCTAGAGGCGTGATCAGGTTCAGATTCAGTGTTTTTAGCAAATCTACTTATAGGTAATGCTGGGCATTCCATCGGGAGGTTCCCAGTGTACAGCTCGGTCAACCCCAAGGCAGGGGCAGGGGGCAACTGGTAGCAAGGTCTGGGCTGATCAGAACAAAACAGTTGAGGCTATCTGGGGATGCGTATGCTCCTCTCCCCGGCATGTCAGGAGACCTCAGCCCGTGTCATTGGTCATTAATAATGAAAGCAGAAACCAGATTTCATTGCTGTGAAGGTCATTAAATTACTTTAAAAATCCACTCACAAGTGATTCTTTCCATGCTTCCCACCAAATACATGCCTCTCCCTCATTGGCTGCCATCCTGGGCTCTTAGCTAGGAGTGATGAAGGCCATTGAGGGGGCTTCTCAAGGCTTTGTGTCTTTGAGAAACAGGATGAAAAATGCAGTTCGCCATCCAAGCCCCCTCTCCTCTGAGAAATGGAAGCACCTTCTCCCCACAGAGCATAGGGAATGCAGCACCATTTGTACTTCCAACCCAAGGTGAGCTGTTTTTGATATGTTTTTTACCTTATAAATCATGTTGTTTCAAAGTTTTGTTATATGGTATGCAGGAGGTGAGAAGGAGAGCAGAGAAAATGCTTCTATTAAATTGATGGTTCAGCCAGGCGTGGTGACTCATGCCTGTAATCCCAGCATTTTGGGAGGCCAAGGCAGGAGGATCACTTGAGCCCGGAAGTTTGAGACCAGCCTGGGCAACATAGTGAGACCCCCGTCTCTACCCCCAAAAAAATTTTTTTTACTTTTTTCTTTATTTTTTTCCTTTGTTTTGATGCTATCTAGTCATCAAGAAGCACAATTTTTAAAAAAAGTAAACCAGGCATGGTGGCACATGCCTGTGGTCCCAACTTCTTCGGAGGCTGAGGTGGGAGGATCACTTGAGCCTAGTAGGTCAAGGCTGCAGTGAGCTATGACTGCCTCAGATGGGGGCAGTCTGGGCAGCAGAGCGAGACCCTGTCTCAAAGAAAAATAATGCTGCTCGTATTCCTAGGAAAACAAGAATGAGAAAACTGTGAGGAGTGTTCAGTCTAAGAGGTCTGCTCTGCGTTTTGTGTCAGGTGTGAGAGGGCGGGGTGTGGATGCAGGAAAAGGAGCTGGGTCTGCCCTGCCCAACCTGGACACAAACAGAAAAGTAGGGCCAGGGCAGCCCTTCATCCCAAAAGCAGAGCTGCAGCCTCAGATACCCACAGGAGCCTGGCAGGTACACGAAATGGACAACACAGGCACAGACGAGTCAGCAGGGAGGCGTGGGGAGTGCAGCAGGTGGGGACTCTGGAGGCCATCTGAAGGAGTGTGCTATACCCAGCTCGGGCAGATTACAGCAGTCTGGTCTTGCGGCTCATTTTGGGAGCTGAGAGCACAAACTTCAGGGCCAGGCTGCCCTGTCTCCGGATCTCTATTCTGCCAGCTTTCCTAGCTGCATGACCTGGGGCGAGTCTCTTGATCTCTCTGGAAAGTGGAAATGATAACTGCACCTGCCACTGGTGTGACATAGAGATTCATACGGTGAACGCCACCGTCAGTGACACTGATCAGGTGAAGTCTGCCATGGTGGGAGTATGTATACTACAGCAATTGGCAAACACTACCAACCAAAGCTTTTTTATTCTTTCTCACCAGACAGCCAGTTATTAACCCTCTGCCAGCACAGGCACCTGCCTCACAAGGCTTTTAGGATGGTTCTAGACTTAATATATATAAAGCTCTTAAAACAGCGCCCCGCATACTGGCCACCCTCCAATTCAACGCTATTCCTCTTTGTACCGTCAATGTGATTGTAATGAGGGAATGTGACACTACTGTGGCCACATCTTCCGATTCTTCTAGAGACGCTGGAAATCTTGATTTTTATGGAAAAAAAACAAAAATCTCCAGATTCTTAACAGCAATCATTTTTTTATTCTCTTTCTTTTTCTTCTGTCAATGTTCAGAAATAAACATCCATCATTTTTAAAATCCGAGCAAAACAAAGTGCATGTAGGAATTTGTGCCACAGGCCCCACGCTCGCAACCTTTGGCTTAGAGGAATGGACTATGGGTGCTGTCTGGCAAGGCGAGGTCTTTTCCCACCCCTCATCTTTGTACACAGCCGCTCTCCCTCCTCTGTGGATCAACGGCCTGCCTCTCTTGTGTGAGCCTGCACCTCCTCCTCCTTGAAGCCCTCCTAGCTGTGCCCTGCAGGGCACATGCCTCCAGCCTTGACTGTCCCTCCTCACAGCGATGCTTCCCTGCACCCTCTGCCATAGTCTATGTCTTTCTGACTCAAGGACTGAGGGGCTGGAGCTGTATGTTGTTCGTTTTGGCATAGGGCTGTGTGCATCAAGGATCATAATGATTGATAATAATAAAATCAACATCTATTGAGTATCATCCGTTTGCCAGGCCATGTGCTAAGCATCTTTTATGTATCATCACTGTAATCCTGATGATAATCCTCAGATGTGGATATTTGTGCCCAAGGCCACAAAGAGGGTGGCGTTTACTGGGAATCGAACCCAGGCTCCTCAATTCCGGAGCCCACTGCAGAGGGCTGAGTCCCCAGCGAGTACGGCAGGTGGAACGTTGGAGGCAGCGAGGACCCTGGCCAGGCTGAGCTGGGAACAGAGACAGGAGGGCATGCACACCCAGCTGAGGCTCTCCCGGGACTGTCTCGAGCCACACTCCACAGACACGTCTAGAAAGGACACTGCTATATTTAAAAGCCTGGGCAGGGTAGCACTTCAGTGACATTTGGGCGGCCGCCTTTCCAGAAAGGGCACACGTGTTCTTTTAGCACTGCTCTTCCGGGCTGGTATTTCGGAGAATTGTCAGGATCACTGCAAGTGGGAGGCCGCTGCCACCTGAGATCCCTGCAGCCTTCCCAGAGGCGTGGCTACTGTGGCACCGAGCTGAGAGAGCGCGGGTGGCGAGAGCGCATGGGCCAGGTCAGGGTCACCAGGCCAGCTCGGGGCAGATGGTGTCGCTGGAGCCTGGCGTGCAGACCCTGGACAGCCCCATGTCTCAAGAGGGCGCCTGTTGCTGGGGCGGATGGGGAGGGGACCCTCTGCCCGTGCTGTGGTTTTCTGGCTCCGGCCCTCGTGCTCCAGTGCTTCCACCTCATGTTCCCCTGGACGACATCATCTTCCCATACGCCCTCACGATGCTTTGGCCAGAAATTCCAGGAACCGTCTGTGGCCTGGCCACCCTTACCCTGTGTTTAACAGCGAACAAAGGAACAAAGCATATATTTTGTTTGTTTTTAAGGCGGAGGCTCTTGCTCTGTCACCCAGGCTGGAGTGCAGTGGTGTGATCTTAGCTCACTGCAGCCTCTGACTCCGGGTTCCAGCGATTCTCCTGCCTCAGCCTCCAGAGCACAGGTGCCCGCCACCACATCCGGCTAATTTTTTTTTTTTTTTTTTTAAGTAGAGGCAGGGTTTCACCATGTTGACCAGGCTGATCTTGAACTCCTGACCTCAGGTGATCCACCCGCCTTAGCCTCCCAAAATGCTGGGATTACAGGCATGAGCCACTGCACCCAGCCCAAAGTGTATCTTTTAACTGCTGGTGTCTTCATACCCCAGCTGGGTCCCAATGTCCCTGCTCTCTAGGTGGGGACACTGAGGCACAGAGCGTTCCAGGAAAGCTGCTGGTTCTTTCTCCATATCCTAGGCACGCCTCACCACCCAGGAAGCCTCACATTCCTGCAGGCGCTGTCAACGGCCTTTCTCTCCAAGCCCAGGCTGGAGCTGAGTCGGAATGGCCTCCTCTTCTGTGTGAAGGACTCACAGGGAGCTTCGGCTGGCAGTTTGCCAGCCGCAGGGTGGGGAGGGGGTGCTGCCTGGAAGCTGAAGTAGGACGAGGACCAGACCTCCTGCTACAGCAGTGTCTGTTGTCACCCGGCTGTGAAATCACTCCTTGGAGAGGCGGGGGAGGGACTGGTGGGCCTTGAGAAATTTCAAGGAGGGGGGCGAAGCCAGAAAAAAGGGGGTGTCGGTCTAGGCCACAGAGAAACGCTAATGCTCGTGGGGCCTGCGCAGGCTCACACCCATACGGGGAGCCAAATGCAGACCCTCAGCCTGTCCCAACAGACGGCTGACACCCAGCTCCAGGTGGCCGCTGTCGATGGAAACATGGGCCCGGGGTGGCCAGATCCTCTAATTTCCCAAGAGAAGCCAGCAATTTGGAACTCTTCTGGTTTTTAAATACTGGCTCAATATATATGCACATATTTTCATGCTCACAGGACTTTATGGAGGTATAATTTACATACAGTAAAATGCGCAAATCTTAAGTGTGTAACTTGATGAATTTTGACAGCTCAAATATTTTTAAAACACTTGAGGGTCCAAGAAAATATGTTGTCCATGGACTGCATCTGGCCGCGGACCCTCCGTCCATGGCCCCCAGGCTCGTGCGGCGTGTGACCCCCGGGAACGAGGTGGGACACACACGTGCAGTGAGCACACACGACAGCATCCCGTGGGGAGGGGACAGGCTTTGGCGAGAGCCCAGTGATATGCATCCTCCCTTTACTTGAGCAGCGCAGAGAACAGACTTGGGAGCCTGGGCTGCAAATCCGAGCTCTGCCACTTGCTGTGTGACCTCGCACATGTGACCCCGCCTCCCTGAAGGCTCATTTTCCCCATCTGTGAAATGGGGAAAAGAATGATGCGGACCCCAGGGCTATTGCACAGTCTCACTCAGTTCTCGTGATGAGCCCTGAGAAAAAGTCCCAGATGCTATTATCTTTTTTAAATTAATAGACCCTAAATTTTGAGGGGGAGGGGGAGGCAGTCTCTATTGCCCAGGCAGGAGTGCAGTGGCACAATCTTGGCTCACTGCAACCTCCGCCTCGCAGGTTCAGGTGATTCTCCTGCCTCAGCCTCCAGAGTAGCTGGGATTACAGGCACCTGCCACCACGCCCTGCTAATTTTTGTATTTTTAGTAGAAAGAGGGTTGCACCGTGTTGGCCGGGCTGGTCTTGAACTCCTGACTTCAGGTGATCTGCCTGTCTTGAGCCTTCCAAAGTGCTGGGATTACTGGCATGAGCCACCACGCCCAGCCTAGACCCTAGCTTTTAGAGCAGTTTTATTTGGGTTTACAGAGAATTTGAGCAGAAAGCACAGGGAATTCCCATAGACTCCCTCTTCCCCCCACCATTTCCCCTTGACTGATGTCTTGTGTTAGCATGAGGTGTGTTTGTCACCGTGATGAACCAGTGTTGAGACGTGACCACTCAGTACAGTCCATACTTTGCGGGAGGGACCGCTCTTTGTGTTGCAAAGTTCTAGGGCCTTTGACAAATGCCTGATGCTGTGTACCCAGTGTCACGGTGTCATACAAAATGGAATATTTGTTCTCGTGGCTGCTACAAGGAACTCCTGGTGGGCTGGTGGGAGCCCCCCTTTCCCTCCCACTCAGGGAAGCACAGCACATTTAGGTAACAGAAGGGACATTTGAGGGGTGAACCTGAGTTGGTTCTGAATTACCCAAAATGGAGCCTCTTGCCCACTTCCAGTTGGAGGGTGGGGGCATCACACAGATTCCAGCCCCAAATTCCCTACCACACAACTGGCTCTGAGTCAAAAGACAGCCCCCTGCTCCCCGGCCATCCACACCCTACCTCAGCCCCTCTAGTGTGTATATTGGAGCTGCCTTCTCAGCCTCTCTGAGCCTCTAAAACAAGAGGACCCAGGGCTGCCCCCAGGAGCGTTTGGAGGCTCAGATGCGCTAATTCCCCTGAAAGGTCTTTGTAAGCTATAAAAAGCTCTAGATTAAAATTGGAAGGTATTATGATTATAATCAGTTAGGCAGAAAAACTGAATTGGCAAAGCGAGCCTGGCCTTTGGAGGCTGAGGCTTGGGAAGACGTCCTGATCGTTTGCATGCGGTAGGGCTGGTGGCAATTGTCCGTGGCTTGTTCCTCTGGGAGGACGTGGCCTGAAAGATGCACAGCTAGAAACTGCTTCTGGCTGGAATGGCAAGGTCAGAACTGGAGCACCCTCTCTAGGTTGCTCCTGGGTGAATGAACTGCCAGCCACGTGCCAAGCAGCATGGGTCCATGTTTATGGCATCAGCAGCTCCCAAAAAGAGAAAATTGGACACAGATGCTTCCCAGCGCCCATGGAAGTGAGTCTGGATTCCCAGCTTCACATACTGGCCACACCCCAGGCAAGGCAGGAAGCAGAACTTCTGCCCTGGTCTCGTCTCCATATATGACCGTGTCAAAGAATTGATACTGCAGCCTTCAGCTCATTGTTTGAGCGTATAGTGTATTTTTTTTTAATATCCCAAAGCAAAATTTATTTGTAAGGCGCTAAAGAAAGCCTCCCGTCCCTAAAATGCCAGGATCCCTCGGAAGAGAAGTGAAATTGTGTATTCACCACTAAAAAAAATCCGCGGCTTATACAATTTTAACAATAGAAAAATGATCTTTGTGCTTCGGTGCGTGGATGCTTAGAGGAAAACAGGCAGTCTGTTCAGGTAGCTGGTGAATTACAAATGAGTGGTTTGCCTTTGTTTTGAGTGACAAGCAATTTAGATGCAGTCTTACGTGGAGGCCTGGAAATTGTTTTCTCCCCCAGAAGAGAGGGAACGAGAGGAAAAGGAAAAAAGGAAAAGAGGGTGGAAAAAGCTTCCTTTTGGAACTGAGAGATTATATTAGTTGCCACTGAGCGGAGGTGAGAAGTTAGAACTTCATTTGATAATTATAAAATCAGTAGTTTGTGATTGGACATAATTGATGATTACACTGTTGCTAATAGCAGGCCTGCCAGCCATTGCTTGTGGGACATTTCATTTTTGCACAGCTTCCAAGCCATGAAAGCCAGCCTGGCACGGAACACCACTCGCCACATCTCCGGGAGCCTGACATAAATGCATTTGGGGGCTTGTATTATGTTGGATCAAAAGTGTTCTTAATGCCGACATTTGAAAACACTTTGTGCCTTATTTTTAGCCTGGGAATAATTACAAATATTAGAATAAAATTGCATGGTGTTTCTCTTCCCACAGACCCACCCCTCAGGGCGAGCCTGGGTGGGAGGGCTTCCTAGGTCTTGCACTGGCCTCATTAAAATCCCAATGGTGGTCCAGGGGCTGCAGGGGGATGTTCATGAGAGGGCAAGACAACGTCTGTCTGTCTCTGTCTCTGTCTCTCTCCGTCTGTCCTTCTGTGTGGGCCAGGATTACAAGGCTCACACCTGTAATCCCAGTGCCTCAGGAGGTCAAGGCAGAAGGATCGCTTGAGACTAAGAGTTCAAGACCAGCCTGGGCAACATAGCAAGACCCTGCCTCTATTAAAAAATTAAAAATATTAGCCAGGCATGGTGGCATGTGCCTGTAGTCCCAACTGCTGAGGCTGAGGCAGAAAGATCCCTGAGCCCAGGAGTTTGAGGCCACAGTGAGCTATGATGACGCCACACCACTGCACTCCAGTCTGGGCAACAGAGCAAGAGCCCCATCCCTAAAAGATATATATATTATGTCTGCCTGGGTGAATTAGAATCTAGAATGCACAACTGAGTTTGAAGGAGCCTTTGGCCCATAGCCCGGCACCTTCACTTTACAGGTGGGGAAACTGAGGCTCCGAAAGGGAAAGTGGCCGCCCAAGGTGAATGGGGATGCAGGCCCCGGTTCAAACCGGAGCACAGGTCGCCTCACTCCCAGGTTACTTCTCTTTCCTACCCTCCTGTTCGCTTCCCCAGGACAAGTGCTGGGGCCCCTGGGGCTGACCCTGGACCTCTGACCCTGCCCTACCAGAGAGCTTGCAAGAGGCCTCCGCGGAGCCGTCAGGGACCCAGCTGACTTTGAGCCACTAGGAGGGCACCGTTCTCCACGGTTCCCTGGGAAACGTTGGGGTTTGATTTAAGTTTGGCAGGATTAGCTCAGGGAGGCTCTTAAGTTCCTTCCTTATATTATTCGTGGTTTGTTCATTCGGTCAGTGTTAGTTTATTGCCCACCCTGTGCCCAGCCCCGCCTGGGCTCTGAGGGAGAAAGGTGTTAATATCATAGCAGCGGCCACTGAAGATCGTACAGTAGGCCGGGCGCCATGCGTGACGCCTGTGATCCCAGAGCTGTGCGAGACGGAGGCAGGAGGATCACATGAACCAGGAGTTTGAGACCAGTGTGGGCAACATAGTGAGACCCCCATCTCAGAAAGAGAGAGAGAGAGAAGGGGGGAGAGAGAGAAAAGAAAGAAAAAAGAGAGGGGGAGAGGGAAGGAAGGAAGGGAAGGGGGAAGGGGAGGGGGAGGGGATTATCCGGTTGTTCAAGCGCCAAGCCACGGAGTCATCCTTGGCCCCTCTGAACACCTCCTTTCACTAAAACACAAACACAAATCATGGTGCCTGGTGCTTTTCCAGACATCCCTAAGGATCACTGTGTGTCTAAGCAATGGGGGAGGAGGCTTGATCTCCTGGGGCATGCACATAGTAGGTGCCCGGTGTGCACCACCTGCTGCCTGCTGACTTCCTGCGCACCCCCTGCCTATCACCATTGCAGGTTGAGGCATCCAGGGCAGAATCTGGAAGCTGGGCCTGCAGCCCAGGGAGAAGGCCTCAGAGCTCAAGCTCCAAATCACTGACTTGCACGAGGGTTCAAAATGAATTAATGACTTACACCTGTGAGTTCAAAAATGAATTAGTGACTTACACCTGAGGGCTCAAAAATGAATTAATGACTGACACCTGAGGGTCAAAAATGACTTAGTGACATACCCGAAAGGTCAAAGCGAACTAATGAATTACACCTGAGGGTTCCATAATGAATTAGTGACTTACACATGAGAGTTCAAAATGAATTAGTGATTTACATCTGAGAAGGCAAAACAGTGACAATGACAGGTGGCCAAATGCATTAATTCTCTTCCAACCAATCAGTCTTTTTTTTTTTGAGACAGAGTCTTGCGCTGTTGCTGAGGCTGGAATGCAGTGGTGCGATCTCAGCTCACTGCAACCACCACCTCCTGGTTCAAGAGATTCTAGTGCCTCAGCCTCCTGAGTAGCTGGGATTACAGGTGCACACCACCACACCCACCTAATTTTTGTATTTTTAGTAGAGATGGGATTTCACCATGTTGGCCAGGCTGGTCCAGAACTCCTGACCTCAGGTGATACATCTGCACACCTCAGCCTCCCAGAGCACTGGGATTCCAGGCGTGAGCCCCTGCGCCTGGCCGATCAGTCTTTAGAATCAGCTGGCTGGCTTCTGAGACTAGGATGGGATGGCGCCTCTCTGGGACCCCTCCAGAGGGCCAGAGAGGATCTCCAGTTTCTGCCCCATTTTGGCAGGAGCCTGAGAGCCCAGTTTGGCAACAGTAGCTATCAAAAATAAAAGCCAAACTTATTTCTTATTTAAGCCCCGACATTAAAATGTAATTTTCATTTGCTCAACAGCACCACCGATGGACGGCAGAGAGCGAGTTAGTATTCGCCGGGGACGGGGCCCCAGCAGGCACACCTGGAGGCAGAAGGGTACAGTCCTGCGGCTCCTCCTGGCCTCCTATGCCCTGCCCGCCTGGCTCCCCCAGCTCTTTTGGTTATTCCGGCTCTGTCCATCAGCCCCCAACCAGAGAATCGATTCTGAGTGGAGGCTGAGAAGCATGGGCTTTGGTGTCAGACTAAGCTGAGTCTGAGTCTCAGTTCCCAATGCCCTGTGGCCCTCACCCTCTGTGCCTTGACATTTTCGTCAGTTAAATGGGACAGTCACACCCCTCAGAGTGATGAGGGTAAGCTAATGTGTGTCCAGTACATAGTACAGGGAAAATGGCAGCGTCGGTGCTCAGCAGTCACTGTTACCATCAATAACAATGCACAAATCAGCTAATCAAGGTAGCTGTTACCCCCATTTTCTGGGCGGTAGGAAATCAGAAGGTTGTTGTAAAGAAAAGTGCTCTCCACTGCGCAGTGGCTCACGCCTGGAATCCCAGCACTTTGGGAGGCCGAGGCAGGCAGATCACAAGGTCAAGAGATCGAGCTCATCCTGGCCAACATGGTGAAATCCTGTCTCTACTAAAAATACAAAAGTTAGCTGGGCGTGGTGGTGTGCACCGGTAGTCCCAGGTACTCGGGAGGCCGAGACAGAAGAATTGCTTGAACCCGGGAGGCAGAGGTTGCAGTGAGACAAGATCGCATCACTGCCCCACTCCAGCCTGATGACGGAGCAAGACTCCAACTCAAAAAAAAAGAAAAGGGATTTCTCACAGAGACTCTCAGAGTGAGTGGGAACCCTCGGGATAGTCTAGCCAGACCTCTTCACGTGCGGGTCTCCCTGAGTACCTCTACAGCCTCAGATACGTGGGCATGTACTTGGATGCCTCCCCTGATGAGGAGCTCAGTACCTCCCACCAGACCCCAAAGCACCCCTAAGTGGTAACCACGAGCCCCTCCTCCTCTGTACATCTGAGCAAGTCCCGCCCCTGCTTCATGGCTTCCCGGAGTTCTCATTGCTCCTCCCCGCGGCCCATCTGTCCCTGCCCGTCAGTCCCTGCCCATCTGTCCCTGCCTGTCGGCTCCTGCCCACCGCGCCATACCCATCTCCCAACACAGCCCCCCTCGCTCTCCGTGGCCCTCTCCTCCCTGTGTCTCCCCCCACTCTTGCCCCTCTTTGCCCTCTGTCTGGACCCCTGATCTGCATGCTCTAGAGGGACAACCAGCCTTCAGAAGCCATCAGGGGACACCCCTTCCCCTCTGAACCCAGCTCATTCCTTCGCTCCCTGATCCCCGGGGTGCCCCTCCATTGCCCGAGTTCGTTCTGAGACCCTGCAGGCACCTGCCTCCTCTCATTCGCCCGCCAGTCCAGCGTCTTCCAGAATTCCTGGCACATCCGACACCCAGCCCTCATCATCGCTCAGAACCGCCCCTCCCCGGAGCCCAGGAGCCAGTGGGAGCGCCAGCTCTCAAAGCCTGCTCCAGGGAGCCCAGGGAAGGAGGCGTGCGCTCTCGGCCACAGCCCCCCTTTTCTTGCCCACAGCACTTTGAGAAGCACAATTTGCAGTTGCAGGTCTGGGCCCTAGAGTGAGAGGCACCGGGGACGCCATTGCCAACTCTGCCACTAACTAGTCCTCTCATCTCGGCCGAGTGACTTAACCTCCCTAGGCCTCCGTTTCTTTCTTCCTCTAGCGCAGGCTGTGACAAAGCTCCGGTCCTGGGGGCGTGCTGGGGGGGCGGGATTTCGGAAAGGAAGCCTGGAGCACACAGTCAGCCTTAGAACTTGGCACAGAGCGGCTCTCAGTGGCTCCCAGATGTCACTGCGACCTCAGCTTGGGGGAGCTCAGCCTGGAGGAGGGGGCCCAAATTTTCTGCTTTTAACCACCTGGCTGAAAAAAGCTACGTGGCCAGAACAGGCATGCCTCGCCCCTGGCAGAAGCAGCTCTACACCTGCTGTGTTCATCCTTGGAGGACCAAACACGTTCTCACCCTTCCTGTCACAGCGGGCCATGCAAACGCCGTGGGCTCCCACGGAGGCTGAGCTACTTCTCGTGGTGACCTGCTTGAGGGTGTCTGTGAATGGTGGCCACCACCTTTCTTCCCTCCTCCTCCCTCTTCTTCCGCCTACTCCCTCTTCTTGTTCCTCTCTACTTCTTCCTCCTCTTCCCTTATCCCCCTCCTCCCTCTTCTTCCTCCTCCCTTTTCCTCCTCCCTCCTCCTTCCTCTTCCTCCTCAACCTCTTCCTCCACCTCTTTCTCCTCCCTCTTCCTCCTCTTTCCCCTCCTTCTTCCTCTTCTTCCCTCTTCCTTCCTTCTCCCTCTTCCCCACTTTTCCCTCTTCCTCCTCCCTCTTCCTCCTCCCTTTTCCTCCCTCTTCCTCCCTCCTCCCTCTTTCTCCCTCCTCCCTCCTCCCTCCTCCTCCCTCTTCCCTCTTCCTCCCTCTTCCCCACTTCTCTCTCTTCCTCCCTCCTCCTTCTTCCTCCCTCCTCCCTCCTCCTCTTCCTCCCTCCTCCCTCTTCCTCCCTCCTCCTCCCTCCTCCCTCTTCCCCACTTCTCTCTCTTCCTCCCTCCTCCTTCTTCCTCCCTCTTCCCTCCTCCTCTTCCTCCTCCCTCTTCTTCCCTCCTCCCTCTTCCTCCCTCCTCCCTCTTCCCTCTTCCTCCCTCCTCCCTCTTCCCTACTTCTACCTCTTCCTCCTCCTCCTTCTCTTCGTCCCTCTTTCTCCTCCTCCTCCCTATTCCTCCTCCTCTTCCCTCTTCCTCCGCCTCTTCCTGTCTTTTCTTCCTCCTTTCCACGTGGCCTTCAAGAGTCTTTCTGTCACAGGGTAAACCTGTCATTCTGGGCATTTTGCTGCTGCCCTTCTGTGTGGTTGGGCAGAGAGACAGAACACACAGCCTCTTATTGAACATGGCCTTTTATGCCAGGCTCACCTGTTCCCAGCATGTGGGTAAAAGGCTTTGAGTTGCAGTGCTTGGAAAAGACATCATATGTGACTAGAAGGATTTTCTGATTTATTAGAAAGCTTTCATCAGCTTCCACGAGATTCTTTGCTGCATGTTAGCTTATCCCACCCCAGCAGCTTCATAGGCAGGTGGAGATTATTCTTCCCACTTGATAGATGGACAAACTGAGGCCAAGAGATGCTCGTAGTGATATTAGGCCCTGTACCAGGTCAAGCTCTGATGCCATCAGAAATTTAGGGACCACGGCCGGGCGCGGTGGCTCACACCTGTAATCCCAGCACTTTGGGAGGCCAAGGTGGGCAAATTACCTAAGGTCAGATATTCAAGACCAGCCTGGCCACCATAGTGAAACCCAGTCTCTACTAAAAGTACAAAAATTAGCTGGGCATGGTGGTGCATGCCTGCAATCCCAGCTACTCGGGAGGCTGAGGCAGGAGAATCACTTGAACCTGGGAGGTGGAGGTTGCAGTGAGCTAAGATCATGCCACTGCACTCCAGCCTGGGTGACATTGCAAGACTCCATCTCAAAAAAAAAAAAAGAAATATAGGGACCTGGCCTTCCGTAGCCAGCCAGTCATTGCCCTAAAACGAGACAGACTGAATGAGGCAGGAAATCTACGTGGCTCCTGTCTTTGAAAGTCACATTGACTTTGGGAAGCCCTAAACGTGAACCCGTTCACACCGAGTGCCAGTCCAGGATTCCATTTGTTTGTAGAGATGGAGTCTCATTCCATTGCCTAGGTTGGCATGCAGTGGTATGATCACAGCTCACTGCACCCTCAAACTCCTGGGCTCGAGCGATCCTCCCACTTCAACCTCCTGAGTAGCTAGGACTACAGGAGTGCACCACCACACCTGACTAATTTTTTCAGAATTCTTTTTCTTCTTTTGAAACAGGGTCTTTCTCTGTTGCCCAGGCTAGAGTGCAGTGGCACAATCACGGCTCATTGCAGTCTCAACCTCCCAAACTCAAGTGACCCCCTCCTCAGCCTCTCAAGTAGCTGGGACCACAGGTGTACACTACCACACCCAGCTAATTTTTTTTTGTAGAGACAGGGTCTTGCTATGTTGCCCAGGCTGGTCTCAAACTCCTGGGCTTAAGCGATCCTCCCAGCTTGGCCTCCCAAGTGCTGAGATTATAGGTGTGAGCCACTGTACCTGGCCTCAGGATAATTTTTAATCTCTGCTTTTAAAAATATTGTCCAACTTTTAGATGAACCCCTAAGGCAGGGATCAGCTAACTGTTTTCTGTAAGGGGCCAGATAGAAAATATTTTTAGCTTCACAGACAACAGAGTCTCTTTCACAACTACACAACTCTGCCCAGGTACCTGGAAAGCAGTCATAGACACTTAAAAGAATAACTGTGGCTGTGTTCCAATAAAACTTTATTAACACAAACAGATGGAGGGCAGGATTCAGCCCAAGGACCAAAGATTGCCAACCACTGATGCATGAGATCAACACTGTCTAATAGAAATAGAACACAAGCCACATTTTTAATTTAAAATTTTCTGGTAGCTACATTTTAAAAAGTAAGAAATATAGCTGAACACAGTAGCTTACGCCTGTATTTCCATCACTTTGGGAGGCTGAGCCAGACAGATCAGTTGAGATCAGGAGTCTAAGACCAGCCTGACCAACATGGTGAAACCCCGTTTCTACTAAAAATACAAAGATCAGTCGGGCGTGGTGGTAAACATCTGTAATTGCAGCTACTCTGCCCTCCAGCCTGGTGACAGAGTGAGACTCTGTCTCAAAAATAAAAAATAAGAATTTTCTAAGAAATTTAATTTTAAAAATACATCTTATTTAGCCTGATATCTTCATAACGTTATCATTTCAAAATATAATCAATATAAAAATTATTGGCTTTGGGAGGCCGAGGCGGGCAGATTGCCTGACCTCAGGAAACCAGCCTGGACAATGTGGCAAAGCCCTGTCACTACTAAAATACAAAAAATTAGCCAGGCATGGTAGTGGGCACCTGTAATCCCAGCTACTCAGGAGGCTGAGGCAGGAGAATTGCTTGAACCTGGGAGGCGGAGGTTGCAGTGAGCCAGGATCACACCACTGCACTCCAGCCTAGGTGACACTGTGAGACTCTGTCAAAAAAAAATATATATATATATATGCATATGTGTATATATACATATATATACGTGTATATATACATATATATATATATATATATATACACACACACACACACACACACACACCCCACATATATGTAGGTTGGGGTATTTTACATTCCTTTTTCATTCTAAGACTTAGAAATGCTGTCTTTTACACTTACAACCGTCTCAGTTTGGAATCGTTGCATTTCCAGTACTCAGTAGTACACAGACCGGTGACTGCCATATTGAACAGCTCAGCTCCAGTGGGGAAGACTAACAACAAAACTCTTATCCTACTTACAATGTTACGTTGAGCCTTCCCCACTGGAAGAAGTAAATCATGCTCCATTACAAATGGTAATTGCCACGAAGGGAGAGCAGGGGGCGCTATAGGCAGGGACAGGGAAACATGAAAGGACTCTTGCAGCACTTGTCCCCACCCTTGCTCAGTCTCTCATGGGAGGTCAGTGTCTTTCCTCAGACCCAGCCACCACGCGCCTCAGCTCAGGCAGCTGTAAAATGGAACACTGAGTGATTCTTCCAGCTGATCTTTGGTCATCCTTCGTCTGAGGCCCGAGATATGACTTGCTTTGGTTTCTCATGGTTTTCTTGGGTGCCAAGTCACCAGCACCTCAGCCTCTCACCCAGGGCAGCTGTAGTTGGTTTGCAGGGCCCCTGGCTGGGGTAATTTTTCTAACCAGGACAAAAGGTAGGCAGCATTTGAATTCATAACGGCAATTTGAATCCCCAGACCTGGTGTGATTTTTGCCCCTGCCATTTGCTAACCGGGTGACCTTGGGCAAGTGGCTTGACCTCCTTGAGCCTCAGTTTTCTAATCTGTACAATGGGGTGGGTGGCAGCAGCCGTTCGGTGATTGGTGTGCCCATGGAGACAGACTATCATGAACGCTGTGGCACACGGTAAATGTTTGGTGTCATATTTTTTTTATTAGCCCATCAGGGATGCCCCCTGACCAAGACTCTGAATTACTTGCCCCCTCCTCAGGGCTCACAGGAGCCGCCAATGTATGCACCTCGTCCTGTGTTATGGTTCCTATTGGCCGTAGCTGTGTCATCCACTCAACCACATGTCCCCAGAGTGGAAACTGAATCTTGTCCCTCTAAGCAAGGATAAAAATCTACGCACGGGGTCAGACTCGGTGGCTCAGGCCTGTAATCCCAGCAATGTGGGAGGCTGAGGCAGGTGGATCACTTGAGGTCAGGAGTTCGAGACCAGCCTGGCCAACATGGTGAAACCCCATCTCTACTAAAAATACAAAAAATTAGCTGGGTGTGGTAGCACGTACCTGTAATCAGCTACTTGAGAGGCTGAGGCAGGAAAATCACTTGAACCCAGGAGGCGGAGTTTACAGTGAGCTGAGATCATGCCACTGCACTCCAGCCTGGGCGACAGGGTAAGACTCTGTCTCAAAATCAATCAATCAATCAATAAATGTAAATTAAGGAAAATACCCGTGGCTTGGTGATTTTCCCTTTGTCCAGCTTCTAGAACTTTTTTTTCTGCCCTCCCTACAGTGACTTCCCCTTCTCGGGGAAATAATTCCTGATGTTCTGTTACCAAACTGGGTCAGCCTCCTCTGCGTCCCCCCACCCCCACCCCCACGAATTGCACACTCCCAGGGCCACCCTGGGCTTTTCTTCCAAGCGTTCAGCACTTGTAATTAACAAGTCATCTGGGGAAGCTGCCTTAATGCCAGTGTCCCGGCCGGACTGTAAGTCCCACAAGGGTGGGGCCCGAGTCTGCCTTATTCGTGGCTGGGTTCTCAGCCCACAGTGCTTGGCACATAGCAGGTGCTCAGGAAACGTTTGTTGAGGGAATGAGAGGCTGTATTCGTGCTGGAAGGTGAGAGACCGGGGACTTTCTCAGAATAACAGTGCGAGGGATTGCCAAGCTTTTGTAATGGATCTTTTTTTTTTTTTTTTTTGAAACAGGATCTCGCTCTGTTGCCCAGGCTGAAGTGCAGTGGTGCGATCATAGCTCATGGCAGCCTTGAAATCCTGGCCTCAAACAATCCTCTGGCTCAGCCTCCTGAGTAGCTGGGACAACAGGCACACACCATCATGCCTGGTTCATTCTTTTGTCTTCTGTAGAAACAGGGTCTCACGATGTTGCTCAGCCTGGTTCCTGGGCTCAAACAGTCTTCTCGCCTCAGCCTCCCAAAGCGCTGGGATTAGAGGCGTGAGTCACCACTCCCAGCCTGAAACTAACCTTTTTTAATCATTTGCTCAACAGCCACCATATATTTCCACCGCTTTCAAAGAAGGTAATTCTGTTACCCTCCAGAATTTGCTGAAGTTGTTTGATATCTTATGATAGCTCTAGCAATTTCTCTTTAATTTTCAGTGGCAAGAAATATTCTCCAGACGTGTCCTGCTTTCCTAAAACATGTATCATATTTGAACTTCCAGTCTACCCTTTACTAATAACAGGTGTTACCAACACGCTGTGTACGGGCCCTGTCCTCAGCACTAAGGTGCAGCTCCATTTAATCCCAACAGGCCTTGGTGGTAGGTCCTGTCATTTACCCCAAGTTTTACAGATGAAACTGAGAATCAGAGAGGGACAGTGATTTGCCCAAGGTCACACAGCCTGCACACAGTGGAGCTGGGCTTTCAACCCAGATTTTCTAACTCCAGAGCCCATACTTTTAGCCTTCATTTCTCCTCCTTGCCCCTCCCCCATCCCATGTTTGCATAGGTAGAAACTGACTAAGGCCAGGTGCATCGGTGGGGGGGGCCTAATCCGGGCACTTTGGGAGGCCAAGACAGGACGATGGCTTGAGCCCAGGAGTTTGAGAGCAGCCTGGGCAATGTAGCAAGACCCCATCTCTTCAAAAAAAGAAATATGTGGTCGGGCCTGGTGGCTCATGCCTGTAATCCCAGCACTTTGGGAGGCTGAGGTGGGCGGATCACCTAAGGTCAGGAGTTTGAAACCAGCGTGGCCAGCAGGGCCAAACCCTGTCTCTACCAAAAGTAAAAAAAATTTAGCCAGGCGTGGTGGCGGGTGCCTATAATCCTCGCTACTCAGGAGGCTGAGGCAAGAAAAGTACTTGAACCCGGCAGGCAGAGGCTGCAGTGAGCCAAGATTGCGCTCTAGCATTCCAGCCTGGGCGACAGAGAGAGACTCTTGCAGAAAAAACAAACAAAAAGATGAAATTTGCTCGCAGATGCCATAGTTACACGTGACCCTTTCTCTTGTTGTCTCCAAAGGTGGTGGCTCTTAGTAAGAGAAGTCAGGAGGCGGAGGCGGCTTTTCTGAGTGTTTACAAGCAATTAATTGAAGCACCAGGTAAGAAATCCTTGGCTCCGTAATTGAATAGTTAACGACAGTAAATAGCCATTAGGACTGTGACACAGGGACTCTGAAGTGGGATGTGGAGACACGCCTCGGCTCCCCGGTAAGGCCAGGCACTCTGCATAGGGCAGGGGGGTTGTAGCCAGTCTGGTGTGACATGTCCCCACAGGACACGCCCCATCTTCCCTCATCATGTTGCCACATCAGCCAGGAGCCTGCCTTAGGGGGCTCCTGGTGAGATACCCCACCTAGACCTCCTTGAGGAGCTGGCGTCTTACCCACTAGAGTCTCCATCCCATTGGCACAGAAGACTGAGGGCAACCAGTGCTCTCTGCCCACAGGTGGCAATAGAGACAGGACCTCCAGTGCCTCCTCCAGAATGACGCAGCCAACTCCAAAAATCTGCTGTTGAGTAAAAGGCAGTCCCAGAAGAGCACATCCTGTATGATTCCATCTACAGAAAATCTAAAAACAGGCGATTAACCTTACTCAGTGGCCAAAAGGGGGAAGCAACCCACACGGCCATCGACAGATGGATGCACAAACAAAATGTGGCCTCCACCTACTAGGGAGTATTACTCAGCCATGAAAATGAGTGGAGGGCTGGGCGCAGTGGCTCACACCTGTAATCCCGGCGCTTTAGGAGGCCGCGGCAGGCCTGTCACCCGAGGTCAGGAGCTCAAGACCAGCCTGTCCAACATGGTGAAACCCCATCTCTACTAAAAATACAAAAATTAGCTGGGTATGGTGGTGGGCACCTGTAATCCCAGCTACTCAGGAAGCTGAAACATGAGAATTGCTTGAACCCAGAAGGTTGAGGTTGCAGTGAGCCGAGATGGCGCCTGCAGTCCAGCCTGGATGACAGAGCAAGACTCTGTCCTCTGTCTCAAAAAAAAAAAAAAAAAAAAAGGATATGGAGCTCTGATGTGTGCTTCGATGCAGATGAACCTCGAAAACACAGTGCTGAGTTTCAGAAGCAGAAACCAAGGCCACGTAGTGTAGGATTCCATTTACATGAGAACAGGCAAAGACATAGTTAGAGACAGAGTTGCTTGCTGGTTGCCGGGGCCTCGCGGGAGGGAGATTGGACAGTGACTGCTTAACCATGTGAGTTTCTTTTGGGGGGGTAAAAATGTTCTGGAACTAAATGCAGCAAGTGGTTGTGGAACATCAAAAATGTACTAAATGCCATTGAATCGTTCACGTTCAAATGATACATTTTCTGTTGTATGAATTTCACCTTAATTAGAAAAAAAAGTCAACCTGTACTATTGGAAATCAAGATAGCGATTTCACTTGCAGGGGGTGAGCGTTCCTGGGAGGGCCTCTGGGTGCTGGGGCTATGGTTTCTCAGTTCTGGTTTGGGTTACAGTTTGAGAACGTTTGGTTGTACACGAAGGATCTATACATATGCTGGACGTCCACAAAAGCTTCCCTCATTTTATCTTTGAGACGGTCTTGCTCGTCACCCAGGCTGGAGTGCAGTGGTGCGGCAATCTCAGCTCACTGCAACCTCTGACCCCCGGGTTCAAGCGATTCTCCTGCCTCAGCCTCCCAAGTAGCTGGGACTACCTGCAGGCACCACTGTGCCCAGCTAAATTGTTGTATTTTTAGTAGAGACAGGGTCGCCCTATGTTGGCCAGCCTGGCCTTGAACTGCTGGTCTCAAGTGATCTACCTACCTGGGCCTCTCAAAGTACTGGGATTACAGCTGTGAGCCACCTCACCTGGCCAAAACTTTCCCTTATTTAAATGGCCCATCCCCTACTGACCAAGAAACAGGAGCCCAGCGTGTTGAAACCATCCGCGTACCAATGGCAAAGCCCGGAGGAGACCTTGCTGGCTAACTCTCCCCGCCCAGACCTCCCCCAGTCCTTTCCCCATCCTTCCACACAGTGGCAGAAATCAGCACTACGGGGGGTGTTTGGGGCTGGGGCCTGTGAAGAGGACAATGACATCACACCCTGAGCTGTACCACTGCAAACCAAGCCACAGAGAACGGGAGTCGTTTAGGTTTGATGTCAGGGTCATTTCTGGGATTTTGTATTTGGGGTGGGAAAGTCCGCTGTACCTTTATCTGGGGCAACTGTAGTGGGTTGGATAGTGTGGCCTCCAAAATTTATGTCTATGTGGAACTCCAAAACATGACCTTATTTGAAAATCAGTCTTTGCAAATGTAGTTAGCTAAGGATCTCGAGATAAGATCATCCCAGTTTTAGGGCAAACCCTAAATCCAATGACTGCTGTCATAAGAAGTATGGGGCTGGGTACAGTGGCTAAAATGCCACGGAGGCAGAAGGATCACTTGAGGTCAGAAGTTCAAGACAAGCCTGACCAACATGTGGAAAGCCCGTCTCTATTAAAAGTTCAAAACTTAGCCAGGTGTGGTAGCATGCGAGCCAGTAATCCCAGCTACTGGAGAGGCTGAGGCAGGAGAATCACTTGAACCCAGGAGGAGGAGGTTGCAATGAGCCAAGATCACACCACTGCACTCCAGCCTGGGCCACAGAGCAAGAGAACGTCTCAAAAAAAAAAAAAAGTAGAGGCGAGGGTACAGAGACAGCCACTGAGGAAAGCCGTGTGAAAACAGAGGCAGAGGTAGGAGGGAGGAATGTCGCTACAAGGCCCGAAGACCAAAGATGGCCAGCAACCACGAGATGCTGGAGAAGACAAGGATCCTCGCCCAGAGCCTTCAGAGGGGGTACAGCCCTGCCAAGGTCTGGATTTTGAACTTCTGGTCCCCAGAACTACAAGAGAATAAATTGTGGTTTTCAGCCCCCAGTTGGTGCTGCCGTTTTTCTGCAGCCCTGGGGCACTAACCCAGCAGTGCTGACGAAGCTTGCCCTGTGACAGCCCGTGGGCTGGATGAGGCGGGAGGTCTTCTGGCCTGTTGCTACTCAAAGTGTGCTCTGTGGACCAGGAGCATCGGCCTCACCTGCAAGCTGGTTAGAAATGCTGGTTAGAGTCTCAGCCGGGGGTGGCTCATGCCGGTAATGCCAGCGCTTTGGGAGGCCAAGACGGGAGGATCGCTTGAAACCAGAAGTTTGAGACCAGCCTAGGCAACATGGAGAAACCCTGTCCCTACAATAAATGCAAAAATTATCTGGGCATGTGGCGGGTGCCTGTGGTCCCAGCTACTTGGGAGGCTGTGGTGGGAGGATTGCTTGAACCCGGGAGGTGGAGGCTGCAGTGAGCTGAAACCATGCCACTGCACTCCAGCCTGGGCGACAGAGCAAGACCCTGTCAAAAAAAAAAAGAAAAAAAAGAAAAAGAAAGAGGGGCCAGGTGTGGTGGCGCATGCCTGCAATTATAACACTTTGAGAAGCCAAAGGGGGCAGATCACGAGGTCAGGAGTTGGAGACCAGCCTGGCCAATATGGTGAAACCTTGTCTCTACTAAAAATAAAATTTTAAAAATTAGCCAGGCATGGTGGCATGTGCCTGTAAACCCAGCAACTGAGGAGGCTGAGGCAAGAGAATCACTTGAACCCAGGAGGTGGAGGTTACAGTGAGCCAAGATTGTGCCACTGTACTCCAGCCTGGGCGAAAGAGCGAGACTCCATCTAAAAAAAAAAAGAAGAAGAAGAAAGGGAGGGAGGGAGGGAGAAAGGAAGGAATAAATACAGAATCTCAGGTCCCATCCCCAGCCCATGGAATCGGCTTCTGAATTGTACCAAGCTCCCCTGGTGATCCTGGTGCAGCCACCATGCCCCTGGTGAAAGTCTGGGATCACAGGCCTGCTGTAGAAGTTGCCTTTGTTCTGTGCCCTGCATTTCACACACCCTGTGGAAGCAGGTCCAAGCAGCTCGCTTCCCTGTGGCACAGAGAGGTTGAGCCTGATGGCCAAGGTCTCACAGGCAGGGAGATGTGACGCAGGTCCTGTCATGTATAACAAATATTTCCAGACTCTGCTCCGTGTGACAAGCTGGCTGCACGTGGAAGGCTGCGTTAGTTTCCTAGGGCTGTTGTAATAAATTACCATGGATGCCTTAAAACAACAGATTCATTCGGTCCTCGTTCTGAAGGCCACACGCCCAAGATCAGGGTGTCAACAGGGCTATGCTTTCTCCGAAGGCTGGGGAGGGTCCTTCCTGGCTCTTACAGCTCCTCGTGGCTCCAGGAGGGCCTTGGTTTCTGGCTACATTGGTTTCTCCAGTCTCTGCTCTGTTTCTCTGTCTCAATCTCCCTCTCCTTTCTCTTTCTCTCTCTCCTTTTTAAAAAATATATATGAGGTCTTGCTCTGCTGCCCAGGCTGGAGTGCAGTGGTGTGATCATAGCTCGCTGCAACCTCAGACTTTTCTGGGCTCAAATGATCTTCCTGCCTCAGGCTCCTGAGCCCAGCTGATTTTTTTAATTTATTTTTTGTAGTCCCAAAGTCTCACCATGTTGCCCAGGCTGGTCTCAAATTCCTGGCCGCAAGTGATCCTCCCACCTCCGCCTCCCAAGTAGCTGGGATTACAAGTGTGAACCACTGTGCCCAACCTCCTTTCTCTTATAAGGACACTTGTCATTAGATTTAGGGGCCACCTGGATAATCAAGGTTGATTTCATCCTTAATTATACCTGCAAAGACACTTTGGCGTTTTTTGTTTTGTTTTGTTTTTTTGAAGTGACAGGGTCTCGCTCTGTTGCCCAGGTTGGAGTGCAGTCGTGCAATCTTGGGCTCACTGCAGCTTCGACCTCCTGAGCTCAAGTGATCCTCCCACCTCAGCCTCTGAGTGGCTGGGTCTGCAGGTGCAGCCACCATGCCCAGCTCAAAGACACTTTGAATAAAGTCACATTCACAGGTTCCAGGCGTTAGGACGCAGCGGTATCCTTTTGGGGTGGACATTCGCCAGTACACAGGCGTCTGCTGCCTGTGTCCCATGCTCCGCCCCATCCCACACTCACAGGAACAGTGCAGCCACGTGGGTTTCCCAGCGATGAGAGCGGAAGGATGGCAAGAGCTGACGGCACAGCTGCAGGCAGTGCTCCCTGCCTGGACATGGCACTATGGCACCAGGCCGAGACAGCCCGTGTGTCTGCAGCTGGGGTCATTATCACCATCACTGCCAGCCATACCACACGCATGGCCAAGAGGCCCGGTGGCACCATTCCTTGCCACCTTTTTGCTTATAATGTCTCCACTCTCATCAGTGATATCTAGAAAAAGACACCCTCTTATTTCCCACGTTTTTCGATCCTTTGGGTCCCACCGTGTCAGCAACAAATGACATTGGAGGATGACCCTGTACAGACCCCAGAGATGCCTCCCGGGGGTCCCCAGGTGGCGCTCTCCCACGGGACCCCATAGTACCTCAATTGTAACACCAGGGGGCAGCACTGAGACATGCTTGTGCTTCCAGGCTCAAAGACCCAGATTCAAATCCTGTTTATGTCAGTAACTCACTGCGTAACTGTAGAGGAATTAATTCACCTTCCTGAGCTGCAGTCTTCTCTTCTATAAATTAGGAATAATATTAGAACCTGCCTCGTACTGTTATTGGGAGGCATCAAGCTTCACAGTACATAGTAGGTGCTTACTAAGTGTTGACTACTCTCCTTACCACATACGTGTCCAGCTTTCCTAGGAGACATGAAATGTACCAAGACTTGAACTGAATCATACTAAATTTGTATACTCAGAACCTGGTACACAGTAGGCACCTAATAATTGTTTAATATTAGAAATAAGACTGCAGCAAAAATGGGAGGAAAGGTACTTGGAGCAAAGAGATACTTTTTCAATGAGACCCCCCTTCCATGCTCATCTTGTGTTTGTTTACTCAGATAGCATTTATTGAGTGCCTACTGTGTGCCCAGCACTTGCTAGACACTGGGAACACAGCTGTGAGCCCACAAACACCGATATGGTCCCAGCCCTCAGAGGCTTGCCTTTGAGTGGAAGAAGTGACCAGATCATCAGTCACATAGCCTGTCATCACAGTCACAGAGGGATACCAGATGTCTAGTGCTTGGGAGTACGGAGAGGCAGGAAGACAGAGGGAAACAGAAGGGGCTTACTGCCCCCCGCTTGGAAACGAGCCCTCGTTTGAGAGTGTGTTCTCATGGGACCCTCATCTTTCTGGAGAGAAGACCATTAAAACAGGTTACAGGACGGCCGGGCGTGGTGGCTCACGCCTGTAATCCCAACACTTTGGGAGGCCGAGGCAGGCAGATCACAAGGTCAGGAGTTCAAGACCAGCCTGGCCAATATGGTGAAACCCCATCTCTACTAAAAATGCAAAAATTAGCCAGGAGTGGTGGTGGCTGCCTGTAAGTCCCAGCTACTCGGGAGGCTGAGGCAGGAGAATCACTTCAACTCAGGAGGTGGAGGTTGCAGTGAGCCGAGATCGCCCCACTGCACTCCAGCCTGGGCAACAGAGTAAGTCTTTGTTTCAAAAAAAAGTCACAGACCAGGGGCCACTCGAGGTCCCAAGATTGCTTTGGAACTTTCTGGAAGGTCCGTGTGCCCTCTCTCCTCTCTCTCCAAAGCCCAGGAGCAGCGAGGTCATTTCAAACCCAGTGCTGACTCCACGAGTCTGATTTCCCAGCTCTCCTCCCCAGAAATGCAGGGGCGGGAGAGCTGTCCCCAGCTGTCACCGAGTTAGAGAATGAGGAGCCTTAACTGATGGAGACGTACCATACGAACAGCCCCTTTAGGGCCTCTAATTCATTTTCGAGACATTTAAGAATAACAAAATGTTTTAATGATTTCTTAGGGGAATTAGGAAGACATATTTTTGTTCTCATTAAATTTTATCCTCAGACACAAGAACCAAATGTCAGATGTGTGTTGGGCGCTCCCAGCTTCCCTGCTCACTGCTGGCCCCCCAGTGCCAACCCCCTCCGTAAAAATAACACTCCTGGAAAATTCACCGGGACGCGCACGCTCCTGTTTTTATATTTCTTGACAGGCAAATTATTTGTCGAAATACTCCTCCCCGCCACCCGAAGCCACACAAGTCCTGATTCAACATTTTTGTTTTGAGTGACTGCTGCCAACACAGATCTTTGGCAGAGAATACGACAGAGCCTGATGGCTCAGCAAGTATTTTGATAAGTGTGCAGCCTGGATGTCTGTAATTACCAAAGAAAACCGTAAATCTTTTGGATATTGTTCACACAGATGTGGCGTGAAGTGAGAAAAAAAGCAGTAAAACGTGTTAAAAGCATAATTAATGTCATTGTTGTGGGTGATGATGTGATTTAAACCTCTCTGACTTCTGTATTGGTGACGGCTGATTCCTTTATCGCACTCATAGAGTCACTAGGTACCGACCCAAGCTTCAGAAGGCTAACCTGTTAACTAAGTGATTAGTTAAAAGGAAAAAAGAAAAAGAAAAAATAAATAAATAAAGCAAGGCGGGAGGAAATGAGGGAGGCAGATGAACGCTGCTGAGGAGATAAGAGACAGGTGAGTGCTCCAAAACATTGTTTTCTGCTGTGCTTCAGTCTTTACAAATCTGATGCAGATTTGCGATTCCTGGCAGGGATTTCTCCCCCTGCTCCTTCTCCTGGGGGGCGAGGCTGGTCAGGGAGGTGCTCAGGCTATAGAGGCAGACACATCTGAGCGGAACTCAGCTCGGTGTTTTTGTGCTGTGTGACCTTGGCCAGGGGCTTTAACCTCTCTGAGCTCTGGTTTCTGTGTCTTTAGAAGAGGGAGAGTAATAGAACCTCCTCAGGGGTGACATGAGGATTTGCTACGCGGTACATGAAAGCATTCAGCAGGGTTGAGTAATCTGCAGCCCATTGGCATCCGGGTGTAAGCGTTATAGGAGTGACGACCGTCTGCTGTCGATTCTGTGAGGTTCTGTCTGTCATCAGGGATGTCAGGTAAGCAGTGGTGCAGGCGACAGGGTTCCTGAGCTGATAGAACAGGAAAATGCTCTACAACATTTAACGTTTTTAAATTTGTCTCCTCCATTATAAAAGTAGCATATGCGTGCTGTCAACGTCAGAAAATAGAGAGAAACAGAAAGAGGGAAAACGACCCGCTAGAAAAGCGTTTTGTTGTTTTTCTTTACTGCGTTTTTTCCCTGTGTACTTTTTCAAAACAGTCACTGATTCTATGGTACCGTTTGGATTTGTTTCCTTTCTCTGACACGAAGCATTCATATTTCCCTGTGTGATTACAGATCTCAATAACTTTGGTTCGTTGTATAAGCCTAACAATCTCTTGTGTGGCTGTATTGTAATTTACCTAACCCCTCTCCAACACGGGGCTGTTAGGGTGCTTGGGAATGCACAGCCTGTTGGTGCTGTGCTGTACCAAGAAGGAAACCTGGGAAGGAAAAATACATCGTACCCTTGTATTGACCACAATCCTAGGATCAGTGACCAGAAAGAATGTGCTTCTCCTTGCTGATTTTATACTGCAGTCCTTTATTTACTAGTTCACTAAATATCTTTTCACATATAAAGCATTTATATTTATTCCTTTAGAAATCTCTGGTTTATGTCTCCTTAGCCCATTTTTCTACCAGAGAGTGAATTATTTTCTTATTGATTTGTAGACACTCTTTGTATATGAGGGATACTAACCTTTGTCCAGGTATACATGTTTCATATCTTCTCCCCTGGTTTGTCTTTTGTTTCTTAACTTAGTGTATAATGTCTCTCGTCTATGGTGTGTAGCAGGCATTCAAAAAAATATTTGTAGAAAGCAAGAAATCTTAGCAAACATTTGCTTTGTAGCTTCTGAATATCAGGTCCTGTTTTTAAAAACCTTTCTCACCTCAAGGGTATGAGGAGTTTTTTTTTAGCACTTTTGTGTTCTTAATTTTTAAATATTTACATTTGAAGCAGCTGAAATATAATAGACACTGATAGAAGTAGCAGGGGAGGTAAAGCATCTAGCTTTGTTTTTGTCCCAAATGACTCGTTTCAGCGCCATCTAGTGGATAAGCCACCTGCACAACTAGAGGAAATGGAGATTTTCCATGATTAGAAACTGCTAACCTTCCCCTCTCCTCTGCCTCCTCCATGCGCACGCCTCTGCTCAGTTAGTCCTGTAATGGTCAGTGGTACACTGAAGGGCAACATAAAACAGTATTTCACTCGTTAAAAAAGGAAAAGCTGAACAATGTCAAATTTTCCTGAAGATGACAGTTAACTTTATTTTATTTTTTTTATTTCTGAGGTATAGTCTCACTCTGTCACCCAGGCTGGAGTGCAATGGTGCAATCTCAGCTTACTGCAACCTCCGCCTCCCGGGTCCAAGCGATCCTCATGCCTCAGCCTCCCGCGTAGCTGGATTACAGGCACACACCACTATACCCGGCTAATTTTTATATTTTTAGTAGAAACAAGGTTTCACCATGTTGGTCAGGCTGGTCTCAAACTTCCGACTTCAGGTGATCCACCTGCCTCGGCCGTCCAAAGTGATGGGATTGCAGGCGTGAGCCACCACACCCAGCTGACAGTCACCTTTAGAAGGCAGTGTCCCACCATTTCCTGCCACACCTCTGCCCATGCTATTTCCTCTGCCAGGAGCACCCTCTCCCCACGGCCCCCTGGCTAAACTTTGCTATGTATTCTGGTTGTCTGTCTTTGGGTCATGTTGTCCCTGCTGAACCCAAGAGTCCCCAAAGGCAGGGCTGGACTTGAGCTTGAGTTCCCACAGGGCCAACATGACCCAAAGACAGACAGCTAGAACACGCCGCAGAGAATAGGCTTCAAGGAAGGATAGCTGGGGAGAAGCCACAGAGAGGGAGGCCTTTGGACCTGGTTTTAGAGGTCAACATGCCACCAAGTGGAGGTCATTTCTGGGGTACTTTCTGCATGTCAGGCAGTCTGTTCAGCCCTTACAGAAACAAACTCACTGATTCCACATGCACACACACCCTGGGAGGTAGCTTCCATCCTCCTTCCTCACTGGGAAGCTGAAGAAGTACAGGCTCAGAGAATTCAAGCCATTTGCCCAAGGTCACACAGCAGAAAAGTGATGCAGCCTGAATCTAGGCCCGGCCCTGACCCAGCTCCTACCCATTACCCCAGTGCAGGATGAATTTAAAAAATCCAAGGAGCTTGGACAAAGCCATTGGAGATTTGAGCTCTAAAAATAGTGAAAAACAGTTCAAGGGTCTCTGCTGCCAGTGGATTGAAAAGTTCCAGGCTGGAAGGATGTGGCTTTTGCTGAAATGCAGATGTGTTACTCAAGGAAGAACAGGTAGAACTTTCGTTCAGGAGAGACAGTCACACAGCTCCCAGTGCAGCGGGTGGAGGGCGAAGGAGCAAGACTCCAGGTCGAAGGACCTCCCTTCAGAGCCGGCCCAATCCTGTGCTGCCATATTGCTTGCCACATCACACTTAACTTCTCTAAGCCTCAGTTTCCCCAATGTAAAATGTGGATAATGACCTCCCCTCATTAAAGGGGCCATTGGATGTGTTCATTGAGCAACAGAGAACACTATACATGGTGCCCAGCTCAGTCATTGCCCCTGCAATTTATTCAGTAAATATTGAGTGCCTACTGTTTGCCAGGCACTCTGTCAGCAACAGGGGCATGATGCTGAGCAAAACAGACCCCACCCCTCCCCTCCCAGAACTTTCAGTACAGCTCAGTATATAAGAACTTAATTTTGGCCAGGTGCAGTGGCTCATGCCTATCATTCCGGCACTTTGGGAAGCTGGGGCAGGCGGATCACGAGATCAGGAGTTCAAGACCATCCTGGCCAACATGGTGAAACCCTGTCTCTACTATAAATACAAAAATTAGCTGGGCATGGTGGCACACACCTGTAGGTCCAGCTATTTGGGAAGCTGAAGCAGGAGAATCACTCAAACCTGGGAGGCAGAGGTTGCAGTGAGCCAAGACCATCCCACTGCACTCCAGCCTGGTGACAGAGCGAGACTCCGTCTCAAAAATAAAAATAATAATTTTTTTCTTGTATTTTTAGTAGAGACAGGACTTCCCCATGTTGGCCAGGCTGGTCTCGAACTGCTGACCTCAGAAGATCCGCCCGCCTTGGCCTCCCAAAGTGCTGGGATTACAGGCACGAGCCACAGCCTGGCCAAGAACTTTATTTTGATTGTAAGATGTGGATTTGAGTCCTGTCTCTGCTATCCCCTGGCTGGGTGGCCTTGAGTAACTGGCTCAGCCAACCTCTCTGAGCTTCTGTTTCCTCGTTTGGAAAACAAACTTACCTCCCAGTACCACTGGGAGGGCTGAGGAAGGTGAGGAGTGTAAAGTCCTTAGCCAGGTGTCTGGCACATAGTAAATGCTCAGTAAACAGCAGCTGTTGCTATTATTGTGGTTGCTCATGGTATTATTATTACCACCAGCACCCAGTGCCAAAAAGAAGACCCTCATTCCCAGTCTCTCTGACCTTGCCCAAGCCAGGAGGCCCCCCCCCCCACAGCAACTGCCGACTGCCTGGAAAACGGAGTGGGTAGATGCAAGGCTCACAGCTGCATATAAGGGCTTGGCACCCCATCTGCTATTGAAAAGTCTAGATTAAAGGATCAAAGTTAGTCTTGCTGCCACCATCAATAGCCTGAGCCTCCCACCCCCGCAGGCGCCTGGAGCCCGGGCCCAGATGGGAGAAGGCTTCTGTCTGGAAGATATTTTGGAGGGGTGCATGCATACTTCTGCATAAATGTGTTTCTAAACAGCCTCTCGGACAGCCTTTCCGGCTCTATGTTTCCTAAAAAAGCTCCAAATGCCACTTTCCTTCAGATGGACATAGTGGGAGGATGGACACAGCTTTCCCTAGATTCCCCAACCCCCCGCCGCAAAAAAAAAAAAAAAAAAAAAAAAAAAAAAAAAAAAAAACACCAACAGCATCCGCTAGTGGTGAAAGATGGAATAGGTGATGTTACCCACCTCCCTGACAGTGCCTTTAGAAAGCCTCGTGTGGTCTGAAGATATCTGGCCTTTGACTGTGCTCTCTGTGGGCTTGGATCCCATTTAACAAAATGAATTGGTCACTTTGCTAAGTAGTTTGTGCCCCAGAGCAGGTTGGTGTGTGTAGGACAAAGGCGGGGACGCTTCCCCACGATGTCCCCATCCCTGCATGCCCATCAGGACTTGCCACCTCTGAGGTTCATAGTGAGTCCAAGTCTGCCGCTCATCAAAAGGATCTGTTGCATTTAAACACTTTAGATTTGGGGTCTGCACATCCAGGTTGGATCTAAGGCTGTTTGATGGTCTCGGCCTCCACCCTGGTCTGTCTCTTGACCGTCTGCGTACTGCGTGTTGCGGGAGTGAGTGGGGAAATGAAGTCCCGCTCACACCCTGTGTAGTGCTGGCAGCTCTGGGCAGCCGCGTGTGTCGGCTGGAAGGCTTCGGGAGAAGTGCTGAGCCCCACGGGAACCTGCCTTGCTGGCTCCAGGCGAGGAGTTGCACGGATGCTCGGTCCCTTCTCCTGACACCGGGAGGCCAGGCTTGCCAGACGCTGGAGGCGGGTCTCACTGGTGATTTTAGAGGACGGGGCTTGGCGGAAGCCAGCATTTCCCCAGGTGCAGAGTCCACATGATACTGGAGGCAGCCTGGGTGTACCCGGACCCAAGACTGAGACTTGGAACACAACTCAGGATGTGCGGTGTCGCCTTTCTGCTTCCTTCTGAGTCAAGTCTCAGACTGGGGCACCTTGAACACCTCCACGCCACCTGCAGCTCTCCCCTTCGGACATCAGGAGAGGTGGCCCAGGCTCAAGGTCTCGGGCAGGCCACAGGGTCTAACGAAAATTCAAATTCAGTAACATCCATTTTGTGTTTTGTTTTGTTCTTTGCATTTATTTTTATGGTTGAAGCACCTTCTACTTATGATACAAGACCTTGATTTTCTATTTATGAAAATGAGACGAAACATTCCTTTAAAATATATATATTTTTAAAAAGTGAGTCAGCCGGGCACAGTGGCTCATGCCTATAATCAAAGCACTTTGGCAGGCTGAGGCGGAAGGATCGATTTAGTCCAGGAGTTTGAGACCAGTCTGGCCAATATAGCAAGACTCTATCTCTACAAAAAATTTTAAAAATAGCTGGGTGCCAGGCGCGGTGGCTCACGCGTGTAATCCCAGCACTTTGGGAGCCTGAGGCAGGTGGACCACGAGGTCAGGAATTCAAGACCAGCCTGGCCAAGATGGTGAAACCCCGTCTCTAGTAAAAATACAAAATTTAGCTGGGCATGGTGGTGGACACCTGTAATCCCAGCTACTCGGGAGGCTGAGGCAGGAGAATCACTTGAACCCAAGAGGCAGAGGATGCAGTGAGCCTAGATTGTGCCACTGCACTGCAGCCTGAGTGACAGAGCAAGACTCTCTCTAAAAAAACAAACAAAAAACAAAAAAACCCACATAGCTGGGCATGGTGATGTGCCTGTAGTCCTAGCTACTGGGAAGGCAGAGGTGGGAGGATCAGTTGAGCCCAGGGTGTCCAGGCTGCAGGGAGCCTCCAGGATGGGTGACAGAGTGAAACTCCGTCTCATGCCTGGGTAACAGAGTGAAACTCTGTCTCAAAATAAAAATAAATAAAAAATGAGTCACATAGGGCAGATGTCAAGTTAATCATCTTTCAGGGACATACGGACATGGCTACAATTATAAAGCGAATACATCAGTGTCTGGCATTTGGGTCGCATTGGCTTGGTGGAGAGGCCTGGGTTCAAATCCATCTGTGTCTTTTTCTTGCCTAGTGATCTTGAGCAAGTGGCTTCCCTTTGCTGGGCCTTCGTGCTCTCATCTGGAAAAGAGGGATGATAGTGATGTCTCACGTAGTTGTTTCGATAATTTAAATGAGATATAAGGATGTGCAAAGTGCCCGGCACTTATTGGAGGTGGGGTTAAGAAATTCGAGTTCCTCTGAGCTCTTGGCTCAGGATATCACGTTGAGGGGGAGTCTCATCGGCCCCCTGCCATACCCAGCCTCAGGATGTGGGGGCCCCATCTGCCCCAGGATAGATAGTTGCTAGAGTTAGAGAGGAGCACAGAAACTCAGGTTGGAGGGCCATAGCCCACTCTGAACCTAGCTGCCGCCCTTGGCCACAGTGCCCCGCCCTCCCAGCTGCCGCCCTTGGCCACAGTGCCCCGCCCTCCCAGCTGCCACCCCTGGTCACAGTGCCCCGCCCTCCCAGCTGCCACCTCTGGCTGCAGTGCCCTGCCCTCCCAGCCTACCCAGGGAGGGGAGAGGAAATTGGCACTGGGCGTCCCCTGGGCCAGCCTCAAATCCCCATTTGTGAAATGGGTTGGTTGTTGTGAAGATGGAGCAAAGTTGTATTTCTGGGGCTGGGTGCGGTGACTCACACCTGTAATCCCAGCACTTTGGGAGGCCGAGGCGTGTGGATCACGAGGTCAGGAGTTCGAGACCAGCCTGGTCAATATTGTGAAACCCCGTCTCTACTAAAAATACAAAATTTAGCCGGGCATGGTAATCCCAGCACTTTGGGAGGCCAAGGCAGAAGAATCGCTTGAACCCAGGAGGCGGAGGTTACAGTGAGCCAAGATTGTGCCACTGTGCTCCAGCCTGGGCAACAGAGCAAGACTCCGTCTCAAAA
>NW_016107323.1:8282693-8310998 GCF_001604975.1 Cebus imitator
AAAAAAAAAAAAAAAAAAAAGAAGAAGCTGTATTTCTGGGACAGTAACCCCAGGGGACGATTGGTGGGACGGTCAGCCACTGCTTCCTTATCTGATGCTAGCTGTTTCTCCTCGTATTTCCTGTATCTAGAACACTCCCTCGAGACCCCCTGCTAACTCGTTCATTAGGGCTCCATGGAGACACCCCTGCCCCGACCACCCTGCCCAGTCAACACCCCTCCGTCTCCCCAGCCCTGCTTCATTTGGCTTCTAAGCCTGTCTGACTGCGGTTGCCTCACCCATCCTTTGTCCGTCATTCCCTCTAGAATGTCATCCTCAGGAGGGCAGGGATTTTCTCTTATTTCCGCCTGGACCTCCGCGCCCCAGAACCTTCCCCAATGCACAGCGAGCACTCGGGAAATATTTGGCAACTGAAGAAATGCTGTCAACATATAGTGGACTGGCGGATAAATGACAACTGCATTAGGGACTCTTGGTCCCCTGTCACAGCTGTAACAAATACCGTGAGCTTAGGACTTAAAACAACACGCATTTATGACCTAACTGTTCCGCAGAACACAAGTCCAAGGTGGGTCTCACTGGGTGAAAATCAAAGCATTCGCAGGGCTGTGTGGTTTCTGGAGGCAGGAGGCTGCAGGGCAGAAGTCGTTTCCTTGTCTTTTCCACCTTCTGGGGCTGCCCACGTTCCTTGGTGCATGGCCTCTTCCATCTTCAAAGCCAGCCGGGCAGCTTCTTCAGTCTCTCTCTGATTGTGATCTCCTTCCGTCTGCAACCTTCAGTCCCTGTGCGTACAACATAACACACTCACAAGCGGAGTGCAGTGGCTCACACCTGTAATCCCAACACTTTGGGAGGCTGAGGCGGGAACATCACCTGAGCCCAGGAGTTTGAGACCAGCCCAGGCAACATAGTAAGACCCCGTCTCTACAAAAATTAAAAAATTATCTGGGCATGGTGGCACGTGGCTGTGGCCCCAGCTACTCCAAGGCTGAGACTGGAGGATTGATCGTTTGAGCCCAGGAGGTCAAGGTTGCAGTGAGCCGTGACTGTGCCACTGCACTCTGGCCTGGGCGACAGAGCAAGACCCTGTCTCTTAAAAAAAAAAATGAAAAACACTCACAGGTTCTGAGGGTCCAGATGTCTTTGAGGAGGCATTATTCTGCCTCCCACAGAGATGCCATCATGGAAAACTCTAAAACTCTGTGGTACCCTGCCCTCTCACCCAGAGCTCTAATAATTTCATCATTTCGATCACAAGGTCAGGAGTTCAAGACCAGCCTGGCCAATATGGCAAAACCCTGTCTCTACTAAAAATACAAAATTTACCTGGGTGTGGGGGCACATGCCTGTCATCCCAGCCACTCGGGAGGCTGAGGCAGGAGAATCTCTTGAACCCAGGAGGTAGAGGTTGCAGTGAGCTGAGGTCACGCCATTGCCCTCCAGCCTGGGCAACAGAGCGAGAATTTGCCTCAAAAAATAATAATAATAATTTCATCATTTATCACACTTTTCACGCAACCCACGTTAATTGAGCACCTACTATGTGAAGAGCCAGTGCTGGACCCAGAAGAGGAAGGGAAGACTCAGGAATGAAAACGAGATTCCCCTGGCATTCCATGGCTGTCAGGTTCTCTGAGAAACGTCTTCCAAACATTTTAAAGATTTTTTGTCATTTCTCTCTCTTTCAATTTGTGTTTGTAAGAGCAGCCAGTGACATTTAGCTGATACATCGAATAATACCGTTGGACAAACTAAACAGGAGGCCCTCGGGTTTGCCAACTGCCCACAGAGCGTTCTACTCCATGGAAGTTGGCAGAATCCTGCAGTTGTCTGAATGTTAGTAATTTTTTTCTCCCTAACCTAATTCCCAGCAAGGTAGCTCAGGGCTCCATGGATTCCTGCCAGATAGGGAAGGTGGGAAGAAATGAGTTTCCTGGACAACGTGACATCTGGGACCACAGCACCGTGCACTGGAGGAGGAAGCTTAGAGTGGAAGCTCCCAGGGAAGTAGACGATCCTCGTAGCTGTGGACTTCTCAGAGCAGCCAACTGAACCCACAGCCCAGTTCCCCGGGAGATGGAGAGAATGAGGAGGCAGGAGGACTAGTGCCTAGGAGCTGCCAGGTCCCCTTAGAGCATGGGCTTGCCTCCCTGGACGGCAGATGAAATGGGTACAGAAAGAGGGAAGTGGGTTAGACTTGAGTGAAGACTTCCTTCCTATGAGCCTTGCAGCCTTGGCAGTTCCTCCATCCTGCCTGTCTCTCAGTTTGTATTGAGTCCATTGCCACACGTTATGGTTTGAGCTGTGTCCCCCAGAAAGGCATGTTGAAGTCCTAACCAGCAATACCTCTCACTGTGGCCTTATTTGGACTCTTTAGCATCTTTGCAGGATATAATCAAGGTAAGATGAGGTCATTAGAGTGGCCCCTAATCCAGTATGACTGACATCCTTACAAGAAGAGGGGAGTGACATTTACACCAGGCACAGTGGCTCCTGCCTAAAATCCCAGCACTTTGGGAGGCCAAGATGGGAGGATTGCTGGAACCCATGAGTTTGGGACCACAGTGAGCTGTGACCATGTCACTGGCCTCCAGCCTTGCAACAGAGCAAGACCCCATCTCAAAAATAAACAAGGGCCATGCACGTTGACTCATCCCTATAATCCCAGCACTTTGGGAGGCTGAGGCTGATCACTTGAAGTCAGGAGTTCAAGACCAGCCTGGCCAACGTGACAAAACCCCATCTCTACTAAAAATAAAATACAAAAAGTAGCTGGGCATCATGGCGTGCACCTGTAGTCCCAGCTACTCGAAGGCTGAGGCAGGAGAATCGCTTGAACCCAGGAGGCAGAGGTTGCAGTGGGCCGAGATCACACCACTGCACTCCAGCCTGGGCCACAGCCTGAGACTCTGTCTCAAATAAATAGGCCTGGGTCCTCCCTTGGAGCCTTGGAGAGAGCACAACCCTACTGACACCTGGATTTCGGACCTCCGGCCTCCAAAACACTGTGGAGCAGATTCCTCCTGCGGCTGTGCCTAGTCACCACAGACTGGGCGGTTTAAAGCAACAGAAATGTTTTCTCTCAGCTGCGGAATCCAGAAGCCCCCGTCAAGGTGTAGGCAGGGTTAGTTCCTTCTGGAGACTGCGGGGGTGGCACACGCCTCTCTCCCGGCTTCTGGGGCTGCCAGCAGTCCTTGACACTCCTGGGCTTCTAGATGTGTCATTTCCACCTCGGCGTCCATCTTCACGTGGCCTCCTTCCCTGTGTGGCTCTGTGTGTCCTCTCTTCTTCTCCGAGGGACTCCAGTCATTGCATTAGGACCCACCTACTCCAGCGTGACCTCATCTTGATTTCACATCTGCAAAGACCTTAGTTCCAAATAGGGTCACATTCTGATGTTCCAAATTCACATGAACTCGGGAAACGCTGTTCAGCTCAGTGCCCCAGGTCCCGCCAACATTTCCATTCTAACTCTTGGATCTGTGTGCTGGGCCCACTTCTGCCACCACTGTGACTGGAGCCACCATTACGGCTGCTGGGACTACTGCAGTAGCCCCTGTCTGGCGCCCTCTACAGCCCACTTTTCACAGAGCAGCTGGATGAGCAAAGGCAAATTAGAATGTGTCCTCCCTTAAGATAAATCCCACCCCATCTACATTATCAACAAAGGGGCTTTGGATCCACCTGACCACCTGTCCCCATCATCTCCCCCAACTCTACTCCAGCCACTGGGACCTGATGTCATGTCCTCAGATGCCACTGAGCTTTGCACAGATTCCTTCAGCCACCAGCCTTTTGCACAAGCGATGCCTCCCGCCCAGACCTCTTTCCCACGGATCTTCCCTGCTCCCCAGCAGCACCCCTAGTTCCATGTTACCGAGGTCTTTCCCAGTCTCCCCAAGGTGAGTCGCGATCTCCCTCCCCAGGGTCTTTGTTGGTGGAAACATTCTCGATGGTCCCACTGAGCGCCTTTGCAAAGGAGTAGCATCCATCTCCCCCACTGGGATGTCAGCTGCTCAAGCACAGGGGCCTCACCGTCTCGCTCCCCATCGTGCCTCCCACAGACATGGAATAAACACGGGCTGAGTAAAGCAGGCACAAGGATTCAGGTGCCCTGGGGAGCTCTGCCAGCTTCAGACTCGTCACTGCAGAATGCACCAGCACCAGTCACGGATTTCATATCCACAGACTCCTAGTGGGAGAGTCTGTGTTTGTCCCTGTTTTACAGATGGAGAAACTGAGGCTCTGAGAAGCAAAGTGGTTTGGGTCCTCTGGGAGGCAGATGCCAAGACAGCTTTAGATAAGCAAGGGGTTTATTACGGAAGGCCCGTGAAGGAAAGAGGGGAGGGAGAGAGAGGAGGTGGGGTGCTGGTGTGATCCCTGAGAAGGGAGGGAAGGAGGAGGGAGGACTGGACAGAGTGAGCCTCGGACTACAGCACGGCTCTGAGAAAGTCTCGCCCAGGCTGGTAGGGAGCTTCAGAGCAGGATGTATTGGTCACCGCCAGCTGCCATTAAAAACATACCACAGGCAGGGCGCTGAGGCTCATGCCTGCAATCCCAGCACTTTGGGAGGCACTGAAGTGGGAGCTCGTGAGCTCACACAACCACTGTGCAACCCCAGGTGGTAGGTCCTGTTGTTATCTCCTTGTTACTAGTGGGGAAACTGAGGCGCAGGGGCCCCAAGTGACTTTCCCTGGTGGTGTGACAGCCAGCGTTCCACCTCCAGCCTCCCAGCCTGGCCTCCTTTCCCTTTCTCCAAGCATGCCTTTGGGGATTTGGGGAAGTCACAGTGTTCCCCAATTTCTGTATTTTTAGTAGAGACAGGTTTTCACCATGTTGGTCAGGCTGGTCTCAAACTCCTGACCTCAGGCAGTCTGCCCGCCTCGGCCTCCCAAATTGCTGGGATTACAAGTGTGAGCCATGGCGCCCAGCCCGTGGTTTTTAATGGCAGCTGGAGCTGACCAATGCACCCTGCTCTGAAGCTCCCCACCAGCCTGACTGAGATTTTCTCAGAGCCGTGCTGCAGTGAGGCTCAGCCTGTCCCGTCCTCCCTCCTCCTTCCCTCCTTTCTCAGGCATCAGATCAGCATCCCGCCTCCTCCCTCTCCCTCCCCACTTCCTTTCATGGGCCTTCCCCTAATAAATCCCTTGCATGTCTCCTACATCAAGTTCAACTGTGAAGGTGTCTCATAATCACTCTCCCTGCCCATCCCAGCTGTAAGGGATAGACCCAGGGCCAAAGCACTCACATCCAAGGGATCCTGCCTCTATCTGATGATGCCTAATATTGAGTGCGTGCCTGGGATATATTGTAATGGGCATTTGGACAGGGGGACCAGAGAATTCAGTGCATTGTCCAGGGCCACACAGCAGGCCAGCAGCAGGACCAAGGACAGCCGTCCGACTCATGCTGCTGATCTAATAGAAACCAGGGCCCTCATGGCCTGTCTCAAATCAGCCTGGCCCAGGAGACAAGGCCAGGCAGTAGCACAGTAAAGCAGGACACGAGCATTGGTCTCCTCTGGCCTCCCTGGGAATCATTCCCTGTTCTTTACTGAGCACTTATGTGTACCAGGCGCTGTGCTAACTGCTTTACAAAACTTACATCTCAATCTCCACAGTAGCCTTGATAGGTGTGGTTAGTATCACCATTTTACAGAAGGGAAAAATGAGGCTTAAAGGGCTGAAATACTTTACTCAAGACCACACACGAGTAGGCGGTGCACAGAGCCGGGCTCCGAGCTCACTTCCCGCTTCTTGCTCTCGCACTAATCAAATCTCTACTCAAGTGATGCTTTCCTCTCGTGCAGCTCGGAAGGGCCTCTGGTCTGTTCGCCAACCTCTCATTGCCTCAGTTAGTGAAATGTTTATGAAGCACCTACTGTGTGTCAGCAAACAAAACAGACTCTCATAGCCTGTTTCCTCCTCTTTCCTTCCTGGAGACGCACTGCAGGAGTCCGCCCCTCCTGGTTACTTCCTGGCCAGGCTGCCCTGCACAGCCCTCTCTAAGCCATAGGGTTCCCTTTCTCCCCCAAACCTGTGACATCACCTAGGAAAGCCCAGGGAACACCTTGCCCTGCATCCTTCTGAGCATTCAGTCCTCTGTCTCTCTATTATGCGGCCCAGTTTTTAAGGTTCAGCCTTGAAATAAACCTATTAAACCAGTGATTTCTTAGGTCTCCTTTGGCCCAAAACCATGCATTACATGTATCCATCAGGGTTCCTTAGTGCCTTGCAGCAGAAGCCAGCTCTGCAAAACTATTAGGCATGAAAGGAATTTATTAGAAGGCAGAGGGCAGGGGAGAATGGTGAGACCACCTGGGTCAGATGGGACCAGAGCAGGGGGTAGAGACGGATTCATTGAAATTCCCAGGGCAGAGCATCTGATTGGCCACCCTGAGTCAGGTGACCCGCTGCCAGGGGAAGGCGGGGCATCTTGATTGACAGCTCTATTGTATCTGAGAGAGAATGGAAATCACCCATTAGTTAAAGAGGTCCGTCAACTGCGCCATGAACTACCCCACCTGCTCCCTGAAATGACTGATTTAGGACTGAGTCCCTGAGATGTTTGACATATCCCCCAGGGGACTCTGATGTGCCCCTGCTTGGCGCCAGCAAGGTCTCTCAAGGACCTTGTTCTGCCAAACAGGGCCAGTGTCCCTGGACAGCAGCCCAGCCCTCCCTGCCTCACCCTGGGGAACTGACTTCACTCCCGAGCCTCCGTTTTTCCATGTGGGAAATCAGGATCCAGCAGTGCTTGCCTCAGTGTTGTGGTGAAGACCGAGTGAATTCTAGTCTGTGGAAAGGGCTTTGGCCGTTAGGACATGGTTGCAGCCTGACTTTGGCCGAGGCACCTGGATGTCACCACCACCTTCTCCCTCAAGTTGGGGACTCAGGGGCCGCACAGTGTGAAAGGAAGAGGCCTAAGGACCCGTCTCAGCCTGCCACCAGCTCTCCAACAGATTTCAGGGATAACATCAGACCCCACTGTGCCCTGGGATGGAAGGGGTGTTGACATATTGATCTGATAGGTGCCTCCCCAGTGTGACTTTCTAAGCTGGGATCTTTGGGTCCTAGCGTGGAGTTAGCTCAAAGCACGATGATTAGATTCTGGATCTCTGGGGGACTGATGCACACAGGTGAAGCCATCCCCTGTCCCAGGTTCCACAGAGCATCCCTGCCTAGACAGCCAGCGCCCAGAATGCCAGAGCCTGGTGTGCTGCCTTGTCTAGGGCTGATGAAAGCAGACAGCACTGGGCAAGCCCCACGCTGTGCCTGGCGCTATGCAATTCTCTGCATACCTTCTCTCCCCCAGTCCTTAGCCACCCTGCACATGCAGCCCCATTGTACAGATAAGGAAACAGAGGCTCCAGGAGGTTAGCTTGGCCAATTGCAGTAGGAGCTGACACTGGATCCTTAACTCATTACTGCCTTTCTCAGTATCTTTAACGTCTTGCCAATGGGAATTCCTGGGGAGGTCAGTCGTGGTGGCTCACACCTGTAATCCTAGCACTTTGGAAAGCCAAGGCAACAAGATCACTTTAGGCAGGAGTTTGAAACCAGCCTGGGCAACATAGCAAGACCCTATCTCTACAAAAATTTTAAAAATAGTGGCCGGGCGCAGTGGCTCACACCTGTAATCCTAGCACTTTGGGAGGCCAAGGCGGGCAGATCACCTGAGGTTGGGAGTTTGAGACCAGCCTGGCCAACATGGCGAAGTACTATCTCTACTGAAAATACAAAAATTAGCCAGACATGGTGGTAGCTGTGGTCCCAGCTACTCAGGAGGCTGAGGCAGGAGAATCGATGGAACCCAGGAGGCAGGGGTTGCAGTAAGCCAAGATCGAGCCACTGCACTGCAGCCTGGGCAACAGAGCAAGACCTTGTCTCTAAATAATAATTTGTGGGAATTAGGAAGTTTCTAGTTTATAAGTGGAGGAACTGAGGCTCCAGGACCCCTGGTATCTGGCCCCTGTGCTGGACTTTGGACTCTGTGAGCTTAATGACTGTTTTACACTGTATCTGCAAAGGAAGGCAAAAAGACAGAGCCTTGAAATCTATGGACCTGAATCAAAGGTCCGGTCAGCCCCTGTTCCCATCAACCTCTCTGGGGTGCCACCTGAGGCCAGCTTCCCCCAAGACAGAGCACACAGCCAGCAAGGAGTGACCTGCAGGGCCTCGGAGCAGAATGAAATGTCAATACCTAATCCCTGCGACGGGGTGAGTGACAGACATCCCTTATCACCCAAGCATCGTCGTTTGGCTCGATGGGCTCACGGCCAGCAGGGCCCCTGGGCCACGAGCCGGATCCTCCCCATCCTTGGAACCCGAGCAAGCCCTCTGTGGCCCTGCGCGGTCCGCTTGGCACCACACCGTCTTGTGTTTGTCTAACTTCCCTGACCCCTGAGAGTGCTCGCCGCCTTTTTCCTCCTTTCTCAAAAACCAGGACACAATAGGAAGCGTTTCCTTGAACTTATTAAAAAATCCAGACTTGTAAATTAATTTGTTCGTGTTGTACAAAGGCAGTGCAGATGGACTCATTAGCATGCACACAACAAATAATTATAGATGAATTTTTAGCTGGCCTGCCTAATGCGCTTGCTGGGTTAATTATGTCAATGTATAATTACATCAGCCCGGGGAGACATAATGGCATACCCTGCTGCGCAGGCCCTGCCTAATGACGGGGCGTGGGGGCTGCCGGCAGACGAAAGCCACCGCCGCCTTCCCACACACCTGCTTACCTCGGCATGGATGCCCATTGTCCGAGCCCCTGCCACCTAAACGAACAGACCGCAGCAGAGTAAAACAGGGAAGCTGCCTTGTTCCAGCCAGACCTGAAGGCCCCATGTACAGGAACTGCCCCGTTTCTTCCATCAGCAGATATTTATTGGGTTGGACTGTAGGTCACACTTCATGGTAGGTACAAGAATTCCAGCAGAGTAGAGGTGGAGGGGGGTCAAAAACAGATGCAGTTTGGCTTCCCTTGTGGAGTTTGCAGTCCAGTGGGTGTTATTTAGAACTGCAGTGGGTACCATGAAGGAAAGATGCAGGCAGCTCATATCAGAGGACGGGTGAGTCGAGGAGGGCTTCCTGGAAGAAGTGGCATTTGAATTGCAATATGGAAGGCAAGTAAGTGTTAACTAGCTGAAAGGAATAATTCAGGGGAGGGTGTTCCTGGCAGAGGCTTCTGTGCAAACAGTCTCAGATGGGAAGGTAAGAAGAAGCCACTGTGACTGGAGCTCAGAAAGAAGTGAGGGCTTCTGCTTGCCCTGAGCTAGCCAAGTGTCCGGTGCCATGTGGAGTATTTTACATGGATCCTTATTACAGCCCCATGAGATTGCTACATTTATGGAGAGGCACAGAGAGGTAGAGTCACCTGCCAAAGTCACATAGCAATCCCAAGAAGCAAGTATAGATTAGCAGACTCCAGGGACCTTGATGTCCACTCTCTTAATCCTTCTACTCCCTAGCAGAGAGCAAGGGCCAAGCAGATGCTAGCAGAAAAATCTGGGAGAGGGGCCAGGCACAGTAACTCATGCCTGTAATCCCAGCACGTTGGGAGGCTGACACAGGCAGGTCACCTGAGGTCAGGAGTTCAAGACCAGCCTGGCCAACATGGTGAAACCCCAGCTCTATTAAAAATACAAAAATTTGAGGGCTGGGGGCAGTGGGTCACGCCTGTAATCCCAGCACTTTGGGAGGCTGAGGTGAGTGGATCACGAGGTCAGGAGTTCAAGACCAGCCTGGCTAAGATGGTGAAACCCCGTTTCTACTAAAAATACAAAAATTAGCTGGGCATGGTAGTGTGTGCCTATAATCTCAGCTACTCAGGAGGCTGAGGCAGGGAACTGCTTGAACCCGGGAGGTGGAGGTTGCAGTGAGCCGAAATCATGCCACTGTGCTCCAGCCTGGGCGACAGAGCAAGATTCCGTCTCAAAAAAAGAAAAAAATGTGGCCAGGTGCAGTGGCTCACACCTGTAATCCCAGCATTTTTGGAAGCCAAGGTGGGTGGATCACCTGAGGTCAGGAGTTCAAGACCAGCCTGGCCAACACGGTGAAACCCCATCTCTACAAAAATACAAAAATTAGCTGGGTGTAATGGCACACACCTGCAATCCCAGCTACTCAGGAGGCTGAGGCAGGAGAATCACTGAACCGGGAGGTGGAGGTTTCAGTGAGCGAAGATCACGCCACTGCACTCCAGCCTAGATAACAGAGCAAGACTCCATCTCCAAAAAAAAAATCATAATTCAAAAATTAGCCAGGCATGATGGCACACACCTGTAATTCCAGCTATTTGGGAGGCTGAGGCTGGAGACTCGCTTGAACATGGGAGGCAGAGATTGCAATGAGCTGAGATCACACCACTGCACTCCAGCCTAGGTGACAGAGCCAGACTCTGTCTCAAAAAAAAAAAGAAAAGAAAATTCTGGGGAAGGGACCAGGAAGAGGCAGGGCTTCCATGCATTAGGAAGCACTGAACCAGGCCCCAGGCTTCTTGGTCCATATCTAGGAGCCGGCTTTCCTGGGTGCCGTGGACATCATCTGCACCTGCTGGAGCTGTCAAGAGCAGACACGACGACAGGAGGCGTTGGTGTAGCAGAGCAAGAGACCCAGATTCGAGTGTCACATCTCCCCTTCAGCAAGTCACCTGGCTTCTCTGAGCCTCAGTTTCCTCATGTGTGAAAATGTGCTGGACCCAAGCCAGCCCCCAGGGGATGCCGTGAGGATGCTGGGAACCCAGTCCCAAGCGTGGGCTTTGTAGCCTGGAAGGTGCTACACCCACCTCTGGGACGATCTTAGGCCTTGCCTTAGACAGGAACTTGGGGAAAAAGTTGAGGAGGACTTCAGAGTGGAAGGAAGCAAAGTGCTTACGGTGTGAAGGGCTGGGAGAGAGAACCAAATTCCAGGCAGAAGGACCTGCGCGTTCCTCGCCTTTGAGTGACTGGGGAATTGGTGGACATCTTACGTCTAGGTGTGTGTTTTGCCCCTGAAAAAGCCGTTCACCAACAATGTGTCAATGTGTGTCTCAAATGATCGTGGTCACCAGATCCACCAAGAAGCACACCCAGGATTACATTTGAGAGGATGTTGGAGCATAAGAATGCAGGGAGCAGAGAGGCTGGAAGAGCACGTGGAGAGGCGGGGCAGCTGCCTGGGAGCATATCTAGACCCCACACGGCCTGTGGAAGCACTGGACGAGGTCATGGGCGAGTCCTCACTGCAAAGTTGGCCCTCAGAGCAGCCCTGCCTCGGTATCCCCACTGCACACAGGCATGGTTGGCGGGGCCATGGGAAGGTTGGCCTCAGAGCAGTGGATCTCAGAGTAGCAGCCAGATCCTTGCTCCGTGCCCCTCACTGTAGTTGGAGGTCTGCAAGGCACAGCCTCAGAGTGCCACAGATGGCATCATAGAGTCAAGAAAATGCAATGAAGCCAGGGCAACATGGCGAGACCTGTCTCTACAAAATACCACAAAAATTAGCGAGACATGGTAGTGCACACCCTTGATCCCAGCTACTTGGAGGCTGAGGCAGGATGGCTTGAACAGAATCTCACTCTGCTGCTGAGACTGGGGTGCAGTGATGCAGTCTCCATTCTCTGCAGCCTCGACCACCCATACTCAAGTGATCCTCCCACCTCAGCCTCCTGAGTAACTGGGACCACAGGCATGTACCACCATGCCCAGCTTATTTATTTATTTATTTATTTATTTATTTATTTATTTATTGAGATAGAGTCTCACTTTGTTACCCAGACTGCCATGCAGTGGCACCATCTCAGCTCACTGCAACGTCTGCCTCCTGGGTTCAAGAGATTCTCCTGCCTCAGCCTCCCAAGTAGCTGGGATTACAGGCATGTGAACCATCATGCCCGGCTAATTTTTGTATTTTTAGTAGAGACAGGGTTTCACCACATTAGTCAGGCTGGTCTTGAACTCCTGATCTCAAATGATCCACCCATCTTGGCCTCCCAAAGTGCTGGGATTACAGGCGTGAGCCACTGCACCCAGACTACCGTTTTAATTTTTTTGTAGATCTTGCCATGCTGCCCAGGCTGGTCTTGAACTCCTGGGCTCAAGTGATCCTCCCACCTTGGCTTTCCAAATTGCTGGCATCAGCCACTGCACCCAGCCAACCTTTTCTTTTTTGAGACAGAGTCTTGCTCTGTTGCCCAGGCTGGGGTACAGTGGTATGATCTCAGCTTACCTCAATTTCCACTTCCCGGGTTAAAGCAATTCTCCTGCCTCAGCCTCCCGAGTAGCTGGGATTACAAGTATGTGCCACCATGCCTGGCTAATCTTTTTGTATTTTTAGTAGAGATGGGGTTTCACCATGTTGGTCAGGCTGGTCTTGAACTCCTGACCTGAAATGATCCGCCCTCCTTAGCCTCCCAGAGTGCTGGGATTACTGGCGTGAACCACTGTACCTGGCCCAGCCAACTATTATTATTGTTAGTATTATTCCCAGCTGGGCAGGACACCCGCACCCTGGAGATAGCAGGTGCTCCCCTGGGCAAGTGACTGGACAAGGCTGCCCCCTCGTAGAGCAGAAAGTCCACACTACTTCCCGTAAGCCAGCAGGGTGACTCCAGTGGCTCCTGTGGGACCTGCCAGGCCCTGCAGCCACAGCCTAGGTGTCCCCATCCATCAGGCCCTTACCATCCCTGTCTTTCTCTCCCTGCACAGACCCCGTGCCTGTGTTTGAGGCGGCGCGCAGCCTAGACGACAGACTGCAGCCCCCCAGCTTTGAGTCCAGCGGGCAGCCCCGGCAAGACCTCCACACTGCGTGGAAGAGGAACCCTGAGCTCCTGAGCCCCGAAGGTACGGATAAGGCCTTCTCAGAGCATCTGCAATAAACAGCCAGGCTGCAGATCTTCAGAGCCAAACTTGGCCACCCTTGTTGGGGGGTGGCTAGGGCAGGGAACTGGGCAGGTGAAGGACTTCGGTAACCATTTAATTCCTGGCACCGGAAATGCCATTGAGAGTAAAAGAGAAAATTGAGGTAAGCTGAGATCATACCACTATACCCCAGCCTGGGCAACAGAGCAAGACTCTGTCTCAAAAAAGAAAAGGTTGGCTGGGTGCAGTGGCTGATGCCAGCAATTTGGGAAGCCAAGGTGGGAGGATCACTTGAGCCCAGGAGTTCAAGACCAGCCTGGGCAGCATGGCAAGATCTACAAAAAAATTAAAAGTGATGACCTTCTAGAAGAGGAGGTCGTCGTGGACAAGTCAGTAAGACACATGGCCTGGCAGGTAGAGAGAAAGTCAAGAGGCCTGTTCAGGCTCCCACCCTCCATGGCCAGCCCCAAAGTACCCTCTACCCCATGATGAATTCAGCACCAAAAGCACCCACCAGTCCCTGGGATGAGTCCCCACGGGGCCTGCCGAGGTGGGTGTGATGCAGGTGAGGCCAGTGATGGCCGAGCGTCCCCATGTGTGCCCTCCACAGTTGGGGGGAAAAATAACCTGGCAGTTCTTCAGTAGCAGAAATAGTCTCACCACGTGACCCAGCAGGGCCACTGCTAGGCGTGGACCCCAGAGAATGAAAACAAGAGCTCAGAACAGTGTACACAAATGTACACGGCAGCATTACTCACAACAGCAAAAGCAGAAACAACTCCAGTGGCCCGCAATGGCTGAATACATAAACCAAATATCCATAGAATATTACTCAGCGAAAAGGAAGGACACACTGATCCATGCTACAACATGGATGAACTTTGAAAACATGATGCAGGCCGGGTGCGGTGGCTGATGCGTGGAATCCCAGCACTTTGGGAGGCCGAGGCGGGTGGACCACAAGATCAGGATTTTGAGACCAGCCTAGCCAACATGGTGAAGTCCCATCTCTACTAAAAATAAAAAAAATTCGCCAGGCATGGTGGCGTGTACCTGTAATCCCAGCTTTTTGGGAGACTGAGGGCAGAATTACCTGAACCTAAGAGTGGAGATTGCAGTGAGCCAAGATCGCACCATGGCACTCCAGCTTGGGTGACAGAGCAAGACTCTGTCCAGGGAAAAAAGAAGAAAGAGAAACATGGTGCTGAGCGGAAGGTGCTGGACACGAAAGGCCATATAATGTACGATTCTTTTGTGCAATGTCAAAACAGGCAAATCTGTAGAGACAGAAAGGAGACTGGTAGTTGCCAAGGGCTAGAGGAAGGGGTGTGGCTGTTATGGGGAGTTGTTTAATGGGGACACCAGGTTTCCTTCTGGGGCAGTGACCGTGTTCTGGAATTAGTGGTGATGGCTTCACAGAATTGTGACTATGTTAAATGTCACTACAAAATGGTGGTCAAAATAGTGAATTTTTGCCAGGCACGGTGGCTCACAGCTGCAATCCCAGCATTTTGGGAGGCTGAGGCAGGCAGATCACTTGAGGTCAGGAGTTCACGACCAGTTTGGACAACATGGTGAAATCCCGTCTCTGCTAAACATACAAAATTTAGCCAGGCATGGTGGCGAGTACCTGGAATCCCAGCTACTCGGGAGGCTGAGGCAGGAAAATCGCTTGAATCCAGGAGGTGAAGGTTGTAGTAGGCTGAGATCGCGCCACTGCAGTAGCACCTCCAGCCTGGGTGACAGCAAGACTCTGTCTCAAAAAAAAAAAAAAAAAAAAAGTAAATTTTATGTGACGTATATTTTACCACAATTTTAAACGTATAATGAAGCGGGCCGCAGAGGCATGAGGAGGCAGAAGAAGCTCTGCGTGTGCTGACGCTGGCGCCACGGTGGAAATGACCTGTGTGGCGAGGACATGGGGTCCGCAGGGTTCCACAGCTGTGCTCTCTCCAAGGCCCAAGTTGGGAAATTGATTGCAATCGATGATCGATCTGGTTTGCAGAAAGCCGCTCTGGCGTCACGTTGTTCTCTTGACAATGGGGGTTTTCCCTCTTTTTCTCCCTGCAGAGCAGCGAGAGGGGACGTCGCCTGCCGTGCCCACGCTGACCGAGGGAAGCCACCTCCCAGGCATTCCCGGGAAAGCCCTCCTGACAGAAACCTTGCTGCAGAGAAATGAGGCGGAGAAACAAAAGTGAGGAAGGGAGGGTGGGTGGAGGGAGGAGCAGGCAGGGCTGCGGCCGTCCCACCTGGCTGGGCCGTGGGCAGCGAAAGTCTCCTACCAGAATCGACATGCAGATTGGAGATGCAGATGAGGAAGGGCTGTGGGCTTTGGACTCCAGTCAGATCTGGGTTCAAGTCCCACCACAGGAGCTCAGTGACCGGCCCCAGCAAATCACATCATCCTCTGAGCCTCAGTTTCCCACCTGGTAAATGGGGCTAAGGGTAGTCCATTCCTCGGCATTCTCTAGAGAAGCAGAACTGGTAGGATTTTTTAAATGATTAAGACATGTCTTCCTAGGACTTAGCTTATGCAGTTATGGGAGCTGGCGGGTACAAAACTGGCAGAGCAGGAGTTGGTACTACCATCTTTCTCTTTTTATTTTACAATAATTATAACGTTTTAGAGACAAGATCTTGCTCTGCCACCCAGGCTGTAGTGCAACAGCATAATTATAGCCCACTGCAGCCTGTAGTCCCGGCACTTTGGGAGGCCAAGGCAGGAGGATTGCTTGAGGCCAAGGGTTTAAGACCAGCCTGGGCGACAGAGCTGGAGTGCAGTGGCATCTCAGCTCACTACAACCTCCACCTCCCAGGTTCAAGAAATTCTGCTGCCTCAGCCTCCTGAGTAGCTGGGATTACAGGTGTGCACTACCACACCTGGCTAATTTTTGTATTTTTAGCAGAGACAGGATTTCACCATGTTGGCCAGGCTGGTCTCAAAATCCTGACCTCAGGTGATCCTCCTGCCTCAGCCTCCCAACATGCTGAGATTACAGGTGTGAGTCCCTTTGCCCAGCCATATATATATATATACACATACAAACACACACACACACACACACACACACACGAATATATATATATTTCTTTTTTTTTTAATTAGCCAAGCGTGGTGGTGTACACTTATAGTCCCAGCTACATGGGAGGCTGAGGCAGAGCAGAGGATCACTTGAGCCCCAGATGGTCGAGGCTGTAGTGAGCTATGATCGCGCCACTGTACTGCAGCTTGGGCAACGGAGCAAGACCCTGTCTTTAAAATAAAAGAAAACAGAGGAAATGTTACTCCCCCAGGCAGTATCAATAACTCACAATATTGAGGAACTGTTGAGGGCTGGGCACCCCACTGAGCATGCTTCACAGCATCCCCTGAGGCAGACCCGATCAGAAACCCCATTTTATAGATAAGGAAACTGAGGCCCAGAGAGGTTGCTTGCTACTATACATTTTTGCCCCTAAAAATCCTGGCAGAAACTAACAGGGGCAGCCATGCCAGGGCCCATGCAGGCAGTGGAGCAGCAGGACAGCCAGGTGCCTGAATTCATGTCTAAGGATTTGCAGAAAGACAGAGGTGCAGCTTACAGGGAATGGCCAAGAGCTGGAAAGCAGGATGGGACTGGACTCGGGGGCCCCGGGTAAGGCCTGTCCCTGCAGGCAGCACGAGCAGGCCTCATCTTTCCACAGGGGCCTTCAAGAAGTACAGATCACTTTGGCGGCCAGACTGGGGGAGGCAGAGGAGAAAATCAAAGTCCTACATTCAGGTATGTGTCGACACCAGGCGGCCCGGACGGAGGACTGGAAGGAAGCGATATTGCTATCAATGAGGGGGACATGGCTTAGGGTCTGCCACATCCAGGTGTTTTAGAATCAAGAGAGCAAAAACAGAGTTTGGGAAGAAAAATCTTACCCAGTGGGGGTCAGAGCCTCTATGCCCGAGAAGCCACATTGTTGTGGAGGATTTGAGACAGAATCATTTCAGGTGGTGGCCAGGCATGGTGGCTCACATTTGTAATTCCAAGCACTTTGGGAGGTTGAGGCGGGAAGATTGCTTGAGCCCCAGAGTTCAAGACCAGCCTGGGCAACATGTCAAGACTCTGTCTCTAATTAATTAATTAATTTAATACAACCCTGGCAGGGGCCAAAACACTACCAAGCCACCAACTTAGGGGAGGCATTGAGGAGGAGTGAGGTCTGGGGCAAGCTAGAGAAATGAAGGCTCATCTAAAGAGACAGCCACTGTTTAGCACCGGCCAGGTGCCGCCCATATGGTCCCCTGTGGCCTCTCCATTTTCCCAGAGAAATTAGAAATCTGGAATTGTATCAAAAGCGCTCATGCATTGTAACACATGAATCCATTCATTGTGTGGGTCTTCCCTGTCCTCCTGTCTGCCAGGCTGGAGCCTCCAGGTGGTTGAGCACATGGACAGCCTTGCCTGGGTCCTGCAGTGACTTAAGGGTGTTGGGGGCGTATACCCCAGGTCATGGCAGACAGCACCACGCCTCTGCCCCCCAACCCAGCCTGGGACCCATGAGCTACCTAGACCCATGGAGAGGACCTCATCCACCCTGCACTGCCCGCCCCAGCCGCTGCACATCCCTCCCACCAGCCTGGAGCCCCTCTAGGGGCAGGAAACTCACTTCCTGTCACCAGTGCTGACTGAGAGAAGGGTCTCCCTCACTACCCCAGCTCCACCTCCCTGGGAGACCCAGCCCCTTCCCACTCGGCGGCGGGGCCTCACCCTGCCTCTGCTTTCTCCCAGCGCTAAAGGCCACGCAGGCAGAGCTGCTAGAGCTGCGGCGGAAATACGACGAGGAGGCGGCGTCCAAGTAAGTGAGCTCTGCTGAGGTGTGCCTCCTCCCTCAAACCCTCCCAGGCAGGCCTCCTCCCTCAAACCTTCCCAGACAGGCCGCCTCCCTCTGGCCTTCCAGTACTTCCCTCCTCACTCTGACCCTCCCAGATACATCTCCTCCCTCTGACCCTCTAGTACTTGCCTCCTCCCTCTAACCCTCCCAGATACACCTCCTCCCTCTGACCCTCCCAGACATGCCTCCTCCCTCTGACCCTCCCAGACAGGCCTTCTCCCTCTGACCCTCCCAGACAGGACTTCTCCCTCTGACCCTCCCAGACAGGCCTTCTCCCTCTGACCCTCCCAGACACACCTCCACCCTCTGACCCTCCCAGACAGGCCTCCTCCCTCTGACCCTCCAGTACTTGCCTCCTCCTTCTGATCCTTCAGGACTTACATCCTCCCTCTGTCCCTCTAGAAATGCCTCTTGCCTCTGACCTCTCAAATATGCCTCCTCTTTCTGACTCTTCTCCGTCCTCTGACTCTCTGCTGGAGGCCCCCCATTTCATTAAGCACCTCTGCTCCTCACCCCCAAAGGCACACAGCTGTCATTTGCTTTGCCACTCACACACTACAACCATAAATAATGTCCTGGGGCCTGGGCTGAGCAAGGGGCTGCTTGGTGGGGTCCTCGCCCTTCGCCCTGGCCTCCTGGGGGGCTGTTCCTGCTCGCCAGCTCCACACTCCAGTATTTAGGGGCTGAGAGGCATTCACCTAAATCACTCTGGATTCAAGCATCTCTTTAGGCTTTAAGAAATCATTCATTCTGCAAACACTTACTGAGCACCTACTGTTTATCCAGTGCTGTTCTGGGTCCCTGGAGGAAACATGAGAACATGACCCTGTCTTCAATCGAGGAGAGGAGACAAAAACTGATGTGCAGTGATACATTTGTTCATTCACACATACTGAGCACTTATTGTATGCCCAGCACTGTTCTTGGCACATGGCAAATGCTACAAAGGGAAGAAGTGGGGGCAGGAGAAGAGAGAGAATGACAGGAAGGGGTGGGTCCTTTGTCCTGGTTAATCCGGGAGAACTCCCTGGAGGAGGAGGAGAAGGCCATGAGAAGAGTTCAGGAAAGGGTGCTCCAGGCAGCAGGAACAGCCTGAGCCACGGAAGGCCCTGAGCATGCACGCAGCCCATTTGTGGCCTTGAGTCACCAAGTGCTCCGCACATGCCCCAGCATCTCACACCCCTTGCTAACAGAGGCGAGGCCCATCCCAAGCCCCTCTGTGCTGGCAGTCTGGAGGGGGCTGCGCAGTGCAGTAAACAAGTGACCGACTCCCAGAAGAAACTGTGATCTGGGGGTGGGGGGCGGGCGTTATCTTGGGGAAGGGCATTCCAGGCGCCACTGGGACAAAGTCTTGGAGGTGGAGTTCAGAGAGCCTCCCCCAGGGGAGAGGGAGGCCAGGCTGCCCGGAGGAGGTGAAGTGCTGATGCCCTCTCCCTTTTCCCCGAAGCCTAGGCTTTTTTCTCCCCAGCCTGATTTCTCTCCAGTAGCACGGCAGGAAGGGAGGGCCATCAGCCCTCCCCTGGGAGCAGGCAGGGGCTGGGGTGTCAGGAGGGGCGGGGCCTGGAGCCCACGGGAAGACCTTCCTCAGGGCCTCGTCTTTGTGTCTCAGGGCAGATGAAGTCGGCCTGATCATGACCAACCTGGAGAAAGCTAATCAGGTGAGGAGGTACAGTTCCCACCATGGGTGCCAGAGGCTCCCCCTGCCTGGGGTGGGGGTCTCAGGCCGGACAAGGAGGAAGGGGCTGAGCTTCATCAATATTTAATATTTATTCAACTGTGGTCCTGTGCCTACCTAGTGAGGGGGCCGGGAGGAGTCTGAGCTGCTGGGGTGGGGCTGGGGTGGAGGTTAGGGTACCAAATACAGACACACTTGGAAATAGAGTGGTCCCCGCAGCAACAGGCAGGAAGGAGCGCTGACCCAGACTGCGGGAGTCCAGGAGGACATCCTAGAGAAAGGGGTGTGAAGCTGAGACGTAAAGAATAAATGGCAGTGTCTAGGCACGGATTCTAAGTGGGGTTCCGGCATCCTGCCTTCCTCTGGCTTCAGAGGTGCTGCCATCTGGTGGGCACAGTCAGGCAGGACTTTGAAAGGAGGGTAGCCACAGCCGGGGGCTCTAGCCTGAGGTCTTGTGTGCCCACCACGTCTGTCCCCCAGTGCATTGGTGCGATCACAGCTCACTGCAGCCTCAACTTCTGGAGTTCAAACAATCCTCCTGCCTCAGCCCCCAAGTAGCTGGGACTACAGGCATGCACCACCACACCCGGCTAATCTTTATATGTTTTGTAAGATGTGGTTTTGTCATGTTGTCCAGGCTGATCTCTAACTCCTGAGCTCAAGCAATCCACCCTCCTGGGCCTCCCAAAGCACTGGGATTACAGGGTTGAGACACTGTGCCCAGCCACCCCTTTGAAAAACAGAATGATAATGTGCTATATATACTATCATGAGCCTTACGTTTTCCATGTCTATATCTTTGAGTCCCTTCCGCATCAGTATAGAAAGCAATTCTTCCTCTGTTTTACGGCTGTGTGGTGTTCCTCAGCAGGGGGTACCATCGGCTCACGCAGGGGAGGGCAAACTTTCTGTAAAGAGTCAGAGAGTAAATATTTTCAGCTTTGCAATTCATAGAGTCCCTGACACAGATTTTCAACTTTGCCATTTTAGCATGGAAGCACAGACTATGTAAGTGAATTAGCATGTCTGTGTTCCAATAAAACTTTATATGAATGGGCAGGGCTGCTCACAATGGCTCATGCCTCTAATCCCAACACTTTGGGAGGCCAAGGTGGGATGATCAGTTGAGTCCAGAAGTTTGAGACCCGCTGGACAACATAGACCCCATCTCTACAAAAAAATTAAAAATTGATCCGGTGTGGTGGCTCACGCCTGTAATCCCAGCACTTTGGGAGGCCAAGCCTGGCAGATCACGAGGTCAGGAGATGGAGACCATCCTGGCTAACACGGTGAAACCCTGTCTCTACTAAAAATGCAACAAATTAGCCAGGCATGGTGGTGTGCACCTGTAGTCCCAGCTACTCGGGTGGCTGAGGCAGGAGAATCACTTCAACCCAGGAAGCGGAGGTTGCAGTGAGCTGAGATCGTGCCACTGCACTCCAGCCTGGACGACAGAGCCAGACTCCATCTCAAAAAAAAAAAAAAAATTAGGCCTAGTGGTGTACGCCTGTGGTCCCAGCTACTCAGGAGGCTGAGGTGGGAGAATCACCTGAGGCCAAGGAGATGGAGGCTGCAATGAGCTATGATCACACTACTGCATTCCAGCCTGGATGACAGAACGAGACCCTGTCTCAAAAAAATAGTGATCATGGAGTACTTGGAATAGGAAGCACTTCTAATAATGTTTCTTCTGAGTCCAAAACTAAAACCCACACGTTATAGAGAAGTATGGAGAAGAAAATAAATGTCACTGTATTAGGTTTTTAATCTCTGTATTTATTAATACTTTTTTTTTTTTGAGATAGAGTCTTGCACTGTCCCCCAGGCTGGAGTGCAGTGGTGCGATCTCCACTCACTGCCACCTCCACCTCCTGGGTTCAAGCGATTCTCCTGCCTCAGCCTCCCAAGTAGCTGGAATTACAGGCGCCCACCACCACACCCAGGTAATTTTTTGTATTTAGTAGAGACAGGGTTTCACCACGTTGGTCAGGCTGCTCTCAAACTCCCGACCTCTGGTGATCCACCCGCCTCAGCCCCACAAAGTGCTGGGATTACAGGCGTGAGCCACCGTGCCCAGCCTATTAATACTATTTTAATGAAGATGCTGGGGTACAGCAGACCCATATTGCTACTTACACGATAATAACCGTACCAGTTTGCCCCGATTCTTGCTCCTGGGGTGAGAAATGAGAACTAGCTGTCATCCCACGTGCACTAGAATTTGTACTCTAGGTAAGGACAATCCCAATTCTGAATCTAAGTGCTTACATAGGAAAGGAACCTTTTGAGAGAGGAAGGGAAAGAATGTACCTCCCAAATGTCATGTGGACAGAGAGACAAGGACCCTGGCTTTTAGCCTTTGGAAGTAAACACAGTGCTCCAGGGGGAGGTAAGACTAGTAGGCTTTTTTTTTTTTTTTTTTTTTTTTTTTTTTTTTTTTTTTTTTGATCCTTTTTTTTTTTTTTGACTATAGGCTCACACCACCACACCCACAACTTTTTTTTCTTTTTTTTTTTGTCGAGTTTCAGTCTTGCTCTGTTGCCCAAGCTGGTCTCAAACTCATGGCCTCCAGTGCTGGAATTACAGGCCTGGGCCACTATGTCCAGCACCAACTAATCACTTTAGAACCCAGCTCTACTGTTCAGGAGCTGCCTCTGTGGTGTGGGTCTCACCCACCCTTGATGTCTAAACACATAACCCTCCAGGGAAGGGAACCTCTGGGGTTCTCAGGAGCTAATCAGTCATGAGTTGAATTTCCAAGGCTTACCCTTTAGTCCAGATCTCAAGTTTCAATCATATAAGCTCAGAGAGCCCTAACTGTACAGAAACACAAAAATACTTCCTTTCTAGTCCCACACACCAGAAAACTCTTCCTAAAACAAAACTGACTTGAGCCATTTCTGGAAACGTGTGTTGAGATAGAGTCTTGCACTGTCCCCCAGGCTGGAGTGCAGTGGTGCGATCATAAAAAATGTACAGAAATATAAAAATACTTCCTTTCTAGTCCCACACACCAGAAAACTTTTCCTAAAACAAAACTGACTTGAGCCATTTCTGGAACAGGGCAAGATACCTATAAATAATAAATTCAGATGTGAACACCAGTGTGTGTGAGTCTCAATATGCATATATTGGGCATAGCACCCTGATTGTCAAGGTCATTATGTAGTTAAACATAATCACTGTGACCTGCATTTACCAGCCAAAGGCAAAAATACAGCCACAGCTCTTTTAATTTTTAAGTAATGGCTCAAGTAATATACCCTCAGGATGTTAACAAAGTTAACCAAGTATTGATGCATTTATACGTACCAGGCACCAGGCGAAGATACCCACCAAATTGCATTTGGCCAAACCACTTCCTTTGCACAGCAACCCTATGAGATAGTTGCCTTTATAATCCCATTTTATTAATAGGGAAGCCGAGGCTGGGGAGATGAAACCTCTTGCCTAAGATCACACATCCAGAAAGTTCCAAAGTCAGGATGTGAGCCCAGATTTCTCTCCAGACCCATAAGGCTAAATGTGTTAACATTCAGGTGCTTCCTTCTAGGTAGAAATGTTTGAAAAGTTAAGATCTACCAGCTGGGTGTGGTGGCTCATGCCTGTAATCCCAGCACTTTGGGAGGCCAAGGTGGGCGGATCGCTTGAGCCTAGGAGTTCGAGACCAGCCTGGCCAACATGGCAAAACTCCATCTCTACTAAAAATACAAAAATTAGCCGGACCTGGTGGCGCATGCCTGTAATCCCAGCTACTCAGGAGGCTGAGGCAGGAGAATTGCTTAAACCCAGGAGGTAGAGGTTACAGTGAGCCAAGATTACACCACTGCACTCCAGCCTGGTCAACAGAGCAAGACTCTATCTTAAAAAGAAAGAAAAGAAAAAAGAAATCTATCAGCTGGGCACAGTAGCTCATGCCTATAGTCCCAGCACTTTGGGAAGCCAAGGCGAGTGGGTTGCTTGAGCCCAGGAGTTCAAGACCAGCCTAGCCAACATGACAAAACCCCGTCTCTACTAAAACTACAAAGATTAACCAGGCACGGTGTTGCACACCTGTAATCCCAGCTACTCAGGAGGCTGAGATGGGAGGGTCAGCTGAGCCCAGGAGTTGGAGGCTGCTGTGAACCCTAATTGCACCACTGCACGCCAGACTAGGTGACAGAGGGAGACCCTGTCTCAAAAAAAAAAAAAAAATCTACCATAGATCCAGTTTAGTGAACTGCTGCATTCTGATTTTAACCACTCAAAACTCCTTTGTGGTAGATGTTTTCATTGCCCCCATTTAAAAAAGAGATTCTAAGCCTGGCGTGGTGGCTCACGCCTGTAATCCCCGCACTTTGGAAGGTTGAGGCGGGCAGATCACCTGAGGTCAGGAGTTCGAGACCAGCCTGGCCAACATGGTGAAACCTCGCCGCTGCTAAAAATACAAAAATTAGCTGGGCGTGGTGGTGCGCACTTGTAATCCCAGCTACTTGGGAGGCTGAGGCAGGAGAATCACTTGAACCCAGAAGGCAGCAGCTGCAGTGAGCCAAGATCATGCCACTGCACTCCAGCCTGGGTGACAGAGTGAGACCCCATCTCAAAGAAAAAGAAACTGAGACCCAGGGAGAGGACGTGACTGGCCGGGGCTGCAGTAACCTATGGGCTGGGAAGGCCCCTCTGCAGATGCCGCCTTTGAGACTCATTCCATACCAGGTGGCATGAGAGCTGGGACAGCTCTCGCCTTTGGACTAGCCAGGCCTGAAGTTAACGTGGCAGACAGAAATAACTAGAAATGTGTGAAAACCTGCCAGTCCCACCCAGATAGCCTCTCTCTCCCTGCCTTCATAAAGCAGGAATGTTCTGACTCCTCTGGGGGTCCCAGGCACCCCACGAGAAGCCAGACCCTTCTCAGGGGGCATTTCTTCCTGTCCTCTCAGCTCAGGAGGAACCCCAAAGGCTGCTGTTTCTTGTCCCCAGCCCAGACAGGGCTCTGTGACTGGTCATCATAGCTCCAGGATGGGGTCTGGGACTAGGCAGGCAGGACCTGTGGCCTTCGGAGGACTGCCTCCCCCACCCCTGCCTGAGACAGTGCAGGGAGAAGGCAGAAGTGTGGAGCGGGTTCTGCGGTGGTGGCCGTGCTCACCTCTCACCCATGCTGCCCCCTTCTCCCCAGCGAGCCGAGGCTGCCCAGCGGGAGGTGGAAAGTCTCCGGGAACAGCTGGCCTCTGTCAACAGCTCCATCCGCCTGGCTTGTTGCTCTCCCCAGGGGCCCAGTGGGGTAAGGATGGGGTCAGGGAAGTGAGCAGGGAGGGCAGAGGGAAAGATCGGGAATGGTCGAGTTTGTGGGTTTGAGCAGGTGGGGACACTTTGTGGTTAATTGCGTGCATCCATTTGAAACTGGGAGTATGAATGCGTGTGGGTCTCTATGCATACAGTGAGCGTAATCACCGGGACCTGCTACAACAGCTGAGGATAAAAATACAGCTACCGTTCTTTACTTTTCAATCCCAAGTTTACATATACCCTTTATTACCAGGAGGTCCAGTATCTTCCTTTGGAGGCCTCCCTTACCCCCAGTTGTCCAAGAATGCCAGGAACTTCCTCAGACCAAAGATCATTCTGATTTTCAGATGCACCAGCAAAGACATAGGGGAGAGTGAGCTTGAGGCAATACGGCAGCATGCCGTTTTTGTGGATGCCACCAGGTGTCGCTGTTGAACACTGGTCTTAGCAGCTTGGTGGATACAAGGGATGGTGATGTTCCTGCTGGTTTTCAATCCCAAAACTGGGTACTTTTGGCAGTGTGAGCCAGCCTACATATCAGTAGGCAATCATTATCACCAGAACTGCAGTGGGGCCACATACCAAGATAAAGTTTAACATTCATCCTCAGCCATTGGTTTCCAAAGCATGCCAGGTGATTCTTGGGCGGCTTCCCACCCCAGCTGCACACTGTGAAAAGCCAGTCTTTGGTGATCAGCGCTGAGGTTCTTGTGTTAGGCTGGTTAATCAATTCATCTTTCTCCTTCCTCCTGGTTCATGCCTCTTTGGTGTCCTGGTATCATTTCCTAACAAGAGACTTTCATCAAGGCCACCCCAACCTACCCTTCTGTCCTGTATTAGCAGTCTCCATCTTGGCTCTTCAGAAAGCCTTGGGTTCATTATGTGAATTGGTCTGCCTTATTTCCAGATCTCTGAATATCAAGGGATGAGAGTCATGGTTCGTTACATAATAGCAGGTCTCTTCCCTCTCCACCCATAAACCTGAACTCGGGAGCATAATTTTCACTTCTCCTGACACCCATATATTCAGGCCCAGGTGTCTGTGTCTCTCTTTCTGTTTGAATATTGGAATGTGCCTCTATGAATGTGTTACTGTGTATGTGTGTCTCTACTTGTGACCTTTGGGAACCGACTGTATTCTTAATCTGACTGTGCCTCAGTTTCCTCATCTGTACAAGTAACACCTGCTTTGTAGAGTTATTAAAAGAATTACATGAGTCAGGCATGGTAGCACATGCCGGTAGTCCCAGCCACTTAGAAGCCTGAGGCAGGAAGATCACTCGAGCCCCGGAATTTGAGTCTAGCCTGGGCAACATAGCAAGATTCTGTCTCTGGAAAAAAAAAAAAAAATGGATTACATGTAAAGTGCCTAAAACGGCGCTTGGGTCATTGCATATGCTCACTAAGTATTTGATGCCACTATTGCAATTATCATTTCGTCTTCGGTGTGTCTGGGGTGTTCTTGCCCATGAGGGCATGTGGCTGCTTTGAGCACGTGCATGTCTGTGTGTGATGATGTGTCCTCTTGAGTGTGTCTCTTTGATGCGTGTGTATTTCTCTCTGCGTGTGTGTGCGCACGTACACGCGTATTTGGGGAAGTGTTACATGTGTTAGTGTGTGCTGTGGCTATAGGTATGTCCTTGTGTGTCAGCCTGTGTCTGTGTCCCAGGAGATTGTGTATGCCTCCATGTGCCTGGGTGACGACATGACACAGAGAGAGTGAACACGGGAGAGAGGCCGTGTGGAGAGATAGAGAGGAATTCGCCAATGCTTCTTAATTAACCCCCGTGGAACCCGGCAAATGCCTGTGCTAATCAGCCCCAGGGAACTTTGCTGGTTTGTGGGGGGTGTGCTTTTCTGAGCACAACAGTGGCACTCGATGCTAATTAATTTAATGTATTAATGGCATCCGCTTCCTGTTTTAATTGGCATTTATCTCCATGGAAGAAAGCTGGGGTTGGGGTTTTTTGTTTGTTTGTTGTGTTTTTTTTTTGTTTTTTGTTTTTTGTTTTGTAATGCTTCTTAGATTTATTTGTAACTCAGCCTGACAACAGCCTCCATCTTCATCCAGGACAGATGGGCCATGTCCTAAAATCTGGAGAAGCTGTGGGTCTTGGGGCTATCAGCAAATTATGAGGAGGAAAGAGCCACCCGTAACCTGGCCTGTGGCTCTAAGGTGTCAAGTCTAATCTGAATCCTGAATGTCCCATTGCCTAGAACAGGCTCATTCCCCTGGGGTAGGAGCCAGACCTGAGTAAGAAGCTCAAACATTTGCCTATGCTGTTTCTTCCGCCGTGAGTGCCCAATCCCCAACCCCAGCTGACCACTTCTTTTTGTGGGGGCTGTTCTTTTTTAGTAAATCTTTTAATTGCAATATTACTTAATACACAAGGAAAAGCATCCCAGTCATAAGTGTACAGCACTTTGAATTTTTCAACATAAACACACCCCATACCATCCTGATCAACAAATTTGCGTTCTGCTTGGGATTCAGGGGTGGGGAAGCCAAACCCGTGGACCTGTCCCGCACCTCTCAGCCCCTCAGAGCCCCTTTTGCCTACAGGATAAGGTGAATTTTGCTTTGTGCTCGGGGCCTCGGCTGGAGGCTGCGCTGGCCTCCAAGGACAGGGAGATCCTGCGGCTGCTGAAGGACGTGCAGCACCTGCAGAGCTCGCTGCAGGAGCTGGAGGAGGCGTCCGCCAACCAAATCGCAGACCTGGAGCGGCAGCTCACGGCCAAGTCCGAGGCCATAGAGGTGGGTCCTGGGGAGGAGGCCGGCGGGCAGGTGGCCCCAGGCACAAGCACACAGACCAGCCTCACTATCTTTCTTTGCTCTTCTAGAAGCTGGAAGAGAAGCTCCAGGCCCAGTCTGACTATGAGGAAATTAAAACAGAGCTGAGGTACCTTGTGGGGTGGGGCTCCACAGACCCCCAGCACTCTTCCCTGGCTGGGAACGCTTGGCAAAGTTCATCAATTTCCTCCCTCCTACTAAACCCCATTCTTCTCTCGACTAACACTGTGGATGTCAAACCTTAACCATCCTCAGGCTGCCTATAATCCCAACACTTTGGGAGGCCAAGGCGGGAGGATCACTTGAGCTCAGGAGATAGAGACCTCTCTGGGCAACAATGGGGAAACCCCAATCTCTATGAGAAAAAAAACCATTTTAATTAGCCAGGAGTGGTGGTGGCGTGTGCTGTATTCCTAGCCACTCAAGAGGCTGATGTGGGTGGATAGCTTGAGCCTGGGAGGTCAGGGCTGCACTGAGCTGTGGGTGTACCACTGCACTCCAGCCTGGGCAGCACAGCAAGATCCTGTCTTGAAAACAAAACGAAACAAAATTCAACCATCTTACTTCCTTTTCCATCAAGAGCTGCCTTGCCTATACAGGCAGATCACCTGAGGTCAGGAGTTCGAGACCAGCCTGGCCAACATGGCAAAACCCCATCTCTACAAAAAATAGATAAATTGGCTGGGCACGGTTGCTCACACCAGTAATCTCAGCACTTTGGGAGGCCAAGGTGGGCAGATCACCTGAGGTCAGGAGTTCGAGACCAGCTCGACCAATGTGGAGAAATCCCATCTCCACTAAAAATACAAAATTAGCCGGGCATGGTGATGCTTGCAATCCCAGCTACTCAGGAGGCTGAGGCAGGAGAAT
>NW_016107323.1:8311896-8316819 GCF_001604975.1 Cebus imitator
CAAAAAAAAAAAAAAAAAAAAATCTGCCTGTAGACCATAAAAGGGACCTTATTATGGACATGGTGTGGGCGTGGTAACTGGGAGGTGATTGGTTAGCCCACCAAAGTCAAGCCGGCCAGAATGGGGTCGGTTGAGGCAGCACCCCTCCAGGTCCCACTGCTGTTCATGAGCCAGCTGCCTCAGGCCTGGGTTGCAATGAGTCTGGAAATATATGGGGTTCCGGGGAACGGAGCAGTCATTCCCAGTCAGGGAGGTAAGCCAGGTCAGTGCCTCTCACAAGACGTCTCCTCCAGCCCGGGGGCTGGCTGACCTCAGACCCTCTCCACTTGTCCGGCAGCATCCTGAAAGCCATGAAGCTGGCCTCCAGCACCTGCAGCCTGCCCCAGGTAAGTGCCCCTGCCACTGTCCCTGCAAGGCGGGCTGCCCCAGTGAGTCTTCCACCCACCAGGCTCCCTCTCAACCTGCCTCTTGTCTCGTAGGGCATGGCCAAGCCCGAAGACTCGCTGCTTATTGCAAAGGAGGCCTTCTTCCCTGCGCAGAAATTCCTTCTGGAGAAGCCTGGCCTCCTGGCCAGCCCTGGTAGGGGAGGAGGATGCCCTGGGGGCTGAGGGCTGGGGTGGGGGCTGCCTCTGGGTCTCTGGCCTTCTCGTGCCCAACGACCGTTGCCTTCCATGCAGGCAGGAGAGCAACCGAACAAGCAGCTGTGCGTTTTGATTTGGCACCTGCGGTGTGCCTGTCCTGCAGGGCGTCCACACGCACCCACGTCACAATTGAGGTCACACAGCTGGCTCTGGCCCTTCCAAGGCCCCCCCAGAGGGCTCCACTCCCCCCTGAACTTTCTTGAGCTGCAGGGGCTTTCATGAAGAGGTCACGGGGGACAAGTAGGGCATTCTCAGTGTACCCCTCTCAGCCACTCGCTGACCTTTGTTTCTTTGAGACTGACTCTTGCTCTGTCACCAGGCTGATGTGCAGTGGTGTGATCTTGGCTCACTGCAGCCTCTGCCTCCCGGGTTCAAGCAGTTCTCCTGCCTCAGCCTCCCGAGTAGCTAGGATTACAGGTGTCCACCACCACACCCGGCTAATTTTTATATTTTTAGTAGAGACAGGGTTTCACCATATTGGCGAGGCTGGTCTCGAACTCCTGACCTCAGATGATCTGCCTCCCTCAGCCTCCCAAAGTGCTGGGATTACAGGCATGAGCCACTATGCTGGGCCGCCCGCTGACCTTTTAGCCTGTGACCCAGGCAGGACTCTGTGCTGCCTCTGTTTTGTCATCCATAAAATGGGTGCAACCCTGAGGTCCACTTCATGGGTGCCATGCAGGTCTAGTGAGCCAGCTCCAGGGTGGCTGCCCAGCAAGGGGCCATGTGCAGGTGGTGGCAAGTTTGACTTCCCACCCCAGGGCGAGGTGCTGGGCAATGGCAAGTTCTCAGGGGATGCTCTTGGTGATGGGGGTGGCGCATTCCCCAGAACTGGCATTTGGGCGGGGCCTGGAAGAGTGGGAGTTGGAGAATGGAGGGGTAGGCAGAAACGGCCGCGGTGGGCGCTTCCAGCTCCTGGCCGCCAGCTCCCCCCACCCTTCCCCATCCCGCCTTCCCTTCCTCTGTTTCTGACTTTCTGTCTCTGTGTGTCTCTGTCACTGCCTCTCTCCTGTGGTTTCTCTCTCTGTGTCTCTCATCTCCATATCTCTCTCTCTCTCACATGCGGTCTCTGTCTCCCTCTCCGCCTCTCTCTCTCTGCCTCTCTTGTGTGATTTCTCTCTCTTTCTCTTTCTCGTTGTCTCTGTCTCTCTCTCTCCTCCTCTGGTTCTTTTTCTCCCTCTCTCCCCTCATCATCATCTTCCCCGTCTGTCTGTCTGTCCATCTGTCTGTCTGTCTGGGTGTTCTAGAGGAGGACCCGTCAGAGGACGATTCCATCAAGGACTCACTGGGCACGGAGCAGTCCTACCCCTCCCCTCAGCAGCTCCCACCTCCACCGGGGCCTGAAGACCCCCTGTCCCCCAGCCCTGGGCAGCCCCTGCTGGGCCCCGGCTTGGGACCCGACGGCCCTCGGACTTTCTCACTGTCCCCCTTCCCCAGCCTGGCATCAGGGGAGAGACTGATGATGCCCCCAGCCACCTTCAAGGGAGAGGCGGGCAGCCTGCTGGTGTTCCCCCCAGCCTTCTATGGTGCCAAGCCCCCCACGGCCCCTGCCACCCCAGCCCCTGGCTCTGAGCCGCCAGGGGGTCCTGAGCCCACGGATGGTGGTGGGGGCGGAGCAGCGGGGCCGGGGGCGGAGGAGGAGCAGCTGGACACGGCGGAGATCGCCTTCCAGGTGAAGGAGCAGCTGCTGAAACACAATATCGGGCAGCGAGTGTTTGGCCACTACGTGCTGGGGCTGTCCCAGGGCTCAGTCAGCGAGATCCTAGCCCGGCCCAAGCCCTGGCGCAAGCTCACGGTGAAGGGCAAGGAGCCCTTCATCAAGATGAAGCAGTTCCTGTCAGACGAGCAGAACGTGCTGGCACTCAGGACCATCCAGGTGCGGCAGCGAGGTGAGTGCCCAGGAGGGCTGGTCCCCACGGCACAGGGGCTGTGCTGGCCACCACACCAGGAGCAGGGCATTAGGGCTGGGGGCTGAGGGCACGAGCTCTGGGTTCAAAGCCCAGCTCTGCCACCACCTGGCTGTGTGACCCCGGGCAAGTGACTTTGCCTCTCTGTGCCTCAGTTTCCCTCTGTAAAAGCAGAAAATACATCTTCAACCCCTCCTTTCTGAGGCCACCCCTCCTGGGGCACTCAGGATAAGGGTGGTGGGAAAAGGCTCCAGACACTGCCCTGGCAGGTACTCACCAAGCACTTCCAAGCCTCAGTTTACACATTTGTAAGACTACCAGCCTTACCAGACTTGATTTTTCGGGTAATCAGTGTGAAGGGTCCTAGTTGTGGCCTCACAAATGCCTGAGTTTGAGTCCCAGCTCTGCTGTTCACCCACGGGGTGATCTCACACAGCTCCTTTCATCTGTGCCTCAGTTTCTGCATCTGTCAGCCTCCGGGAGGTGCCATGAGGATTAAACAGGCATCCAGCACTGGCCACAGCACCTGCCACATAGTGCCGCTTGAGAACAGTTAGGGGCGGCAGCTGCCATGGTCATTGTCATCATCATTTCTTTTTTTTTTTTTTTTTTGAGACGGAGTCTCTGTGTTGCTCAGGCTGGAGTGCAATGGCACAATCTCTGCTCACTGCAACCTCTGCCTCCCGGGTTCAAACGATTTTCCTGCCTCAGCCTCCCTAGTAGCTGGGACTACAGGTGCATGCCACCATGCCCAGCTAATTTTTACATTTTTAGTAGAAACGGGTTTCACCATGTTGATCAGGTTGGTCTCAATCTCCTGACCTCAGATGATCCATCCGCCTCGGCCTACCAAAGTGCTGGGATTACAGGGTGAGCCACTGCATCCTATTTCTTTATTATTATTACTATTATTATTATTATTATTATTATTGAGACGGAGTCTGGCTCTGTCACCCAGGCTGGAGTGCAGTGGTGCAATCTCGGCTCACTGCAACCACCGCCTCCCGGGTTCAAGCGATTCTCCTGCCTCAACCTCCTGAGTAGCTAGGACTACAGGCCATCACCACCATGCCCAGATAATTTTGTATTTTTAGTAGAGACGGGGTTTCACTATGTGGGCCAGGATGGTCTCAAACTCCCAACCTCAGGTGATCCACCCGCCTCAGCCTCCCAGAGTGCTGGGATCACAGGGTGAGCCGCCACACCCGGCCTCTTTATCATGATTCTTATTTCAAGCCAGTATCACTCATAGGCCCACAGTTTTTCAGGTGGACTAAGCGGTGGCCCTGCCATCTCACTGACGGTCTGCCGCTCACTCTCCTGGGAGGAGGAGACAGCCCCCCGGGCTCCGGAGCTGAGCCCAACATGCAGCTCCTGCCACAGATGCCTTCTCGCCTCCCCCAGGCAGCATCACCCCGAGAATCCGCACACCAGAAACGGGCTCAGACGACGCCATCAAGAGCATTCTAGAGCAGGCCAAGAAGGAGATTGAGTCGCAGAAGGGCGGTGAGTGTGACCCCCGCAGGCAAGGCCTCAGGCTCTCCAGGGCCAGCTCTGAACGGGAGAGGCTTCCTCTACCTTTGTCCACCCCAGAGGGAATCGCAGGCAGATCAGAACCGACAGAGGCCAGAGGGATCTGTCTAGAGCACACAGGTGGTCGTGTCATGGCTCAGAACCCTGCCGTGGCTCCACACGGCTCTCAACATAAAATCCCAACCCTTGGCTGGGCGCAGAGGCTCATGCCTGGAATCCCAGCACTTTCGGAGGCCGAGGTAGGCGGATCACCTGAGGTCAGGAGTTTGAGACCAGCCTGGCCAACATGGTGAAACCCCATCTGTACTAAAAATACAAAATTAGCTGGGCCTGGTGGTGGGCACCTGTAATCCCAGCTACTCAGGAGGCTGAGGCAGGAGAATCTCTTAAACCCAAGAGGTGGAGGTTGCAGTGAGCCAAGATCACACCACTGCATTCCACCCTGGGTGACAGAACGAGACTCCGTCTCAAAAAAAAAAAGAAAGACAAGAAAAAAATCCCCAGCCTCAACAAGGCCTGCTGGCCCTCAAGTTTGCAGGCCCCTCCGTGCCTGTTATGCGAACTGTTTATAGTCACGCCCAGCCCCCGTGCATCCCATCCTGCCCCTCCGATGCAGTCCTTACCCCAGACACCTTTCACCTGGCCAGCTCCTGCTGATATCTATGACTCAACTCAGAAGGCACCTCCTCCAAGAAGATGGATTGGGTGCTGCACCCCCTCCCCCCAACCCCACCACAATGACCTATTTGCTTGATGCAGTGGAGCCAGATTGGCCACAAATTCTGGCTCTGCTGTTTATTGGCTGTGTGACCTTGAGCAAGTTACTTAGCCTCTCTGTGCCT
>NW_016107323.1:8317914-8320221 GCF_001604975.1 Cebus imitator
AAACTCCGTCTCCAAAAAAAAAAAAAAAAAAAAAAGAGAGATGCAAGACAGAGAAGGATGTAATCATGTAGTAAACACTTATTAAGCGTCCGCTGTGGACTAGACACAGGTTTCAGATATGGACAAGACATGATATGGAAGTGTAAAGAACCATGAGAAATAACCAGCCACGGCTAGTTATGGGGGCTTTTGCCTGTAATGCCAGCACTTTGGGGGGCCTAGGCAGGTGGATCACCTGAGGTCAGGAGTTTGAGACCAGCCTGGACAACATGGTAAAGCCCCATCTCTGCCAAAAATACAAAAATTAGCTGGGCGTGGTGGTGGGTGCCTATAATCCCAGCTACTTGGAGGCTGAGGCAGGAGAATTGCTTGAACCTGGGAGGCAAAGTTGTGGTGAGCCAAGATCACGCCACTGCACTCCAGCCTGGGCAACAAGAGCAAAACTCAATCTAAAAAAAAAAAGAAACGCCATCCCCTCTAAAAATAAAAAAAATCAGCTGGGTGCGGTGGCGCACACCTGTGGTCCCAGCTACTCAAGAGACTGAGGCAGGAGGCTCACCGGAGCCCAGGAGGCAGAGGTTGTAGTGAGCTGGGCATAATGGTACAGGCATGTCGTCCCAACCGCTTCAGAGGCTGAGGTGGGACGATCGCTTGAGCACAGTCGTTTGAGACCAGACCGGGAAACATAGCAAGACTGCACTCCAGTCTGTGACAGAATGAGATTATGTCTCAAAAAAGAAAAAAGAACAGAAAAAGAAATAACTAGCCAAAGTCTCCCACTAAACCGACAGGATGGCTGAGGCCAGGGAGGGAAGGCATGAGTTCAATTACACAGAGACAGAAGGAACCCCCAGTTCTCCCACCTCACTATACAGCACTTTCTCCTGGGGGTCAGAAGCAGGCAGCAGGGCAATGTCAAAGGCAACATTGCAGCAGCGGAAAACGTTTGCTATACGTGGGCCAGCTGGTGGGCTATGTTCAGGGCCTAGGAGTTCAGCAAGAGGAAAAATACAAAGGTGATTGCCTCATGCCCCTGACACAAATGAATGCTAAGCAGTGGCCACAGCAGCTGCTGCCAGGGAGGAAATGAATGTGACTACCAGCTTACTCTCGAGTTCTACTTCTGGGACTCGAAGGAAATGTCCAGAATGGGGACAGGGTTTATACATAAGCTGTTCCCATCATTGTTCGTAAGAGTGACAGACTGGAAACAAAACACCCTAAGCATCCAGCAGTGGGAATCTGGTAAGTCAAGCAGAGGATATCCCTTCAGCAGCACGTGCAGCCCTTAAGGTAGAGCTTTTAATGATAGGAAAAATGGGGCTGGGCGCGGTGCTCACACCTGTAATCCTAACACTTTGGGAAGACAAGGCAGATGGATCGCTTGAGGTCAGGAGTTTAAGACCAGCCTGGCCCACATAGGGAAACCATCTCTACTAAAAATAGAAAAATTAGCCAGGCGTACTGGCCGGCAGCTCTAATCCCAGCTACTCGGGAGGCTGAGGCAGGAGAACCGTTTGAACCTAGGAACCAGAGGTTGCAGTGAGCCAACATTGCACAATTGCACTCCAGCCTGGATGACCAGAGCAAGACTGTGTCTCAGACAAAAACAAGGCTGGGCGCGGTGGCTAACGCCTGTCATCCCGGCACTTTGGGAGGCCAAGGCAGGCGGATCACGAGGTCAGGAGTTTAAGACCAGAGTGGCCAACATGGTGAAACCCCGTCTCTACTAAAAAAAAATACAAAAATTAGCTGGGCATGGTGGCTCATGCCTGTAATCCCAGCTTCTTGGGAGGCTGAGGTAGGAGAATTGCTTGAACTGGGACCTGGGAGGCAGAAGTTGCAGTGAGCTGAGATCGTGCCACTGCACTCCAGCCTGGGCTACAAAGCAGGACTACATCACACACGCACGCACACACACACACACACATGCACACACACGCACACACGTGCACGCGTGCACACACACACACACACACACACACAATGCTTAGCTAGGCATAGTGGCACAGGCATGTAGTCCCAACTACTTCAGAGACTGAGGCAGGACAATTGCTTGAGCACAGTAGTTTGAGACCAGACTGGGCAACACAGCAAGACCCTTTCTCCAGAAAAGAAAAAAGAAAGAAAAGAAAAAACACACAACACTCATGTTGGTACTAAACGGGGACAAACCAGACTACATTTTCACATGTCGAGTATGGTCATGCAATATGTGTAGTTTAGAAAACAGACTGGAAGGGAGTACGTGAGAATATTTCACGTGGTTGCCCTAGGAGACAGTAAGGGGGACTTTTATTTTTTCAT
>NW_016107323.1:8320337-8322580 GCF_001604975.1 Cebus imitator
AAAAAATAGACTTGACACTCGCTTATTGATTGATTTTTTGAGGTGGAGCCTCACTCTGTCGCCCAGGCTGAAGTGCAGTGGCACAATCTCGGCTCACTGCAGCCTCTGCCTCTGGGGTTCAGGTAATTCTCCTGCCTCAACTTCCCTCACGTATGCACCACCACGCCTGGCCAATTTTTGTATTTTTAGTAGAGACAGGGTTTCACCATGTTGGCCAGACTGGTCTCGAATTCCTGACCGCAAGTGATCCACCTGCCTCAGTCTCCAAAAGTGCTGGGATTACAGGCGTGAACCACTGCACCCAACCAAAATTAACCGTTTTAAAGTGTACCATTCAGTAGTATTTAATACAGTCACAGTGCTAGGCAACGTCACCTCTCTCCAGTTCACACATTTCACCACCCCAGCAGGAAACCCTGTACCCAGGAAGCACAGCTCCTCCTTTCCACTCCCCCCTGACCCCGGCAAGCTCTGCTCTGCATCCTGTTTCTCTGGATTGACCTATTCTGCACATTTCATGTAAATGGAATCATATCCTATGTGCTACTTTTGTAAGGCTCATTCCTGTTGTCGCCCCTGTCGGTGCCTCGTTCCTTTTTATGACAAAATAATGTTCCGTTGCTATATTACTTTTTAATTGGAAAAGCCATGAAAATTATTTTTAATGGGTCTAAGAGGACCCACTAGCATGAGAACCACACAGAGATAATGAAGAAGGGGTTACATTGATCTGGCTCTCTGCAGAGCTGGAGAGGCTGCAGTGTGGGGAACGCCACTCCGAGGGCAGAGGGAAGCACCTTTTCATTTACTGGTTAATTGTCATTCCTCAGGGCACAGATCCATCTATTATCCTTGGCTCATGACACACTCTCAGAGCTGCTGCCTGCATGGCTTCCTGCCATGTGTGTGTGCATGTATGTGTGTGTATACCACGTGCATATATATGTGTACATATGTGTGTGTGCATTCATTCATGTGAATGACAGAGTGAACCTCTGGGAAACTACTGCCCACCCAAGATTTAGAAAGCTCCCCATAACATAGATCTGGCATTTTCCTCCCCGCCCCACCCCTGCCCTCCTCCCCCGCCCCACCCCTGCCCTCCTCCCCCGCCCCACCCCTGCCCTTCTCCCCCAGAAGTATCTTTCATCCTAAATTTTTGTCCTATTGTTCCTTTGTGTTTGCCATTTGTGGAAAACATGTTTCACCAAATCACATATTATATATGTTGTTTGTTATGCAGCCTGATAGAAAATGTGTGATGCCAGGTACGGTGGCTCACGCCTGTAATCCCAGCCCTTTAGGAGGCCGAGGCGGGTAGATCATTTGAGCTCAGGAGTGTAAGACTAGCCTGGCTAACGTGGTGAAACCCCATCTCTACTAAAAGTACAAAAAAGAAATTAGCCAGGCCCAGTGGCCAGTGCCTGTAATCCCAGCTACTCAGGAGGCTGAGGCAGAAGAATTGCTTGAACCCAGGAGACGGAAGTTGCAGTGAGCCAAGATCACGACACTGCACTCCAGCCTGGGCAGCAGAACAAGACTCCGTCTCAAAAAAAAAAAAAGAAGAAGAAAAGAAAACATGATTCTGAGTGCCATCTTATTGGACTTGTTTTGTGTTGTTGTCTTTTGTTTTGTTTTTGAGACAGGGTCTCACTCTGTTGCCCAGGCCGGAGTGCAGTGGTGCAAACATGGCTCACTGCAGCCTCCACCTTCCAGGATCAAGTGATCCTCCTGCCTCAGCTGGGACCGTAGGCACACACCACCAGGCCTGGCTAATCTTTTTTAATTCTTTGTAGAGATGTGGGTCTCATTTTGTTGCCCAGGCTGGTCTTGAGCTCCTGGGCTCCAGTAATCCTCCTGCCTTAGCCTCCCAAAGTGCTGATATGACAAGTATAACCCACTGCTTCCAGCCTGGCCTTGCTTCTTTCACTCAATATTATGTTATTAGGATTCACACAAAGGGCACAGTAGCTCACCCCTGTTGTCTCAGCTACTCGGGAGGGTGAGGCAGGAGAACCACTTGAACCTAGGAGTTTATAGAGGGCTATAGTTGTACCTGTGATCGAGCCACTGCACTCCAGCCTGGGCAGCATAGCAAGACCTCATCTCTTTTTAAAAAGAATAATAGGCCAGGCGCGGTGGCTCAAGCCTGTAATCCCAGCACTTTGGGAGGCCGAGGCGGGTGGATCACGAGGTCAAGAGATCAAGACCATCCTGGTCAACACGGTGAAACCCCGTCTCTC
>NW_016107323.1:8322930-8329882 GCF_001604975.1 Cebus imitator
CACTGCAGCCTCAACTTCCCAGGCTTAGGCAATCCTCCTGACTCAGACCCCAAAGTACAGGCGTGTGCCACCACACCAAGCTAATTTTTGTATTTTTGCAGAGACTGGGTTTTACCATATTGCCCAGGCTGGTCTCGAACTCCTAAACTCAGGCAATTTGACTACCCTGGCCTCCCAAGTGCTGAAATTACAGGTGTGAGCCACCGTGCCTGGCCCATCCCACTATGTTTTTTATCCATTCTCTGCATGGGCATTTGGATTCATTGCTGTTAGAACAAGTGAAGGGCTGGGCACAGTGGCTCATGCCTGTAATCCCTACACTTTGGGAGGCTGAGGAGGGCGGGTCACCAGAGCCCAGGAGTTTGAGACCAGCCTGGGCAACATAGCAAATACAAAATACCTTGTCTCTACAGAAAATACAAAAAATTAGCTGGGCATAGTGGCACATACCTGTAGTCCCAGCACTTTGGGAGGTCCAGGCAGGAGGATCGCTTAAAGCCAGGAGTTTGAAACCAGCCTGAGCAACATGGCAAGACCCCATCTCTATGAAAGAAAAGAAGGGAAGGAAGGGGAAATGAGGAAGGAAGGAAATTTTTTGTTTGTTTGTTTTTGAGACGGAGTCTTGCTCTGTCGCCAGGCTGGAGCACAGTGGTGCAATCTGGGCTCACTGCAACCTCCACCTCCCAGGTTCAAGTGATTCTTCCGCCTCAGCCTCCCAAGTAGCTGGGACCACAGGCACGTGCCACCACGCCCATCTAATTTTTGTATTTTTAGTACAGACGGGGTTTCACCATGTTGGCCAGGATGGTCTCAATCTCTTGACCTCGTGATCCACCCGCCTCAGCCTCCCAAAGAGCTGGGATTACAGGCTTGAGCCACCGAGCCCGGCCAGAAGGAAATGTTTTTGAATAATATTTTTTTTAAACAGAACAAGTGAACAAGCCACTTTTCTGTGCCTTCATGCTTTCTTTGTCTTTGAACATTTGCATGGTTGGAGCATGGCCTATGTAAAAGTCAGATCAGGCTGGGCACTGTGGCTCATGTCTGTAATCCCAGCGCTTTGGGAGGCTGAGGCAGGTGGATCAGTTGAGCTCAGAAGTTCAAGACCAGCCTGGCCAAGATGGCAAAACCCCATCTCTACTAAAAATACAAAAATTGGCTGGGTGCAGTGGTGCACAGCTGTAATCACAGCTACTCGGGAGGCTGAGGTAGGAGAATCACTGGAACCCGGGAGGAGGAGGTTGCAGTGAGCCAAGATCACACCACTGCACTCCAGCCTGGGCGACAACAGCAAGACTCCATCTCAAAATAAAATAAAATAAGTCAAGTCTCTTCTTACATTGCATCATCCCATCCCGGTGAGCACCTTCTCTGCATGTGCCAAAACCTCACTGTCAACCACATTTTTGGTTGGCTGCCTAATATTCTGCCACAGGGAGGGATCATCATTTACTTAGCCAGTCCCCAGTTGCTGGACACAGTGCCTGTACAGCCTGCTGGTATCAACAGGGATGCTATGAACATCGTGCTCTGCAAGCCCAGCCCTGACCCTGGGCATCGGGCCGCCCTGTCCCCTTCCCCACAGGCGAGCCCAAGACCTCAGCGGCCCCGCTGAGCATCGCCAACGGCGCAGGCCCCGCCAGCACCTCGGAGGACGCCATCAAGAGCATCCTGGAGCAGGCGCGCCGTGAGATGCAGGCGCAGCAGCAGGCGCTGCTGGAGATGGAGGCGGCACCCCGGGGCCGCTCGGTGCCTGCCTCGCCCCCGGAGCGACCATCGCTGGCCACCGCGAGCCAGAACGGGGCCCCGGCCTTGGTGAAGCAGGAGGAGGGCGGCGGAGGCCCGGCGCAGCCACCGCTCCCGGTCCTGTCCCCCGCCGCCTTCGTGCAGAGCATCATCCGCAAGGTCAAGTCCGAGATCGGCGACGCCGGCTACTTCGACCACCACTGGGCCTCGGACCGCGGCCTGCTCAGCCGCCCCTACGCCTCCGTGTCGCCCTCGCTGTCCTCCTCCTCCTCCGGCTACTCGGGTCAGCCCAACGGCCGCGCCTGGCCCCGCGGGGATGAGGCCCCTGCGCCCCCCGAGGACGAGGCGGCGGCCGGGGCGGAGGACGAGCCCCCCAGGGCGGGCGAGCTCAAGGCCGAGGGCGTGGTGGGCGAGGCGGGCGCGCGGCTGCCCTACTACCCGGCCTACGTGCCGCGCACCCTGAAGCCCACCGTGCCGCCGCTGACCCCCGAGCAGTACGAGCTGTACATGTACCGCGAGGTGGACACACTAGAGCTCACCCGCCAGGTCAAGGAGAAGCTGGCCAAGAACGGCATCTGCCAGAGGATCTTCGGGGAGAAGGTGAGTGCAGGGCGCGCCCCCAGTGCCTGAGCTCTGGGAGACGTCAGAGAAGCAGGACGCCCACCCAAGCAGGCCCGAGAGGCCCGGGCCCTCATTCCTGAGTCCTGCTGTCCCTGGGCCCCTCAGGAAGCAGGGCCTCCATTCTGCTCCGTGATTGTTAAAACCGGGAAATGCTTCCATCCTGGCCAGTAAACAACCACTTGCCTCTCCTCCTCCAGGGCCCTCCAGATCACCTGAGCTCCAGCCACTAAAGGGTTAAGTGCCAGGACTTGGTGGCTCACGCCTGTAATCCCAGCACTTTGGGAGGCGGAGGTGGGAGGATCTCTTGAGCCCAGAAGTTTGAGACCAGCCTGGCCAACATGGCGAAACCCTGTCTCTACTAAAAATACAAAAATTAGCCTGGGATGGTGGCCTGTGCCTGTACTGTCCTGGCTACTTGGGAGCCTGAGGCAGGAGCATCGCTTGAACCCGGGAGGTGGGGGTTGCAGCGAGCCAAGATCTTGCTACTGCACTCCAGCCTGGGTGACAGAATGATACTCTGTCTCAAAAAAAAAAAAAAGCATTGGGGACCAGCCTGGGCTATGTAGCCAGACGCCCATCACTACAAAATAAAAAAAATTAGCCCGGTGTGATGGTGCACAGCTACTCAGGAGGCTGAGGTGGGAGAATTGCTTGAGCCCATGTGGTCAAATCTGCAGTGAGCCATGATCACTCCACTGCACTCCAGCCTGGGCAAAACAGCAAGACCTCATCCCAAAAGAAATAAAATTTTTAAAAAGGGTTAAGTAAGGCTTGGCCCAGCCAGGGGACCTCAGTGTGTCCTAATTGGTTGGTGCCCCTGCAATGCCAGTTTTACGTATCACTTCCACTTTTAGCAGGGTAATAGGTAAAGAGTCAGGCAAGCTCCGAGGAGGGAGAAATGGTTTAAGTGGGAGGTCAGGGAAGGCATCCTGGAGGAGGGGGCACTGAAGGATTTTTACATGTAGGGACATTAGGGAAGGCACTAGAGGGGAGGGGCACAGCAGAGGCACACGGCAGGCACCTATGAGGAGCAAATGAAGGTTTTGTGGACTCCAACAGAGGAGAGGGGAGGGGAGGTGGGGCCTGATGGCTCACGCCTGTAATCCCAGCATTGTGGGAGGCCAAGTTAGGTGGATCACTTGAGGTTGGGAGTTCAAGATCAGCCTGGCCAACATGGCAAAACACCGTCTCTACTAAAAATACAAATATTAGCCAGGCATGGTGGCACACACCTGTATAAGTCCCAGCTCCTCAGGAGGCTGAGGCAGGAGAATCATTTGAACCTGAGGGGCAGAGGTTGCAGTCAGCTGAGATCACGCCACCACACTCCAGCCTGGGCAACAAAGCAACACTCCGTCTCAAAAAAAAAAAAAAAAAAAAGGAGGGAGGGAGGGAGGGCCAGGCCTGCATCCCAGGGGCCCACTGACCTACCTGCCTGCCCCACTCCTCACAGGTGCTGGGCCTGTCACAGGGCAGTGTGAGCGACATGCTGTCCCGGCCAAAGCCCTGGAGCAAACTGACGCAGAAGGGGCGGGAGCCCTTCATCCGCATGCAGCTGTGGCTCTCCGACCAGCTCGGCCAGGCGGTGGGCCAGCAGCCCGGCGCCTCCCAGGGTGAGTGTGGCGGGAGCATCCCGGGGGGTTGCTGGCAGCCTTCCCACCTGCACAGTGGCGTGTCTGCCTGGCTTTACTGCCCATCTACCTGTCCCTGTGTCTCCGCTGCCCTGGATCTCATCCCGGCCACTGTCACGGCCGTCCTGGCACACGGCAGAGGGCTACTGGGGTTTCTCTGCTCCCCTTTCTTCCTTCCTCCAACTGGAGGGATGCTTCTAGAAGCTGCACGCCTGATGCACTTGGTCCTGGCTTTAAGCCTCCAGGTGGCTCCGTAGTGCTCAGAGCAGATGGAGAACATGCTTTGCATGTGGAGTCCCACATCTGGAATTGCTAATTGATCACAGCTCTGTTTCCCAAACACCCAGCATGCAGACTCAGACTCCTTCTTAGCACAGGGCCCCAGGCAATGCTACCCAGCTGCCCACGATGGCACGAGCAGGCTGGAGTGTGAGCTTTGCCCGGGTGAGGAAATGGAGGCTCAGAGGCATGTCCAAAGTTCCAGAGTCCAAAAGTGCTGAGGGGAGCCCCAGCTCCCTGCCACTGTGGGGACTAGGGGATACGTCTGCCAGGCCCTGGTGAGGCACCCACCCGGCCCTGAACTGGGATGAGGGCAGAGACCAGGGGAGGCCAGACTCTGAGTCCAAGGTCCTGAGCGCAGTCTTGTCAATCAGACAAAAGCGTATCTCAGGTTCACAGATGAGCCAGGTCAACAGGCCCATATCAACCGGAATATGGACTGGAAACATAACGTCAAGTGACGGAAGTGCCCGCGCTTACTGTAGAAGCTGACAGCTGCAGGATGAGCCCACACGCTGGTGTCGCTGGTGGCTGCAGACCTATGCACTGAACAGGAGTCTGAGGCCAGGCACGGGGCTCACACCTATAATCGCAGCACTTTGGGAGGCTGAGGCTGGAGGATCACTTGAAGCCAGGAGTTTAAGATCAGCCTGGGCAACAGAGGGAGACCCTGTCTCTACAAAATATAAAAATAAATTGATCAGTCGTAGTGGTACGCACCTGTGGTCCCAGCTTCTCAGGAGGCTGAGGTGGGAGGTCACTGGAGCTATGATCACACCACTGCACTCCAGCTTGGACAACAGAGTGAGACCGTGTCTCAAAAAAAAAGGCCAGGAACAGTGGCTCATGCCTGTAATCCCAGTACTTTGGGAGGTGAAGGCAGGAGGATCTGTTGAACCCTGGAGTTTGAAATCAGCCTGGGAAACATGGTGAAACCTCATCTCTACAAGTAAAAAATTAGCCTGGCGTGGCAGCATGTACCTGTAGTGTCAGCTACTGGGGAGGTTGAGGCCAGGGGATCGCTTAAGCCAGAGAGTTTGAGGCTGCAGTGAGCTATGATTGTGCCACTGCACTCCAGCCTGAGCGTATGAGACCATCTCTTAAAAGACTGAATAAAATAAACAGTACCCCCAGCTGGGAGGGAGGTGGCACTGGGCAGAGAGGGGGGCCAAGAAGAGGCAGGGAGGGGGGACTTTGTCTGCTCTTCTCCATTCTCATTTCATTTGCTTGTTTTTTGAGACGGAGTTTTTCTCGTGTTGCCCAGGCTGGAGTGCAGTGGCGCAATCTCGGCTCACCACAACCTCTGCCTCCTGGGTTCAAGCAATTCTCCTGCCTCAGCCTCCCGAGTAGCTGGGATTACAGGTGCACACCACCATGTCCAGCTAACTTCCTGTTTTTAGTAGAGACAGGGTTTCTCCATGTTGGCCAGGCTGTTCTCAAATTCCTGGCCTCAGGTGATCTGCCCACCTCAGCCTCCCAAAGTACTGGGATTACAGGCGTGAACTACCATGCCTGGCCCTTTCCTATTTCTTTAAAACAAGAAGGGAGATGGGAAGTGATGGGTGTGAAGTGTCAGCGTCGATTCTAATGACGGGTCAAAGGGAGGGGAGGCCTTATGTATCGTTTTCTGTGTATTTCTATAGGTTTGAAATATTTTATAAATACGACGTTTGATTTAAAAACTCCTCTCCATAATGCGTAATGAGGATTAAACTCAGCCATGTTCATGACCACTGTCACTTACCAGACGGAGCACCAAGTGCTTTGTCCTGTAATCCTCATGTCAGTCTCCACGGAGGGACCATTTATCATTCCCATTTCACAGATGAGGAAATCCAGGGGTAGAGTATCGCAGTGACTTGCCCAAGGCCACCATCCAGTCAGTGGCAGTGCTAGGATGAGCACCCTGGGATGTGGGCCATCAGGCTCCCTGCCCCCAGGGTCCCCAAATGTGCCTACCTGTGAAAAGACTTCCATCCTTTTTTTATAGTGTTGTGGTGGGTAAGGGGGTTGTGTTTTGGTTTTTTGTGTCGGAGTCTCACTCTGTCACCCAGGCTGGAGTGGTAAGCAACTGTGCCTAGCCTGTAGTATTATGTTTTAACTAACTTTTTTATTGTGGTAAAATTAACATAACAGCTGGGCATGGTGGCTTACACCTGTAATCCCAGCATTTTGGGAGGCCAAGGCGGGCGGATCACTTGAGCCCAGGACTTTGAGACAAGCCTGGCCAAACATGCCAAAACCCTGTCTCTACTAAAAATAAAAAAATGAGCCAGGTGTGGTGGTATGCATCTGTAATCCCTGCTACTCGGGAGGCTGAGACAAGAGGATCACTTGAACCCAGGAAGCGGAGGTTGCAGTGAACTGATGGTGCCACTGCACTCTAGCCTGGGCGACAGAGTGAGACTCTGTCAAAGAAAAGGCTGAGCACAGTGGCTCAAGCCTGTAATCTCAACATTGGGAGGCCGAGGCGGATGTATCACCTGAGGTCAGCAGTTCAAAACCAGCCTGGCCAACATGGTAAAACCCTATCTCTACTAAAAATACAAAAAATTGGCCAGGCATGGTGGCTCACGCCTGTAATCCAAGCACTTTGGAGGCCAAGGTGGGTGGATCACCTGAGGTCGGGAATTCAAGACCAGCCTGACCAACATGGTGAAACCCCGTCTTTACAA
>NW_016107323.1:8331800-8336577 GCF_001604975.1 Cebus imitator
TTGTCACCCGGGCTGGAGTGCAAGGGCGCGATCTCGGCTCACTGCAACCTCCACCTCCCAGGTTCATGCAATTCTTCTGCCTCGGCCTCCTGAGTAGCTGGGATTACTCTGTCACCCAGGCTGGAGTGGTGAGCCACCGTGCCTGGTCTGTAGTGTTACCTTTTAACCACACCCGGCTAATTTTTGTATTTGTAGTAGAGATAGTGTTTCACCATGTTGGCCAGGTTGATCTCGAGCTCCTGGCCTCATGATCCACCCACGTTGGCTTCCCAAAGTTCTGGGATTACCGGCATGAGCCACCACGCCCAGCCCTCACTGTAGTTTTTATTTGCATTTCCCCAGTGTCTGATTGTTTTGGTTTTAAATTTTATTGTCATGGAAGGATTTGAGCACAGGTAGGATAGAGGTCAGCAGAGAGGATGGAGAATGGTGTTCTGGTGGGCGCAGGCAGCAGCTAGGAGGCGAGCATGCGCAGCCTGGGAAGGGATGTGAGTAGAGGCGGCGGGACACCTTGTTCCCTGCTCTCCCAGAATAGGAAACCAAGGCCGGACGAGGTGCCTCACGCCTGTAGTCCTAGCACTTTGGGAGGCCAAGGCAGGCACATCACTTGAGGTCAGGAGTTCAAGACCAGCCTGACCAACATGGTGAAACCCCTTCTCTATAAAAATACAAAAATTGGCCAGGCCTGGTGGCGGATGCCTGTAGTCCCAGCTGCTCAGGAGGCTGAGGTGGGAGGATTGTTTGAGCCTAGGAGGTCAAGGCTGCAGTGAGCTAGAGTGAGTGTACTCCAGCCTGGACAACAGAGCAAGACCATGTCTCAAAACCGATAATAATGAACAGGGAATCGGGCCTGGAGGTGGCGCCTGTAGCTGCTGGCCCTAAGGAGCAAATGGTGATGGGAGAGCTACCCTCAGCCTCTGCTTGTTCATAACCCGCTGGGCCTGGAAGCAAAAGGGTGTATCCATTGCCCACAAGGTCCCACACAGTCTGGCTGTGGGACTGGGTGTCAGAACCTGTCCCAGCCCCCCCTGGTATGCCCTGGCCACTGGGGCGGGCAGGGACCAGCACTGGAGCCCTGACACACCCATTGCTGAGGGTGAGCCAGATGCCGTGAGAGGGTTATAAAGCCTGCTCTTACCACCACGCCCTCTGCCAGTCACAGCCCGGGCTGTAACCAGCCAGCCTCATTAGCGCTGCCCACAGTGGCAGCATCAGTATTCCAGACCCTTCCATCCGAGGCTTCTCAGAATTCTCAAGCAGTCAAGGAACCTCTGTGCCGACACAAAGTCCTTGTCTTCCCTCCGTCTTTCTCTCCTGGTCTCTCTGTCCCTGTCCTCCAATTTCTTTCTTTCTTTCTTTCTTTTTCTTTCCCTCTCTTTCTCTCTCTTTCTTTCTTTCTTTCTTTCTTTCTTTCTTTCTTTCTTTCTTTCTTTCTTTTTCTTTCTTTCTTTCTTTCTTTTTCTTTTTCTCTCTCTCTCTCTCTCTTTCTTTCTTTCTTTCTTTCTTTGAGACAGAGTCTTGCTCTGTTGCCCAGGCTGGAGTGCAATGGCACAATCTCGGCTCACTGCAACCTCTGGCTCCTGGGTTCAAGCAGGTCTCCTACTGCAGGCTCTCATGTAGCTGGGATTACAGGCACCCAGCTAATTTTTTGTATTTTTACTAGAGAAGGGTTTCACCATGTTGGCAAGACTGGTCTTGAACTCCTGACCTCAGGTGATCTACCTTACCTACCTTGGCCTCCCAAAGTGCTGGAATTACAGGTGTCAGCCATGGCACCCAATCACCTCCAGTGTCCTCTTCTGTCTTATTTTTTTTTTTTTTTAGCTCACTTCTACCTTCTCTCTCTCTCTCTCTCTCTCTCTCTGCCTCTCTTACCATTGCTCTCCCACTCTGTTTGCTCTGTCTCTCCCTCCCTGACCCTCAAGCGCTCCTTCCATCTCTCTCACTGTCTCTCTGTACCTCCAGGAGAGAGAGGTTTCCCAAGACCTGCAACTTTCTGTAGTAAAATCAGGAAAGTCCCAGGCAGACTGGAACAGGTTGGTCACTCTGCTCTCTCCCCTGTCCCCAGCTGCCCACAGCCCTGTCTAGCGCCCCTCCCTCAAGCCCACCCAGGCAGGAAGACGAACCTCTCCCTGTCACCGCCTCCCTCTCCAGACAACCCAACTGTTCACATGTGACCCCAGCCCTGTAATTAGCACACTCCTCCTGATAGAGATGATTTCTGAGATTTCCCATCACTTTGTCAAAAGTGGTTCTCAAAGTCAGAGGAGCTGGAAAGGCGGGTTCTGCCTGGGGGAGTGGGGTTGGGGGTGGCTGTGTTCTTTCCTGCCAGTCATCTGGGTCTATCTCCATGTCATCCCGTTTGCTTTGCTTCGCTTCCTGGCACTCTAGGCTGGGACGTGGGTGCAGACAGTTTTCCAAGAGGCAGATGCCTTCAAAGACCCTCAGTTTTTTGTTTGTTTTTGTTTGTTTTTTGAGGTGGAGTATCACTCTGTTACCTAGGCTGGAGTGCAGTGGCGTGATCTTGGCTCACCGCAACCTCTGCCTCCCGGGCTCAAGCAATTCTCCTGCCTCAGCCTCCAGAGTAGCTGGAAGTACAGGCACGAGCCAACATGCCAGGATAATTTTTTTGTATTTTTAGTAGAGATGGGGTTTCACCATGTTGGCCAGGCTGGTCTCAAACTCCTGACCTCAGGTGATCCACCCCCCTTGGCCTCCCAAAGTGCTGGGATTGCAGGTGTGAGCCACTGTGCCCAGCCCAAAGACCCTCTCCTGCTGCCGGCAGTGGGTGGACACCTGGGATAGCCTCTCACTTTCCCAGGCTGGCCCTGCCACACCAGTGTGGCATCAGTGCTGGCAACAGTAAGCCTGAGACATGCCCACGTCAGCCCCAGCATCACACAGATGCTACATGGATGGACAAGATCAGCTCGATTAGGGCAGGGGGCACAGTAGGCTTTTTGAGACCCCCGGAGTGGGCTGCCAGTCACGCGGGGCTGTGGTGCTGCTACTTGGAACTCTGGGCCTTCACCTTGCCCTTTTCAGGAGTACTCAGAGGTCCTGGCTGAAATCCCTCACTCTGCAGGCACCTGCCCAGAGCCCCCGCCCCACCCCCAGGCTCTAGGGATTCACCTGTGACTAACATGTAGTCCTTGCCTTCAAGGGGCTCACGGATGAGAGGACAGTGTTGGGCATAAGCCAACCCAAGCTCAAGTCCTGGCTTTGCCATTTATTGCTGTGTGATCCTGATCACGTTGCCTAACCTCTCTGAACCTCGGTTTCCTCATCCATAAAATGGGATGACATAGTACTTACCTCTTAGAGGTGTCATGAGGGTCACTTGAGATCATGAGCATTGGTCAGGCACAGTGACCCACGCCTGTAATCTCAACACTTTGGGAGGCCAAGGCAGGAGGATCACTTGAGCCCAGGAGTTTGAGACCAGCCTGGGCAACATAGTGAAACCATGTCTCTATTTAATTTTATTTTTTTTTAATATAGATGGGGTTTTACCATGTTGGCCACACTGGTCTCGAACTCCTGACCTCAGGTGATCCACCTGCCTCGGCTTCCCAAAGTGCTGGGATTACAGATGTGAGCCACCGCACCCGGCCCCGTCTCTATTTAAAAAAAAAAATTTTTTTTTAAGAGAAAGATCATAGGTATAAAGCACATAATACTACCCTGGGCATGTAGTAAGTGCTCAATAAAAGGAATTTATTAGCGTCATCATCGTCATCAGTAAGGAAGAGATCTGGCCCAAGCAAGAAATTATAGCAAAGTGTGACAATATATACTCAAGGTGCTATTAGACTCCAGAGGTATACATACCTCAGAGAAGGGACATATAAGACTGGGTCTTGAGGAATGCATAGGAGTTCAAAATTAGAAGGAAAGTCCTCGGGATCATAAGACCAGCCTGAGCAATGACATAAGGGCTTAGAGAAGAGCCTAGATGTTTGTGAAGGGGAGTGAGGGGGACTCTGTAGCTCCATTTGTCGGGGTGGGCAGGGACAAGGGAGTTCAGAGCCTTAATCACCAAGACAAGGTGATAGACATTTCTCGTTCAAGGGGCAGTGGGGAGCCATTGATGATTCTGGAGCATGGGAGTAGTCTGATCTGAGTCATCTACTCAAAGAGAAGGAAAGAACCCATCCTGGGCTTGAGATGTCCCTTCTGGAAGTACATTTTAATGGTTTTTTAACATTTTAATGGTTATTTTAACAAGTTTCCAGCAGGTGGCATTGGAATGCCTCAAGGAAGAGGCACCGTTTTCTAATTTGCTGGGATTAGGTGTGGCCAGCACTGCGATTCCTAGACCCCACACCATGCTTGCCACCCCATTAAGGGTGTCTCCCTGGGCACGCCCCCACCTTTCCTGGTCTCTCAGTAGGCTCAGCTCACACTGGGACTCCCATGGATGCCTCTAATGCCCCAAGGGGTAGAAGAGGTGGAGGTGGGCCCTTGCCCCACGTTGTCTCATGGAGTCCTCTCGATGGCCCCAAGTAGGCTCAGTGTATGTGTAATGCTACGTGTCTTATGGCCCCATTTAACAGATGCAAGGAGGGAGGCTTGGCAAAGTCATCCCACCTGAGATCACAAGCCCCAGATAGCTTCCAAATTGTTTTTCCAATATATATTCACACAAAATATCTTTTGAAAAATGAAAAATAGGCCAGACATGGTGGCTCAACCCTGTAATCCCAGCATTTTGGGGGATTGAGGCGGGTGGATCACTTGAGGTCAGGACTTCTTTTTTTTTTTTTTTTTTTTTTTT
>NW_016107323.1:8337212-8367278 GCF_001604975.1 Cebus imitator
TTTTTTTTGAGATGGAGTCTTGCTCTGTTGTCCAGGCTGGAGTACAGTGGTGTGATCTCAGCTCACTGCAACCTCTGCCCCCCAGCTTCAAGCAGTTCTCCTGCTCAGCTGGGATTACAGACATGTGCCACCATGCCCAGCTAAGTTTTGTATTTTTTAGTAGCGACATGGTTTTACCATTCGGCCAGGCTGGTCTCTAACTCCTGACCTTAGGTGATCTGCCCACCTCAGCCTCCCAAAGTGCTGAGATTATGGGGTGAGCCGCCATGCCCAGCTGCAGCCTGGCTTTTTAAATGCGACGTTGCACTGCGGACATTTCACTACAGTTTCTTCACTGCCTCAGAGCTGCCCGCTTCAGGGAGCCCCGTATTTTATTCAGCCTCTCCTGTGGTTGAACTTGTAGATCACTGCTGCCGGCTTTAGTTGTTGCTGTTTATCTGACTTTTCATTTTGAGGTAACATCTAATTTAAGGAAGAATGGAAACAGTAGAACAGCAAACTCCCTGCACTGTACCCAGATTGAACAGTTACTAATTTTGCCACAATCATGCTCTTTCTCTGCCATTTGAGAAATTCGTTGACATCTTGTCCCCTTTGCCCTAAATGCTTCAGCGAGTGCTTTTCAAGAATGAGAAACCTTACCACGGTAAAATACTGGTCTGTATCCTACCAACTAGATTCAGTCTTCAGTTGTCCCAGTAATATCCTTTATATGTTATATAAATTTTTAGATAAAATATATAATTCTTGGCCAGGTGCTGTGTGTGGCTCTCATCTGCAACTCCATAACTTTGGGAGGCCGAGGCAGGCAGATCACGAGACAGGAGTTTGAGACCAGCCTGACCAACATGATGAAACCCTGTCCCTACTAAAAATACTAAGATTAGCTGGGTGTGGTGGCAGGTGCCTGTAGTCCCAGCTACTTGGGAGGCTGAGGCAGGAGAATCCCTTGAACCCACGAGGCGGACATTGCAGTGAACCAAGATTACACCATTGCACTCCAGCCTGGGTGACAGGGCAAAACTCTGTCTCAAAAAATATGTATGTATAAAAATTAGCAGGGTGTGGTGACATGCACCTGTAATCCTAGCTACTTGGGAGACTGAGGCACAAGAATCTCTTGAACCCAAGAGATGGAGGTTGCAGTGAGCCAAGATCACACCACTGCACTCCAACCTACATGACAGAGCAAGACTCTGTCTCAATAAAAGAAAAAGTAGCCAGGTGTGGTGACACACACCTGTAGTCCCAGCTACTTGAGAGACTGAGGTTGGAGGATCACTTGAGCCTAGGAGGTTAAGGTTGCAGTGACTTCTGATCAAGCCACTGCACTCCAGCCTGGGCGACCCGGTCTCAAAACAAATTAATTAATTAATTAAAATATGCAAACTTATTTTCCCTGTCCAGAATGAGATTCAGTATCGCTTGTGTTTAGTTTTCATGTTTTGATTTGGACTGGTGCCCTTTCTGAAGAGTAGAGGCTGTTATCTCATAGATGGTCTGAGTTTGGGTTGCCCGATGCTCCCTCGTAATCAGATTCAGGCTGTGTACTTGGGGCTGGGGATAGCACAGGAGTGACGCCATGTCCTTCTCAGGGCGTCCTCTCAGGAGACCCATGTTGCTGACTTCTCCTGTGATTGATGATAGTAACTTGGACCATTGGTCAAGATGGTGTCCACCAGCACCTGTAATCCCAGCTACTCAGGAGGCTGAGGCAGGATAATTGCTTGAACCCGGGAGGCAGAGGTTGCAGTGGGCTGAGATTGCATCACTGTGCTCCACCCTGGGTGACAGAGAGAGAGTCCAACCAGGTCCCTGTACTGTAAAGTGGCTATTTTTCCCTTTGCAATTACTAAGCATCGTGTGGGGAGATACGTGGAGACTTTGTAAAATCCTAGTCCTCATCAAACTTTCACCCACTGGTTTTGGCATCCGGAGGCCCCTATGTGAGCAATTTCTGCTACAGTGGTTGCAAAATGAGTGGTTGGCAACTCCTGGCTGTGAGAAGCAAGGCTGCTGCAACTGGATGTGTCTGTGCCAGATTATGGTAACCACCTTCTCTTTCTCTGTGGCCCACAGCCAGTCCCACAGAACCAAGGTCCTCACCATCCCCACCCCCCAGCCCTACAGAGCCTGAGAAGAGCTCCCAGGAGCCGCTGAGCCTGTCCCTGGAGAGCAGCAAGGAGAACCAGCAGCCAGAGGGCCGCTCCAGCTCCTCGCTGAGCGGGAAGATGTACTCAGGTGGCCAGGCCCCAGGGGGCATCCAGGAGATCGTGGCCATGTCCCCCGAGCTGGACACCTACTCCATCACCAAGAGGGTGAAGGAGGTCCTCACAGACAACAATCTAGGTACGGAGCCGGTGGGAATCAGAGAGGCTGCCTCCCACCTGGGTTGCCTCCTACTTACCCTGAAAAAGTGTCTAGAGCTGGGACCCAGTGACTCATACCTGTAATTCCGGTACTTTGGGAGGCCAGAAAGGGAGGGCCGCTTGAGAGCAGGAGTTTGAGGCCAGCCTGGGCAACATAGCAAGATCCTATCTCTAAAAAAACTTTTTAAAATTAGCTGCAAACTCCATGCATACAAACTTCACATGTGTTGGTACACCTGTGGTCCTAGTAACTCAGAAGCCTGAGGCAGGAGGATGGCGTAAGCCCAGGAGTTCAAGGCTGCAGTGAGCTGTGATCATGCCACTGCACTCCAGCCTGGACAACAGAGCAAGGCCTTGTCTCTAAAAAATAAATAAATAAATAAATAATGGCTGGGCATGGTGGCTCACACCTGTAGTCCCAGCACTTTGGGAGGCCTAGGCGGGCAGCTCACCTGAGGTCAGGAGTTTGAGACCAGCCTGGCCAACAGGGTGAAACCCTGCACTAAAAATACAAAAAAATTAACAGGGCACAGTGGGGCACACCTGTAGTCCCAGCTACTTGGGAGGCTGAGGCAGGTGAATCGCTTGAACCTGGGAGGCAGAGGTTGTAGAGAGCTGAGATCACACCACTGCACTCTAGCTGGGCAGCAGAGCAAGACCCCGTCTCAAAAAAAAGTCAATAAAATTAAAAACAGGCCAGGCACAGTGGCTCACCCCTGTAATCCTAACACTTTGGAAGGCCAAGGCAAGCATATCATCTGAGGTCAGGAGTTCAAGACCAGCCTGGCCAACATGGTGAAACTAAAAATACCAAAATTAGCCAGTGCATGGTGTCACACACTTGTAATCCCAGCTACTTGGAAGGCTGAAGCAGGAGCATCGTTTGAACCTAAGAGGTAGAGATTACAGTGAGCCGAGATTGCACCACTGCACTCCAGCCTGGGCAACAGAGTGAGACTCTGTCTCCAAAAAAATAAAAAATAAGGGCCGGGCGCGGTGGCTCAAGCCTGTAATCCCAGCACTTTGGGAGGCCAAGGCGGGTGGATCACGAGGTCAAGAGATCGAGACCATCCTGGTCAACATGGTGAAACCCCATCTCTACTAAAAATACAAAAAATTAGCTGGGCATGGTGGCATGTGCCTGTAATCCCAGCTACTCAGGAGGCTGAGGCAGGAGAATTGCCTGAACCCAGGAGGCGGAGGTTGCGGTGAGCCGAAATCGTGCCATTGCACTCCAGCCTGGCTAACAAGAGCGAAACTCCGTCCCAAAAAATAAATAAATAAATAAATAAATAAAATAAAAAAGCTCCTAAAATTAACTGTAAACTCTATGCATACAAACTTCACACATGGTGGCAAATGCCTGTAGTCCTCAGGAAGCTGAGGCAGGAGGATTGCATGAGCCCAGGAGTTCAAGGCCGCAGTGAGCAATGATCATGCCACTGCACTCCAGCCTGGGCAACAGAGTGAGACCTTGTCTCTAAAAAGTTAAGTTAGAAAAGAAAAAAGACAAAAGTGCCCACGGTGAGATCCCAGGGCACTGGAGGCAGCCCCAGGGCATCCAGGACCCTGTGTGAGGCATCTGCCCTGACCTGGGTCTGGGATGGGACAAAGGGTGGTGAATGCAGGTCTGAGAGGACCTGGAATTCTTAGCCGACGGCTTTAAAAACTTCCTTCCAGGAAGATGTGAACTCCAATCACTGCAGAACTCCAGCTCAGTCCTCACCCAGTGCCGAGGTCCTTGCCCTCTTGGAGCACAGGGGAGAAATCTCTTCTAGGACTCCTTCCCTTTTTGGGACACAAAATCCTCCGAGTCTTAGATCCAGGTGATGCCCCCCTCCCAGAGGGATGTATGCAAACCTCAAAATTTTCACTACAAATTTTATGATAAAAGTAAGACATATTCATTGTTTTAAAATATACCAGGCCAGGCATGGTGGCCCACACCTGTAATCCCAGCACTTTAGGAGGCCAAGGTGGGCAACTCACGAGGTCAGGAGCTTGAGACCAGCCTGGCCAACATGGTGAAACCCCATCTCTACTAAAAATACAAAAAATTAGCTGGGCATAGTGGCACGCACCTGTAATCCCTGCTACTCAGGAAGCTGAATCAGGAGAATGGCTTGAACCTGGGAGGCAGAGGTTGCAGTGACCCGAGATTGCACCGCTGTACTCCAGCCCAGGCGACACAGTGAGACTCCTTCACAAAATACACACACACACACACACACACACACACACACAGAGTACAGGGAAAAAAATAAGAAGTTACTAAAAAAAATAAAAATAAACCCCTCCCCACTGGCCTCCCGGTCACACTCCAGAGTTGTTTTTATGTATATTTTTTAAAGATGGAGTCTCACTCTGTCTCCCAGGCCCCAGGCTGGAGTGCAGTGGCGAGATCTCGGCTCACTGCAACCACCACTCCCAGATTCAAGTGATTCTCCTGTCTCAGCCACCCTAATAGCTAGCATTATAGTTGTGTGCCACCATTCCTGGATAATTTTTGTATTTTTAGTAGAGACAGGGTTTTACCATGCTGGCCAGGCTGGTCTCGAGCTCTTGACCTCAAGTGATCATCCTGCCTCAGCCTCCCAAAGTGCAGGGATTACAGGTGTGATCACTTAATTTCCTCTTCTTTTTTTTTTTTTCCATATAGATGAAATGATATACATATTGTCTTGCAACTTGCTTTTGAAAAATGAACACTAGGCTGGGTGAGGTGGCTAACGCCTGTAACCCTAGCACTTTGGGAGGCTGAGCTGGGAGGATTGCTGAAGGTCATGAGTTCCAGACCAGCCTGAACAACGTGGCGAAATCTCATCTCTACAATAAAATACAAAAATTAGCTGGACATGGTGTGCATGCCTACAGTCCCAGCCACTCAGCGGATGAGGCGGGAGGATGGCCTGAGCCCAGGAGACAGAGGTTGCGAGGGGCCAAGATTACACCACTTCAGTCCAGCCCGGGCAACAGAGGCAAACCTTGTCCCCCAAAAATAAAATATAAAAATGCAAAAATTAGCTGGGTGTGGTGGCTCAGTCCTGTGTACCCAGCTACTTGGGAGGCTGAGGAGTGAGGATCATCTGAACCTGGGAGGCAGAGGTTATAGTGAGCTGAGATCATACCACTGCACTCCAGCCTGGGTGATAGAGTGAGACCCTGTGTCAAAAAAGGAAAAAAAGAAAAGAAAAATGAACACTATTTTGTGGACACCCTTCCGTGTTAGAATAATTCTATCACCCGCATTCTTTTTCACCATTACAAAGTGTTTCAGGCCATGGATGCACCACATTTTTTACCCAACTGATGGTCATTTTGGCTTTTTCCACTTTCCTGCTGCCTCTAAAAATCAGGCTGTGTGCATCTGTGTGACCCTGGGCAAGTGCAGCTATCCCAGGCAGTGGAACTGCTGGCTCCAAAGCTGTGCATATTTAAAACTGGAATGGAATCTGACAAATTATCCTCCGGCACAGTGATACAAATGTGTATGCATGATGTTGGCAGACAATTTCAGGGATCTCCTAGGAGTAAAGAACCTCTTAATTTAAAAAAAAAGCACTTTGGGGCCAGGCACGTGGCTCACACCTGTAATCACAGCACTTTGGGAGGCCAAGGTAGATGGATCACCTGAGGTCAGGAGTTCAAAACCAGCCTGGCCAACATGGGAAACCCCATCTCTCCTAAAAATACAAAAATTAGTCAGGCGTGGTGGCATGCGCCTGTAATCCCAGCTACTCAGGAGGCTGAAGCAGGAGAATTGCTTGAACCTGGGAAGCGGAAGCTGCAGTGAGCCAAGATCATGCTGCTACGCTCCAGCCTGGGTGACAGAGCGAGACTCTGTCTGAAAAAAAAAAGCACTTTTGTCGGTTGCCGCCTCATCCTGCCCCCCAAATCTCTTCTACAGACAGACCCCCTTCAGCTTTCTATCCAGTGCGGGTCTTCCACTGTCTCTCGCCCTCCCTCTGAGTTAGTGGAGATAGCCTTGAAGTTCTTTCCTGTGTCTCTGGCCTGTTCCTTGTCTCTCCTGGGAGCAGGCTTCTCTGCGCAGCCTGGGGTAACAGGTTGCCCCCCTCTCCTATCCCCAGGGCAGCGGCTGTTCGGGGAAAGCATCCTGGGTCTGACACAAGGCTCTGTGTCCGACCTGCTGTCCCGGCCCAAACCCTGGCACAAGCTGAGCCTGAAGGGGCGGGAGCCCTTTGTCCGCATGCAGCTGTGGCTCAATGACCCCCATAACGTGGAGAAGCTGAGGGACATGAAGAAGCTGGAGAAGAAAGGTAAGACTTGGGCAGGGGATGGACCCCAGCGCTGGGTCTCAGATTTTCCCTAGAACCATATCTAGTTGTAACCCAGATAAATACAGGGCCCCCATGGTCCAGTTTCAGCCTGGTAGGGGATTACATGAAATAGCAACCTTGAAAAACAATGTAACAATATCATTGAAAGCAGTGAAGATATATACAGCCAGATGCAGTGTGCCGGGGCGTGGGTAGTCCCGGCTGCTTGGGAGGCTAAGGCAGAAAGATGGTTCAAGGCTGCAGTGCGCTATGACCAAAGCTGTGAATAGCCACTGTGCTCTAGCTTGAGCACTGCAGTAAGACCCTATCTCCAATTTTTTTTAATTTGTAAATGTTTACTACCTCTCCCATGAAAATCCAATACTCTGCCAGGTGCAGTGGCTCATGCCTGTAATCCCAGCACTTTGGGAGGCCAAGGTGGGCAGATCACCTGAGGTGGGGAGTTTGAGACCAGCCTGGCCAATATGGTGAAACCCTGTCTCTACCAACAATATAAAAATTAGCCAGGCATGGTGGCACACGCCTGTAACCCCAGCTACTCAGGAAGCTGAGGCAGGAGAATTGCTTGAACCCACGAGGTGGATGTTGCAATGAGCCGAGATCGCGCCACTACGCTCCAACCTGGGTAACAAAGCAAGACTCCATCTCAAAAAAAAAATTAAAAAGAAAAAGAAAAGGAAATCTAACACCCCGTCTCTCTTGGTGTCCTTTACACCTCCATAGCTACCCCAAAGTCTGTGGCCAGCCCCCACTGCATATTTCCCAAAACTCTGTACCTCCCTTCCTTCTCTGTCTCAGCTCCCTATTTTGCAGATCAGCGTTTGGCCCATTACCCAGATTCTACACAACAAAGGACAGGACCAGCAAACAGGAACCCTCTCTTGTAGGGTTGAGCAAGGAGATTGCAAGTTCTCACATTGTCTGACATTATATCCTGATAAGATAAGCGGCCAAACCACCCTGAATGCGGGATCTCCTCTGATCTCAGGGTCAGGCCTGGCTAGTATTTGGATGGAAGATAAGCTTCCACTGAGCCCAGTCTCATGCTGTGCATAAAGGATTCTTCTATATTTCCAAAGGCTCAAAGTCCATCTGAAGATAAGATAGGAGCAGTTGAAGTTGCCATCCAGGGCATGAGGACCAGTCATCTGATGACCCAGTGACACCCAGGCTGTGGGGAGCACCTAGGGCAGCACTAGGGCTGGGCCATCATCATCAGATAATGCTACAGTTGAGAACTTGACCCTCTACCTACTTGCTGTGTGACCTCCAGCTAGTTACTTCCCCTCTCTGTGCTTCCTTCTTCTTCTGAAAATAAGAGAGCTGGCTGGATGCAGTGGCTCACACCTGTAATCCCAGCACTTTGGCAAGCTGAGGCTGACGGATCACTTGAGGCCAGGAGTTCAAGAGCAGCCTGGTCAACATGGTGAAACCCCATCTGTACTAAAAATACAAAAATCAGCTGGGCATGGTGATACATGCCTATAATCCCAGCTACCTGGGAGGCTGAGGCAGGAAAATTGCTTGAACCCGGGAGGCAGAGGTTGCAGTGAGCCGAGAGGATGGTGCCACTGCGCTCCAGCCTGGGTGACAGAGCGAGACTCTGCTTAAAAAAAAAAGAGCATGTTCAGAGCCACAAAGTATTGCTGTGAGGATTTATACCCTCATACCTTGCTTCTTTCATTCTGAAGTGGGCTTTTTTCTCCCCAACATCTTCATGATTTGGGGTCAAGATGCACCATGCAGTCAATGGGTCATTTAAATTAGTGTCCCCACCTACCGCCCACCAAAGGCTGTTCAGAAATTCAGGGACGGGACGTTGGAAGGCCAAGGTGGGAGGATGACTTGAGGCCAAGAGTTCAGACCAGCCTGGGCAACAGAGTGAGACCCTCCCTCAACAAAACAGTTTTTCAAATGAGCGAAGCATGGTGGTGTGCACTCATAGTCCCACCTGTTCAGGAGGCTGAGGCAGGAGGATCACTTGAGCCCAGGAGTTCAAGGTTGCAGTGACTTGTGATTGTGCCACTGCACTCCAGCCTAGGTGACAGAGAGACCCCGTTGTAAGGGTTATTGCCGAGTTTAAAATGAGGAAACTGAGGCCAGTATAAGAAAATTAAATGCCAATTTATTCAACTCCCGGGCCAGGTTCTATGGTCCGGAGAAAGGGGCCAGAGAAGTCCCGCTGATTTCCTGGGGCGGGGGGTTTTTATGGCTATGAGGAACGAGCAACAGCTGGGTGCTCTGATTGGGTCCGGGGGAGCGGGATTGGGACGGGGCAGGCCGCTATTGGTTGGCAGGTTATTGGGCGGGTTTTTCCGGTGCGAGAGCCGGCCAGGGTTGCATCAGCTGGAGCCTTCCAGGGGAGCCATGTGGCAGAGCTAGGTGCCGAGTGCAGAGCCTGGTGCCGGGTGCAGAGTCAGGTGCTGAGTGCAGAGGGGGGTGTGTCCAGCTTCCCAGCGAGGCAACTGGCCTTACATTCTGACCCTTTTGATGATATAGGACGTGGCTTCTTTCTGGCTACTTCCTGCTGAACAGGGGCGGCGTGAGGGAGAAGAGTCAGTTGGCTGGTGCCTCGGTTGGGAGTCGGACATAGGGGTGAAGTAGCATCTGGTTTATGGCCACCCTGGAAATTTCCTTCATGCGGGCCTGTAAAAACTTGAGGAAAAAAGGGGCTAGCGTTAACAGAAGACAAACTGCGATAAAGGGAGTGATAATAGGGGTTAGCCAGGTTAGCATGGGGGATTGCCACCAGTTAAGAGACGAGACTGATGCATTCTGCTTCTTGCGGAGGTCTTCTTAGAGGCGATAGAGCATTGACATTTTCTTCTACAAGGCCTGTTTCATTAATATAATAGCAGCACTGCTCCTGAAGAAACAGACAGGTACCTCCCTTTTCTGCTGTCAGCAGGTCAAGGGCCCCTCGGTTCTGGAGAGTTACCTGGGCCAGTGACGTGATTTGTCGCTAGAGGGAGGCCAGGGAGGCGGCCGACGCTTCGATAGACACGCGAAGCTTGTCCTTTAGTTGAGCGGCTGAGGTGACACTGTAGCCTAGGGCACCGCTACCCAGCCCAGCCGCCACCAGAGAGGATGCTAGAGAGAGGCCAATGACCATTGGGAGGAAGACTGCTCGTCGGTCTCGGTGATTAGGGGAAGGTGGAAGGAGGGATAGAAGTTCGGCCTGTCCATATATCTCTGACTGCGGGACCAAGATGACAGGCACACAAGGGAAAGGGAAGGAGGCTCTGAATGGTTAGGGGGCAACGGGTTGGGGCCACGGATGAGGCGGGGCCCAGGGGTTCGGATTTCCCCTGATCATTTTGGGGGGCCAGTTTGAGGCGGGACACATGGTACCACGGAGTGTGACCCAGGAGTTTGGCTGCTGTGGGGGTGGTTAGGATAACCATGTGGGGTCCCAACCACCTGGGTTGCAAGGATCCTGGTTTGAGTTCTCGGAGGAGAACGCTGTCGCCTGGTTGGAGAGGCGCCGCTGGGTGGGAGTCCTCTGGTCCTGGAACAACAGGGAGGGAGCGGTCTGTGTGCTCCCTTAATAGGTGGTGGAGGAGGGAGAGGAAGGGAAGGTAGGAGGCCAGTGGAGGGGGGTTTACAGGGAGGTTGTGAGAAATCAGGAAAGGCCAGCTGTACAGCAATTCGCAGGGGCTAAGGCCCGTTGGCCCCCGTGGGGTGGCCCGCACCCGGGCCAGGGCAAAAGATAGGAGTGTGGGCCAGGAGAGTTTTACCTCAATAGGAAGTTTGGCCAAATGGTCTTTGAGGATGCCATGGGCCCGTTCAACTTTACCCGATGACTGAGGATGGTAAGGGATGTGCAGTTTCCAGGAGATGTTGAGGGACTTGGCGACTAGCTGGACTACTTGGGCCGTAAATGCTGGACCGTTGTCCGACTGGATGGTGGCAGGTAGGCCGAAGTGAGGGATGATTTCTTGAGTGAGGAGGGAGGCCACCGTGTCTGCTGTCTCCCGGGAGGTGGGGAAGGCTTCAATCCAACCTGAAAAGGTATCTACAAAAGTTAGGAGGCAGCGGAGCTTCTGTGAGTGGGCATATGAGTGAGGTCAATTTGCCAGTCTTGGGCCGGTAGGTTGCCATGCATTTGGTGAGTAGGAAACTGTGGCCTTAAGCCTCCCTGAGGCGAGACCTTAGAGCAAGTAACGCAAGCCTTGTGTACCTGCTCAATTGTTTGTTGCAGACCTGGTGAGAAAAAGAGGGACTGTACAAAGAATGTCTTGTCCTAAAAGGGGGACTGGGCATGAGGGTATGATTAAAAAGGAGTGGGAAAAGCAGTGTCCCTCGAGGACACAGGCTAACAGGTGGGTTTGATTAGGACAGGAAGGCTTGCCGTCCATTCCCATGACTGAAACCTGGGGAGGTATGCTAGGTCCTAAGTAGGAAAGCAATACAGAATAGGTAGCCCCCACGTCCACCAAGAAGGAAATGGACTTACCTGCTACCTGCAGTGTTACCCTGGGCTCAGCAAGGGTGATGGGGGTCTTTGAGTTGGAGCTGTGTCAGTCGTCCAGAAGGCCGAGAAGTTCAAGCGATGGGATTGCTTCCTGCGGACCGGCCTGCCCTCCACATAGAGGGGCAGGGGGTGGGCCTGTAGTCCGGGACGGGCAATCACTGCGTCAGTGTCCAGAATGCTTGCAGTTTGGGCAAGGCTTGGTAGGTGGTCGGGGACATGGACACTGACGTGCCCAGTGTCCCTCCTGACTGCACTTGAAACAGGGCCCAGGCAGAACGCCTCCGGAGTTCTTGGCGGGTTTTGATGGACCCCCTCCACCAGGTGCCTGGTGGGCTGCCGGCCTCAGGGCTGCCACAAGAGCTTGGGTTTGGAGGCTTACCTTTTGCTGTAGACGGGCCTGGCGGGTGGCCTCAGCCTTTTCCTCTTGGCCATTAAAAACTTTAAATGCCATGTTTACCAGGTCTTGTATGGGAGTTTGGGGGCCCTCCTCAGCCTTTTTAAGTTTCTTTCTAATGTCAGCCACTGACTGAGAGATGAAATGGGTGGCAAGAACTGTAGCCCCCGCTAAAGAGGCCGGGTCCAGCCGGGTATGAAGGATCATAGCATTAGTTAATCGGTCGAGGAAGGCGGCAGGGTTTTCAGTAGGACCCTGAGTTATTTCCCTTAATTTATCATAATTAACTGCCTTTTGGGCTGCGCTTTGCATGCCCGCTAGGAGGCACAGTAGCATTTGGTCTCGGCGGCGGCGGCCATCTGGATCATTTGATAATTCCAATTAGGGTCGGCCTCAGAGACCGTTGCCACACCTACTGGTATTTGATTGTTTGTGAGATGTACCTGATCAGCGTGTGCCCGGGCCGCCGTAAGGATGCGGTCACGCTCATCTGGGGTGAGGGTGGAAGACAGGATTACATAGGTATCATGCCAGGTGAGGTCATAAGAATGGGTGATGTAGCAAAATTCTTTGGTGTAAGCAGTCGGATTGGTGGAAAATGACCCTAGGTGTTTCTCAATGGTTGATAGATCAGAGAGGGAAAAGGGAACTGCACTTGAACAACGCCTTCCGCTCCGGCGACCTCGCGAAGAGGGCAAAGGAGGGAGGTTTCATCGTTAGGAGCACAGCGCGAGCGAGTGTGAACACCAACAGGAGAGGCTAGATTGGAACCAGGAAGAGGAGGAGCTGGAGGGGGTTGAGGTTTCGCATATGGCGGAGGATTCCTGGGTCGGGCGGGAGAGGATAGTTCTTCGGGCGGGTCGGGATCAGAAAAGGAGGAGGATGCTGGAGGTGCCGAGGGAGGTGAGGGAGTTTCCTTGGCCAGGAGCACCTGAGCGGTGGTGCAAGAGGAATAGAGGATGGGACGGGAGCGAAGATACCAGAAAGCCTGAATGTAGGGGACCTCCAACCATTTACCTTTTTTTTTGACAGAAATTGTCCAAATCAGAATGCTAAAATCGAAAGTTCCCTCCGGTGGCCACTTGGACTGGTTGTCCCGAGGATACTGGGGCCAGGCCACGGTGGAGAGGAAAAGCAGCCTTTTCTTTTTTATGGAGAGGCCCAGCTTGGGTAAATTTTGGACTAGACATCCCAATGGCGACTGGGGGTCTAGGCGGGACTCCTCATTACCCAGTTCCCTCTCTGTTGCGGGATAGTCAGGAGTGAGGAACGGCATTCGGGACTTCAACACCCGACTACCGGAGGTTGCGGGGAAGGACAGGAGTACAGGGACGTCTCCACAATATTCCTGTCTTCGGGAACGGGCGAGCAGGGGCACCGGGACGTCTCCGCAAGACCCACAGCTCGAGACGGGAAGGAGTCCCTGACACGGCCGCAATTACAGACAGGGTCCCCTCAGATTGGAGCAAACGGAGGATGGGGTTATGGGCAATAGGAGTCTTAGCGAGTGATGGCTGCAGATGATCAGAGGGGCGGCGGCTCCCTGGTTCGGCTTATGGTAGAGGAGTCAGTTTCCCCCAGGAGGGGTCTTGAATCTTGAACTCCTCCCGGGTTTTCGCACCACTTGTAAGGGTTATTGCCGAGTTTAAAATGAGGAAACTGAGGCCAGTATAAGAAAATTAAATGCCAATTTATTCAGCTCCCGGGCAAGGTACTATGGTCCAGAGAAAGGGACCAGAGAAGTCCCGCTGACTTCCTGGGGCGGGGGGTTTTTATGGCTATGAGGAACGAGCAACAGCTGGGTGCTCTGATTGGGTCTGGGGGAATGGGATTGGGACGGGGTGGGCCGCTATCGGTTGGCGGTTTGTTGGGTGGGTTTTTCCGGTGCCAGAGCCGGCCAGGGTTGCATCAGCCGGAGCCTTCCAAGGGAGCCATGCGGCAGAGCTAGGTGCCGAGTGCAGAGCCTGGTGCTGGGTGCAGAGTCAGGTGTTGAGTGCAGGGGTGGGTGTGTCCGGCCTCCCGGTGAGGCAACCGGCTTTACACCCATCTCTACAAAAGATTTAAAAATTAGCCAGAGATGGTGATTCATACCTGTAATCCTAGCTACTAGGGAGGCTGAAGCAGAAGGATTGCCTGAGCCTAGTTGGTCAAGGCTACGGTGAGCTGACTGCGCCCCTGTGCTCAAGCCTGGGTGACAGAGCGAGACCCTGTCTCTAAAAAAACAGAGAGAATACCATAGAGCACCCTGTTTCAAGTGCTTCCTATGTGCAAGGAATGCTCCTAGGTCTTCGCTCATGCCAGGGCTCCCAGGCTGGCAAGGTCAGGCTAGCATCTTGTGGCCTGGGGGTGCATGTTGGGAGATGCAGAAAGAGAGTGAGGAGGGAGAAAGGCTGGGGGGCAGGCCCCTAAGTTTAGGGCATGACAGGCTCCAAGTGGGGCTGACTGATGTACACCCACCACGCGACTCCTACCAGCTGAGAACTGATGGGGTGGGGACACCACCTCTCAGCCTTCCATCTCTCCCTGGCCCTAGCCTACCTGAAACGCCGCTATGGCCTCATCAGCACCGGCTCGGACAGCGAGTCCCCAGCCACCCGCTCCGAGTGCCCCAGCCCCTGCCTGCAGCCCCAGGACCTGAGCCTCCTGCAGATCAAGAAGCCCCGGGTGGTGCTGGCACCCGAGGAGAAGGAGGCGCTGCGGAAGGCCTATCAGCTGGAACCCTACCCCTCGCAGCAGACCATCGAGCTCCTCTCCTTCCAGCTCAACCTCAAGACCAACACCGTCATCAACTGGTTCCACAACTACAGGTGGGACTACGGGTGTGTGCCCCTGGGGCGGGCAGCAGAGCCCCGGTGGAACCCCTTCCCCATCCCAGGGCCTGGAGGGAGCCCCGCACGGCCTCTGGGAGCTGGGAGACCCCATCACATAGGCACTTAGATACAGGTCACAGGGCTGAGTGCAGTGGTTCATGCCTGTAATCCCAGCATTTTGGGAGGCCAAGGCAGGAGAATTGCTTGAGCCCAGGAGTTCGAGACCAGCTCTGACAATATAGGGACATCTCGGCTCTACAAAAATATACAAAAATTAGTTGGGTATGGTGGCGTATACCTGTAGTCCCAGCTACTTAGGAGGCTGAAGTGAGAGGGTCACTTAGGCCCAGGAGGCGGAGGCTGCAGTGAATTACCATCACACCACTACACTCCAGCTTGGGTGACAGAGCAAGATCCTGTCTCAAAAAAACAAAAAAAAGGAGGCCAAGGCGGCAGATCACCTGAGGTCAGGAGTTTGAGACCAGCCTGGACAACATGGTGAAACTCTGTCTCTATTAAAAATACAAAAATTAGCTAGACGTGGTGGTGCACACCTGTAATTCCAGCTACCCGGGAGGCTGATGTAGGAAAATCACTTGAACCGAGGAGGCAGAGGTTGCAGTGAGCCAAGATCATCCCACTGCACTCCAGCCTGGGTGAGAGTGAGCCTCCATCTAAAAAAAAAAAAAAAAATACTATTCCTAAGGACTGAGAGGAGAACCTGAGGCATGTAGACTGGAGTTGGGGTGGGGCTTGGGGAGAGAATGGGGCCAAATAAAAGTATAAGGGATTGAATATACAATACTCACAAAAGGTCTAATTTGGCTTCCACTCCAGCTCTGTCTCAAAAAAAAAAACAAAAAAAAAAAAAAAAAAAAAAAAAATTTAAAACACAGGCAAACATGGAAGGAATCCCAGCTCCGTCACTTTCAGCTGTGGTGCCATCTTCACATCCCTGCGCCTCAGTCTTCTAACCTGTAAAATGGGGAGGACAGTAGCAGGATCTACTTCATAGCAATGCACAGAGAATTTGATAGACTAACATAGTTACATTAAATACCTAGCATGTAGGCGGGCACGGTGGCTCCTGCCTGTAATCCCAGCACTTTGGGAGGTTGAGGCGGGTGGATCACCTGAAGTCAGGAGTTTGAGATCAGCCTGGGAAACATGATGAAACCCCATCTCTACTAAAAATACAAAAATTAGCCAGGCATGGTAGTATATGCCTGTAGTCCCAACTACTTGGGGGGCTGAGGCGGGAGAATCACTTGAACCTGGGAGGCAGCGGTTGCAGTGAGCTGAGATTGTGCCAGTGTACTCCAGCCTGGGCAACAGAATGAGGCTGTCTCCAAAAAAAAAAAAAAAATACCCAGCACATAGTATGTGGTACCTACTGATGTGATTATTATCATTATTTTTTGTATTACTTCACCCTGTTGGCCTTGCATCTGACTCAAGGGAAAGGGAAGGGTATTTGGGGGTACAGGCCTGAGGAACCCTGACTATTTATTGAGCCTCAGGCTGGATTCCTGATTTGGGGCTCCCAGCCCCTCCCACCCCTGAAACCAAAAAAACCCTCCCTGCTATCCTCTTCAGGCTCCACCACCACAGGGAGTGGGTGATTCCTACTTCAATGGCTGCTGCTTTCTTTCAATGGAAAGAAGAGTAGGAAGAGCTCTTCCTACTCTTGGCTCCCTGGACTTACAAGTCATTGGCCTGCAGAGGTTGAGCTTCCTAGGAGTTTAGTCTCAGGGCTAGTTCTGAGGGGACCCCTGTATAAAACATTTGACAGGGGGATTTCAGGGACCATCTCTGAGAAACACCCCACCCCTGCCCCTGCCAAGCTTCCTAAATAGGAAAAGTCTCTGGTGCCCACATGGTACCAGAGAAGAAAATCCACTCATCCATTCCAGGGGGAGATAATGTCTTTTGATCCCCAAGGCAGAACTAGGAAAGAGGAGACTGGTGGGAGGAGCAATGCAGCATCTCCTCTCTCCCAGGCACCAGGGTCCCACAGACCTGATTTCAAGCCCCACCTCTGCTGTATGGCCTTGGGCAAGTCATTTTACTTCTCCAAGACTCACCCTTATTTTACAGATGAGGAACCTAATACCTATCCCCCAATGCTTGATTATGGATCAAATGAAATAACTCTGGTATAAATGCGTTATAAAATATGATTTTGGCCGGGTGCAGTGGCTCACACCTATAATCACACCTGTAATTTGGGAGGCTGAGGCAGGCAGATCACCTGATGTCAGGAGCTCCAGACAAGCCTGGCCAAAATGACAAAACCCTGTCTCTACTGAAAATACAAAAGTTAGCCAGGTGCAGTGGCAGGCACCTGTAATTCCAGCTACTCAGGAGGCTGAAGCAGGAGAATCACTTAAACCCAGGATGTGGAGGTTGCAGTGAGCCAAGATCATGCCACTGCACTCCAGCCTGGCTGACAGAATGAGACTCTATCTCAAAAAAACAAATTAAAATAAAATATGGTTTATCATCCAACTCAAACCAGAGCTTCCCAAATAGCAAATGACATAGGTCTTTAAAGCCTTTTCATTTCCTTCCATCCCTGTGGGATATGGGGACATCTCCTCCTCTCTGATTCCTCACAGGAACTGAGCACCCCATTATTATCCAACATATTCATTCAATAAACGTTTCTAATGTATGCACGGTGAACTAATCCCTGCCCTTAAGGACCTTACAGTCATAAAACAAAACATTTCACTGTAATCTAATAAGCGCTGTGAAACAGAAAGGAACAAGGGGCCAAGGGAAAAGGGAATTTTGCCTGGGGAGGACTTTACAGAAGTGCTATTTGAGATGGGTTTTGAGGGATGAATAGGAGTTTGCACAAAGGAGAAGAGAGAATTCTACTCTCAAAATAAATAACTCTCAAAGGGTTATAATTACAGAAGAACACATTATTTCATTTGGTAAATGTTTACTGAGCATCTACTCTGTACCAGACCCCACAGAAAACAAGACAGAGTCCCTGCCCATCAAAGCTCTTCCTGCTAAAGGAAGCTAAGGGAGGTGGAGGAGGGCCCTGGAAGGCAGGCACGGTCACCTTTGTGGGGGGATTGAGGACCGAGAAAGGGTTGGACCAGTGACCCCTCACAGCCCCTCCAGGCCCAAGATCCTGGAATGGGAGTCCCACAGGACCTGGGCAGGGAGGCGGGGGCAGGAAAGTAGAAGCCAGACTGCTGGGTTCAGAGCCCTGCGACCGTGCCTGTTACTATGCCTTCTCAACCTGGTCTCCTTTATCAATGCGAATTAGACTAGTATACCATTATGAGTTTATTATATTAGGTTGGTGCAAAAGTAATTGCACTTTTTGCCATTTTTGTTTTGTTTTTGTTTAGTAGAGATGGGGTTTTGCCACATTGGCCAGGGTAGTCTAGAACTCCTGACCTCAAGTGGTCCGCCTCCCTTGGCCTCCCTAAGTGCTGGTATTACAGGCATAAGCCACCACACCCAGCTGGTTTTTGCCATTTTTTAAAAAAACTGTTTCTTGATTCATTTTAAAGGATTTGCCATTTTTTTAAATTTTTATACTCTACTAAAAGTACAAAATTAGCCAGGCATGATGGTGGATGCCTGTAATCCCAGCTACTTAGGAAACTGAGGCAAGAGAATCGCTTGAACCCAGGAGGTAGAGGTTGCTGGGAGTAAATAATAACCCCCGACACACAAGACTGAGCAAAAAAAAAAAAATTAAAAAAAAAAAAAAAAAAAAAAAAAAAAATGGTTTTGTCATTTTTAAAAGTCACAAAAAAAAAAATTAGCAGAAAATGCAATTACTTTTACACCAGCCTAATAGAAATGAAATAAACAGGCCAGGCGCCGTGGCTCCCACCTGTAATCCCAGCACCGTGGGAGGCTGAGGCTGGTGGGTCACTTGAGGTCAGGAGTTGAAGACCAGCCTGACCAACATGGTGAAACCCTGACTCTACTAAAAATACAAAAATAAGCCAGGCATAGTGGTGCAGGCCTGTAATCCCAGCTGCTCGGGAGTCTGAGGCAGTAGAATCACTTGAACTCAGGAAGCAGAGGTTGCAGTTAGCCAAGGTTGCACCACTGTACTCCAGCCTGGGCGACAGAGCAAGACTCTGTCTCAAAAAAAAACAAAACAAAAAAAAGAAAAGAGCAAAAAGTGCTTAGCCTAGTGCCCAACACATGATAAGCACCCATTATTATTAAGTTTGTAACTCTAATTTAGAGTTGCTAATAGCCTATGTTAGTGTCATTTATTGTTAACATAAATGGCCAGGGAGCCACAGCATTGAATGTGCTAACAAAACCCCTGTTGCTCTATGACCTTGGACAAGTTATTTAAAATTTCTTGACCTCATTTGCTATAAGAAAATAATTGGGGTCAGCTGGGCATGGTGGCTCACACCTGTAATACCAGCACTTTGGGAAGCTCAGGTGGGTGGATCACATGAGGTCAGGAGACCAGCCTGGTCAACACGGTAAAACCACATCAATAGATAGACAGATAGATAGGTAGACATAAGATAAGATAAAAGATAAGATAAGATAAAAGATAGAAAGAAAATAATTGGGGTTGGGCCCAGTGGCTCAAGCCTGTAATCACAGCACTTTGGGAGGCCGAGGTGGGTGGGTCACCTGAAGTCAGGAATTTGAGACCAGCCTGGCCAACATAGCAAAACTCTGTCTCTAAATAAAAATACAAAAATTAGCCAGTCACTGTGGTGCGCGCCTGTAATCCCAGCTACGCAGGAAGCTGAGGCAGGAGAACTGCTTGAACCCAGGAGGTAGAGTTTGCAGTGAGCCGAGATCTCACTACTGCACTCCAGCTTGAGTGACAGAGTGAGGCTGTCTCAAAAAAAAAAAAAGATAAAATCATAATCATTTATTCAATTTAGCCCAATGTAAATATTATTAATAAATTCTTTCACGTTGTTTTGTATTAAGCCTGAAAACCAGTGTATATCATACCCTTAAAGCACATGCCAATCTGGACTAGTCTCATGTCAAGCACTCGAGAGCTATGTATGGCCAATGACTGCAGTGTTGCCCAGCAAAGGTTTAGGTCATGAGCTTTGGGATTCAGTAGTCATGAGTTCAAGTCCCAGCTCTGCCACTTACTAGCTGTGTGACCTGGGGCAAGTCACTTAACATCTCTGAGCCTTGTTTCCTGTGAAGTGGGGATAATAATAGCACCCACCTTGTCGTGTTGAGAAGACGTAATAAGATGGTGCATGTATGGAAGCTTAGTGCTTAGAGAACCCCAGGGCAGTGGGTGGGGTCAAAATGCCAGGGCAGTGGGTGGGGTCAAAATGCTATGTATGCAGATGAAGTCCAGGGTTTGGGGGTCCCCTGTCCAGTTCCAGGCTCACCACCGTCTCTGCCCCAGGTCCCGGATGCGCCGGGAGATGTTGGTGGAAGGGACCCAGGATGAGCCAGACCTTGACCCAAGTGGGGGTCCTGGAATCCTACCGCCAGGCCACTCCCACCCAGACCCCACCCCGCAGAGCCCTGACTCTGAGACTGACGATCAGAAGCCAACCGTGAAGGAACTGGAGCTTCAGGAGGGCCCTGAGGAGAACAGCACAACCCTGACCACCCAGGACAAGGCCCAAGTGAGGATCAAGCAGGAACAGATGGAGGAGGACACCGAGCAAGAGGCAGGCAACCAGCCCCAGGACTTAGGGGAGCCAGACAAAGGCCAAAGTCCCCCCAAAGAGGAGCATCCTGACCCTCTGGGTAATGACGGATTACAAAAAGTGGCTCCTGGGCCCCTCCTTCCAGGTGGACCCACCCCAGACTGTCCCTCACTTCATCCCCCACAGGAGAGTGAGGCCGGGGAGCGGCTTCACCCAGACCCTCTAAGTTTTAAATCAGCCTCGGAGTCCTCACGCTGCAGCCTGGAGGTGTCACTGAACTCGCCCTCAGCTGCCTCCTCGCCAGGCCTCATGATGTCTGTGTCACCTGTCCCTTCCTCCTCAGCTCCCATCTCCCCATCCCCACCTGGCGCGCCCCCTGCCAAAGTGCCGAGTGCCAGCCCCACTGCCGACACAGCTGGAGCCTTGCACCCCAACACCAAGGTGAACCCCAACTTGCAGCGGCGGCACGAGAAGATGGCCAACCTGAACAGCATCATTTACCGACTAGAACGGGCTGCCAATCGGGAGGAGGCCCTGGAGTGGGAGTTCTGAAGGCAGGGTGAGGGGCAAGGGACATACCCTAGTAACTACCTTCCTTCTCTCACTCTTCTCAACAGGGTGGGGTACGGGATGGAGGAACTTAACCATCAAAATGTGGACAGCAATGTTATGCCGTTTACGTTTTTTGTTGTAATCCTAGTTCTATGAAGTTGTGTGAGCAGGTGGGTCAAATGCCATTGCCTCCACTTGGGCACCCCTGCCCCTCTTCTCTGCCGTGACCCCTCTGCAGGAGGCAGAAGCAAAGTGGCACCACATATTCACCTGAAAACTCCAAACTCTTTTAGAAAAATAAATAAATATTTATAGACCTCTTTTAGATATTTTAATAAAGGATCCTTTGGAATTTATCCCAGCTGATGCTGTTTTGATATTACAGAGAGTTATAAAATCAGGATGCTGTCACAACTGTTGCGAAGTATACACTGAAGTTGTGTCGTTTTTGCCACTAGATGAGATTAAAAGAAGACAATTGTTCAAAGCCATCGCAAAACACTATAAGACTGACCAAAACCTTTAGATAACCTTTGAACCACGGTTTTTTCCACATCTGTGTGTGAGACACAGCGCATTGCTACTGCCCTTCCAGAAACTGTGCTAAAAAGAGAAAGTCCAAAAGACTCTAAATGAAAACCTCGATGCCGTTGAGGATGTGTTTCATTCTGGTGGTCTGTTTTGCAACCCTGATAACACAGAATGCCCCATGCCATTGTAAATGTTGTAGAGCTGTGGGCTGTGGCCCAACCATCCTATACGAGATGTAGCATGGTACAGAACAAACTGCCCACACAGGTCTCACTAGTTAGAAACCTGTGATGCCATGGAGGTCAGACATCCAACTTGTCCATCTATAGGCAAGAAGCATTTCCAGATCCTTTGGAAATGTGGGCATGGGGTGGGTGCCGGAAGAGTGGCGTTTGAGCCAGAGCAACCCCATTTCCCCACGTGAACCATGGGCACAACCCAGAAGTTTCCCCGCTTGTAGGAGTGTGGGTATTCCAAGCAAGACTGTGGCCACCATTCTTCCCCTCTTGGTGTTTTCCAAAAGTGACTGTGTTGGTCATCCCATGACCACTGAAGCTTAGTAACCAGCGCCAAAAAGTAGATTCATCAAACTGGAGACCCCAGCTCCCCTTCTCACCATCTTCTTTCTCAAGTTGACCCTGGTGCTGTTTCTGGAAGGCATCTGCAACTCCAAGTCCATGCAGAACTCTGGAAGGCCAAGTTCATCGCAGCATGTTCACCATATCCCAGCCTCCAAATCTACCCTCCTACCATCCAACGCATGACCTGTTGGGGAGCAGAGACTCAACCTCCGACTCAGAGGAGCCCTTCTTCCAGCGTCTTTGGCATGGTTTCTAGGGTGAGAGTTCCCAATTTGGATGGAACAGCCACCATGTTAGTTACTGAATCTCTCTCCCTTGTGTTTATTACATTTCCTTTTTCAAACTGTCTGTGGGAAGGCTGAATTGGGTGACTCCCCAGAATGAAGATGAAAAGATCATAATCAGTGCTGATGTGATAACCAGCGGGAGAGATAACCGATGGAGGTTTCAAAGACGCAGCTAACAATGTGAAACCATATGGGCAAAACTCAGCAACTGGAAGGTACAGATTAAGGACCATTCCAGAAATTCCAACTCCCAGCCCAGGCTGCAGTCTCCACCCCAAACAGTCAACAAAACACAAACCCTGAAGGAAAACCTTTTCCATACACCCAGGCTATGCATTGAAGAGTTTTCCACTGTATACATTTTTATCCAGATGAAGGTATTTTTATATTTTGACAATAGGAAACAGTGACCAATTTTCAGAGTAATCAAATCTGGAACAAACGAAACATCTCCTTTTTGCCACTACTACCCTGTTGCAATTAAGACAACCGTGGGGGAACACACGACTTTTTACTGTTGAAACCAACACAGCATTGAAATCCAGGCTTATACGCAGACTTCGATTCCTAGAGAACTAAATTTGGCTTTAGTGTTACGGGATTTGATTAAGCACTTAGTATAGTCTTTTGAACACAGAAATCCTGTTTCACTTAAAGCTAGCGGACCCGTGAACAACTTTGTCAGGTTCACGTCCTGTAACGGTTAAAACACACACACACACACACACACCATTTCTATGAGAGATTGATGAACTTTGTTTAAAATTTTAAAAAAAAAAAAGGAACATGTTCTGTAAACGAGTCGCTAAATACAGAATTGCATAATAATTCTGGGTGTCTTGCTTCTTTGTTCTGGGGCTAGGAATGCAAACTGGAGGTCAGATCTGGCCCTCAGAGATGTTTCCCAGAATGGTATTTTTTGAAACTAGTTTTTAAGGCACAATGGCTCACACCTATGATCCCAGTGCTTTGGGAAGCTGAGACGGGAGGATTGCTTGAGCCCAGGAATTTGAGGCCGCAGTGAGCTATGACTGCCACTACATTCCAGCATAGACAACAGAGAGAGACTCCATCTCTAAACAAAGAAAAAAAAATTAAGCCAATGTCTAAATTGCCAACATTGGCTCGGCGTGGTGGCTCATACCTCTGTAATCCCAGCAGTTTAGGAAGCCGAGGTGGGAGGATCACTTGAGGCCAGGAGTTTCAGACCAGCCTGAGCAACACCGTGAGATCCTCCTCTCTAAAAAAATTAATTGCCAACATTAAAATGTGGGGGCATGTCCCATAAAAAGCATGACTACCAGCTTCTCTGGAAATAGTTACCATCTCAGCCACACTGGGCCCACCTTCCAGTGTGACCACAGCCAGATGAGGGCTGGCCACCTTTAAACAGGGCACAAGCCCGTGATATGCTTCAGCCCTCAGCTGTCCCACCTGCCTGGGCCCTGTGTGCATCTGGGTTGGCAAGTGTGCCTTGTGGACCAGCCTGCAGCACGGTGGAAGCTGGTCAGACTCCAGGGCTTGATATAAGGAGTCAGAATTGCACCATACCCCTAAACCAGAGAGTGAACCAGTTTGCAAGCTGCGACGACCTCTGTACAGTGTGTGAATGGTTAGTGCCCCCAGCCCCGATGGGAAGATGCCAAGAGGGGCTTCCTGTTGACCACCATAGCATCACCCCTTTCCTAGGTGTATAACTAGGGCCTGTTTCCTCACCTGCAAAATGGGGGTATCACAGCAGCCAGCTCAAAAGGTCATTGTGAAGAATATACATGCATGTGCATAAAACTGTGTGGCAGTAAGAACTCGATAACTAAATACAAAAATTAGCTGAGCATGGTAGCAGGCGCCTATAGTCCTAGCTACTTAGGAGACTGAGGCACGAGAATCACTTAAACCCAGAAGGTAGAGGCTGTAGTGAGCCGAGATTGAGCCACCGCATTCCAGCCTGGGTGGCAGAGTGAGACTATTAAGAAAAACTCGGGGCCGGGTGCGGTGGCTTACGCCTGTAATCCCAGCAATTTGTGGGGCCGAGGCAGGTGGATCACGAGGTCAGGAGTTCGAGCCCAGCCTGACCAACATGATGAAACCCGTCTCTACTAAAAATACAAAAATTAGCTTGGTGTGGTGGCACATGCCTGTAATCCCAGCTACTCATGAGGCTGAGGCAGAAGAATCACTTGAACCTGGGAGGTGGAGGTTGCAGTGAGCCAAGATCGTGCCATTGCACTTCAGCCTGGACAACAGAGCGAGACTGTTTGAAAAAGAAAAAAAGAAAACCTCAGTAACTATTAGTTATTGTTATAAGTAGGGGGTAGGTTCTTCCAGCCCATGATAGTGAGTCTCTTTGTACATCAGGATCCGGCTGCAGGAGGGGATTTTGTGACCTATGTCAGGAGAGTCCCTGAAGTGGCACTAAACATCACTCACCCGTGAGCCCAGCCATGTGGCTGTCCCAAGACAGCCTTTTTCCCTTTGTCTGGAAACTTCCAATTGCCCCAGTTTTTCCATATGTCCTTCCAGGGAGACTTGAACAGCTACCTCCACCTCAGTTAGGATAACTAACTGCTCCAAGCCCAGAAGGACGGCCCGCTGGGATGCCTGGTACCCCATCACGGAGTGGTGGCAGTGGGGGGGCAGCAGGTTAGGGCCAGGCCCCCATCAGCCATGGAGCCCCTGAGAAGCCCGTTTCGGGTGACATTTCATGCAGATGGATGGCCTATCCTCAGAGCTGGAGAGGAACATGGGAGTCAAGAGCCAGGTGGCCTGGTTTCAACGCTGACTCCACCTCTTAGAGCTGTGTGACCTTGGGCAAATACCTCAGTTTCCCAGCGGTGAAGTGGAGACGACAGTAATGGCATCTTGCTCATAAGGTGGTTGTAAAGATGCAAATTAAGTAAAACCAAAGACTGCCCTTTCGGACCCTCATTGGTTCACAGCCCTTGAGAAAGTCGGAAGTCAGAAACCACCAGGGTGCGGCCCCCTGTGGGACCAGGCGGACAGGGGTGGAGTCTGGCACTGCACAAGCTACCCGAGAACCCAAAGGAATAGGTGCCTGTGGGCCTCAGGGACTGAAGCGTGTTCTGGGTCATCAGCTTTGGTGTGGACAGGGTGTCTGCCGCCACTTCCCTGGCATGAAACATGTGGCAACAGTGCAGCAAAGATGTGGAATTCTGCACCGGGGGCTGCAGGAAAGTACAGGGGCTGGAGAGCAATGAGAAGGCCAGGATAGCCTCCAGGAGGAGGCAGGTTTGGATTGGGGCACAGAGGAGAGTGGAGAGCCCAGCTAGAGGCCACTTGGCAACGGTTCATCCAGCTACTAAGTATTTATTGAGTGCCTACTGTCTGCTCAGTGCTATAAGCATTTATTGAGTACCTACTGTGTGCTCAGCGCTTGGATGGAGGAAAAACAGGAGGCCATGAGGGCACAAGTAGTGGGGTCCAGGAAGGCTTCCTGGAGAAGGGGGCATCCCAGCTGACGCTTGAAAGAGTTAGAAAGGAGAAGTAGAGGAGAAGTACAGAAGGAACCACAGGCAAGAGGTGGGACAGAGATAAGAACCTGGGAGGAAGAAGCTTAAAGGAGGCTGGAAGTTGAGGTAGGGCAGCGGGGAGGAAGAGGGATGAGATCAGATTGTGAAGCACCTTGGGGCATGGCAGGAAATATGCCTTTCTCCTGAGGGCACTGGGGAGCCACAGAGGGTGTGAGGCAGGGGGTTGCTGTGAGTCTAGCCTTTGAGGAGGTTAGGAGGTCACATCTGCCTGGGGAGAAGGCAGATTACCAAGGAGGGCAGGCCCCGAGCCTCAGGCCTCCGTGCCTTCCTCCCTCTCCTAGTTTAGCTCCTCCCACCAGCCAGGCAGCCCCACATCCCATCACCTCCTAGAGAATGCACAAAGCCAAGCCCTCCCTAGCTGACTGGCCCTTGATGTGGTCATTCTAAAGCCCTAGCTCCCCACAGCCAAGGCTCCAGGTTGTGCTGCTATGGAAACCAGGCTGCCTTTGCAAGTACCGGGGACACTGAGCGCACTCCCAATCCCAAGAGCAGGGGGCCTGGGGCAGGGAAGGCCACCCAGAGAGGCCAACCAGGTGACCTTAGCCATGGTGACTCCTCACTCCAGGTCTGTTTCCCTACCTGCACACAATGAGAGGGAGAAACAGTTGCACTCTTGGCTGATCTATGACCTTCTCCAGCCTCCTAGGGTATAGGTGTGAAAGCACAGGCTTTGAACTTAGCCTGGCCTGGGTTTGAATCTCCCCTATCGGCAATCCTAGAGCCATTCCATGAAACTCAGTTTCCTTAACTGGAAAATGGATTTGATCATCGTAGCATCCCTTTTACCAGTTGTCTATGACTACATAACAAACGCTGCCAAGATTGAGTGGCTTAAAACAGTAAGCACTGTCTCTCATGATCTCTCATAATCTTCATGGGATAGGAATGTGGCGATCATGTAACTGGATGATTCTGGCTGGTAGGTCTTTCAGGAGGTTACAGTTAAAACGTCACCCAAGGCTGCAGTCATCTGAAGGCTCTTCTGGGACTGGAGGATCCACTTCCAAAATGGCGCACTCCCATGGCCCACAAGTTGGTGTTGGTTGTGGGCTTCAGTTCTCCAGGTAGGCCTCTCCACAGGGCTGCTTGAGTGTCCTCACAACATGGTGGCTGACTTCCCCTACAGTAGCCACAGCTACTGTCTGCTATGACCTAGATTTGGAAGCCCCATTGTTGCATCCAAAGTTGGCCACATGGGCCCACCATGACTCAGTGTGGGAAAGAACCGTACCAGGCTGTGGATACCAGGAAGCAGGGTCACCTGGGCCCCATCTTAGAGGCTGCCACCACACTACCTTATTTCTTCAGCTGTGGCCCTTGAATCCCTGGCACCCTACTCAAAATGGAATTTCCTGGGCCCGTGCAAACCTGAGCCAGGGCCCAGGAATCTGCATTTTTAAGAAGCGCTCCAGCTGATTCGGACACAAACTAAAGGTTAAGCCCACTGACTATCATAGGTCTCAACAAATGGGAGGGACTTCTCATCCAGTTGGTTTTCTTTGGCCAACCCTTGGGTGTGTTGGCCCCTAGGACGGACACTGGCAAACAGAAGAGAATGACAGAATAGGAGCACAGAACAGAGATTCACTGGGTTTCTTATAGTCTGGAACTGTTAGGTTGAAAGAAATTATAACCCACTTAACTATGCAAATGTTTATTGGGAGGATCCGGGGAGATCCTGGAAAACCCAAAAGCAGGAAGTTCAGCCAGGCTTCATGTGTTGCACAGGCTATTTTGATCTTAGTTCCCTCTAAGGCCTGGCTGTTTCTCTCCCTGCCATCATGTCCCAGAAGGGTCACTCAGCCATCAACTCAAGTTTAGCACTTACAGATTCTGAACTTAGTTCGCAGGACCCTGATTGGCTCAGCTTGCGTCTGACCAACTCTCATCCAATCAGCTGTAGTCAAAGAGGGAAGAATCAGGGGAGCTGAGAGAGGCATGGAGGCAAAGATTGGCTTCTCTGTGCCAGGCCCCGGGGAGAGACAGAGGGGAGGCAGATGTAGCCCCTTTCTTGAGTAGCTGCAGCCTAGAGGGCCTGGGTACCCTGCCCTGGGATTTTTCAGCATCACGATTAGAGAAGCAATGACAGCTGTGCCCCAGGACCATGAAGAGAGGGCAGCAACCATGGCCCTGGTGCTCAGCTGCTCTCAGCCCCAGGCACCAGGGAACCGAAAAGGTAGCTGGCCCCAGTGTCAGGAGCAGGAAACCCTCTTGGAAAAAACAATGCATGGGCCCGCCTTTATTATTATTGTTGTGGTGGTGGTGGCGGGAAAATAGGCTGAGCGTGGTGGCTCATGCCTGTAATCCCAGCCCTTTGGGAGGCCGAGGCGGGCAGATCACCCAACCTGAGGTTGGGAGTTCGAGACCAGCCTGAGTTGTTATTGGTGGTGGTGGTGGTAAAATAGGCCAGGTGCGGTGGCTCACACCTATAATCCTAGCACTTTAGGAGACCAAGGCGAGTGGATCACCTGAGGTCGGGACTTTGAGGCCAGCCTGACCAACATGGAGAAACCCCATCTCTACTAAAAGTACAAAATTAGCTGGGCGTGGTGGTGCATGCCTGTAATCCCAGCTACTCAGGAGCCTGAGGCAGGAGAATTGCTTGAACCAGGGAGGCAGAGGTTGTGGTGAGCCGAGATCACGCCATCACACTCCAGCCTGGGCAACAGAGCAAGACTCTATCTCAAAAAAAAAGTAATAGCAAAACTGCAATTACTTTTGCACCAAAATAATACCTCCTATAAGTTGAATTATATATATATATATATATACACACACACACACACACACATATATGTAACACACATAAACTAAAGTTAGCCTTTTTTTTTTTTTTTTTTGAGATGGGATCACTCTGTCACCCAGGCTGGAGTGCAGCGGCACAATCTCAGTTCACTGCAACCTCTGCCTCCCAGGCTCAAGCAATCCTCCCACCTCAGCCTCTGAGTAGCTGGGACTACAGGCACACACCACTATGCCTGGCTAATTTTTGTGTTTTTTATAGATATGGGGTTTTGCCATGTTGCCCAGGCTGGTCTCAAGCTCCTGGGCTCAAGCAATCTGCCTACTTCGGCCTCTCACAGTCCTGGGATTACAGGTATGAGCCACTGTGCCCGGGCACAACCTTGCCATCCTAACCATTTTCGAGTGTACAGTACAGTGGTATTAAGAACATTCATAACAATGCAGCCATCATCACCGTCCATCTCCAGAACTCTTTCCATCTTGCAAAACTAAACTCTGTCCTCATTAATCACTAACTCCCCATCTTGCCTCCCCTGAGACCCTGGCACCCACCATTCTACTTTTTGTCTCTGAATTTGGCTATTCTTAGTATTAGATCAGTGCAAAATTAATTGTGGTTTTTGTCATTAAAAGTAATAGCAAAGACGAGCACAGTGGCTCATGCCTGTAATCCCAGCACTTTGGGAGGCTGAGGCGGAAGGATCACCTGAGGTCAGGAGTTCAAGACCAGCTTGACCAACATGAAGAAACCCCGCCTCTACTAAAAATACAAAAAATATCTGGGCATAGTGGCACATGCCTATAATCTCAGCTACTCAGGAGGCTGAGGCAGGAGAATCACTTGAACCCGGGAGGCGGAGGTTGCAGTGAGCCGAGATCATGCCATCACACTCCAGCCTGGGCAACAGAGCAAGACTCCATCTCAAAAAAAAAAAAAAAAAAGTAATAGCAAAACTGCAATTACTTTTGCACCAAAATAACATCTCTTATAAGTGGAATTATACAGTATTTGTTATTTTGTGACTGGCTTATTTCATTTAGCCTAATGTCTTCAGGATTCATCTATGTTGTAGCATGTGTCAAAATTTCCTTCTCTTAAGGCTGAAAAATATTCCATTCCCTGGATAGACCACAGTTTGTTTACCCACTAATCCACTGATGGGCGCTTGGGATGAACGCAAGAATAATGCTGCTATGAACATGGGTATGCAAATGTTTTTTCAAGACCCTGCTTTTGCTGGATATGCTGGCTCACGCCTGTAATCTCAACACTTTGGAAGGCCGAGGCAGGAGGATTGGTTGGCCCAGGAGTTCAAGACCAGCCTGGGCAACACAGCAAGACCCCCATCTCTAAAATTAAAAAGTTAGGCGTGCTGGTGTGTACCTGTGGTTCCAGCTACTTGGAAGGCTGAAGTGAGATGATCGCTTGAACCAGGGAGGTCAAGGCTGCAGTAAGCCTGAATGGTGTCACCACTGCCCTCCAGCCTGGGCAACAGGGCAAGACCTGTCTTTTTTTTTAATTCTTTTTTTTTTTTTAAGACGGGGTTTCACCATGTTGGTCAGGCTGGTCTTGAACTCCCGACCTCAGGTGATCTGCCCGCCTTGGCCTCCAAAGTGCTTGGATTACAGGCGGGAGCCACCACACCCGGCATGACCCTGTCTTTAAAGGAAAAAGAAAAAAAACAGCTGGACGAGGTGGCTCATGCCTGTAATTCCAGCATTTTGGGAGGCCAAGGCAGGTGGATCACCTGAGGTCAAGAGTTTGAGACCTGCCTGGCCAACAAACCCCATCTCTATTAAAAATATGAAAAATTAGCTGGGTGTGGTGGCACATG
>NW_016107323.1:8367768-8380473 GCF_001604975.1 Cebus imitator
TTTTTTGAGATGGAGTTTCACCCTTGTTACCCAGGCTGGAGTGCAATAGCACAATCTCAGCTCACCGCAACCTCCACCTCCCAGGGTTCAAGCGATTCTCCTGCCTCTGCCTCCCTAGTAGCTGGGATTACAGGTGCCCGCCACCACACCCAGCTAATTTTTTGTATTTTTAGTAGAGATGGGGTTTCACTATGTTGGCCAGGCTGGTCTCGAACTCTTGATCTCAGATGATCCACCCGCCTCAGCCTCCCAAAGTGCTGGGATCACAGGCATGAGCTACCATGCTGGCTGAGGCTGCATCATTTTATATTCCCATCAACAGTGCACAAGGGTTCCAATATCTACACATCCTGGCCAACACTTGATATTTTCTGTGTTGACTGTAGCCATCCTAATCTGACTTGTATTTTGCTACTGATTACTGATGGTGAGCATCTTTTCATGTACTTATTGCTTATTGGCCATTTATATATCTTCTTTAGAGAAATGTCTACTCAACTCTTTTGCCCCCTTTTCTTTTTTTGGAGACTGAGTCTCGCTCTACCCCCACCCCCAGGCTGGAGTCTAGTGGCACAATCTCGGCTCACTGCAACATCCACCTCCTGGGTTCAAGCAATTCTCTTGCCTCAGCCTCCTGAGTAACTGGGATTACAGGCACCTCCCACCATGCCCTGCTAATTTTGTATTTTTAATAGAGACAGGGTTTCACTATGTTGGCCAGGCTGGTCTCGAACTCCTGACCTCAAGTGATCTGCCTGCCTCAGCCTCCTAAAGTGCTAGGATTACAAGCATGGGCCACCACTCCCGGACTTTTTTTTTTGCGGGTGCGGGGGGATGGAGTCTTGCTGTATCACCCAGGCTGCGGTGCTGTGGTGCCATCTTGGCTCACTGTAACCTCCACCTCTGGCATTCCAGGGATTCTCCTGCCTCAGCCTCCCAAATAGCTGGGACTCCAGGCACCTGCCACTACACCTGGCTAATTTTTGTATTTTTAGTGCAGTCAGGATTTCACCATGTTGGCCTGGCTGGTCTCGAACTCCTGGCCTCAGGTGATCTGCCCACCGTAGCCTCCCAAAGTGCTAGGATTACAGGCATGGACCACCCGGCCTTTTGCTGAATTTTAAGTCAAGTTGTTTTTTGTTGCTGTTATAAGTTTTAGGAGTTCTCTCTATATTCTGCATATCAGATTGCAAATGACTTGTAAATATTTTGCCCACCTTTTAAAAAGGCTTCATCAGAAAAATACAAAACCTACACCTAGGCTTAGACAACTTATTATTTTACCATTTTGGAAGAGTTTCATGTTGAATGCTTAAATTTTAGAAGCTGGAACAAGTAGCAGGAACTTTTTCATGACAAAGTTTGTGTAAGGTGAGGTGAGTTCATCCGCGGAGGGGTTAGGCGGAGTGGATAGTTGGCATCAGATCTAGCCACATAGCACATAGTAGGGACAAAGCAGCCCCTTAGGAAGATTCAAGATACATGGCCAGAGGGGGACATGATCTTCCTCCATATTTGTTCACTCTTTAGGAAGGGATGAGAAGCAGTGGCCCCTTTACTATTTCAGGAAATCCCATTCTTGCCCCAACCTGCACCCCACTGAGCCAACAAAAGCTCTGCAATTGGCTATCCAGAACCACCCTAAAGTGTGTGCCGAACTCAGAATGGGGCACGTTCTTCAGAGTGGTCAACTTCTTGATGGCAAGATGGCTGCCACAGTGCCAGGCATCACAGACATTACTCCCTCTTCTCCCTCCCCACAGAGAACAATGAAGAGCTCTTTATTGTGTTTGTGTTTTAGAAGGTAGACCACTCACATCTCATTGGCCAAAATCAGGTCACACAGCTACTCTTTGGCAGCCAAAGTTTAGCCATTCTCTGAGAGCCTACAGCAGCGTAACTGAATTTGACTACATAAGTATTTAGGGTGGATGGATGTTTGGCACTCAGCCTAACCTCTGGCTGGAGTGTCCTGCTTGAGGGCCTCACCCTCTACTCCAAGTGGCTCGTCAGAAGCCTCATTCCTTTTGACCACATACCGTGCCCCCTTAGACTTGTGCCCTGAACACATCCCCTGGGTCCAGAGGAATCACTGACATCAGCAGTTGGATGGCCAGCATTTTGCTGTTGACCCTCCCTCCTGGAGCTGTGTTTTTCTCCCGCTATTTCCCCCACTCTTTGCCCCATGCTGCGGTCACAAATGCCACAGGCAGCACCCTGACTCAGCTTGTGTGGGAAGCCACTTCCCCAGCCCCCATCTGTCAGCTGTGGTCCCACAAGAGATGGAAAGAATTACTCAGCACACACTGGATGCTCATAAGGGCCATGATTCCCTAACCTTTATACTTTTCATTTCTTGAACTTGAACATGAGGGCTGTAGGTTGCTCACCCTAAGCCACATGTTTCTAAATGCGCAGGATTTTTCCAGGCTGGCAAGGGAGACCTGTGACCCAAGGTGAGTCCACATGAGGAGGACCTCGGGCGTAAGTCCATAATGCTAGGCCACCTTGGCCCCTTCTATGAACCCCACATCAACCCAGCAGACAGACTCATTCAGAGAGCAGATACATAACATGAGCACCACTACCAGCCACACAGTGCTCACAGCAGACATTATTAATCAATCACAGGCTCTTTCCCGCTGAACTTGCACTGGTGCCAGAATCCTCTTCACTCCAGCCCCCTCCACAGCCTCCATGAACTTATCAGTGAGAACCGCTCAGTTTTGACTCTTCCACCTGCCATCCTGATCAGGATTACAGTTAATGTCCCTCCCAACTCTCAGGTCTTCAGCCCACAGTTAGCTTTCATATCCTTGGCTTTCCTCCACCTTCTCTCCCTTCTGAAAAGGAACTTTGGGTTCCATTTTCTCTTATATTCCTCCTGAAGACTCTGTCCTGTCATGGGATGCCAGAGGTTTACATCCCTGCTCTGACACTCTCCAGCTATGTGGCTTTGGCAAGTTTCATAACCTCCTGAGCTTCAGCTTCCACATCTGTATAACGGGACCAGCATCTGCCTTGAGAAGTCAGAATGTTCCTGGGAGGGCACCAGCCATGGGGGACCACACACTAGTCCCTGCCCGTGCACAGCCTGCTCTGGGCTCTGCCAGGAAAATCAATCAAGGATTTAGATGGGGAAAAAAAATGACACAGATCAGCCATTACTTGACAAAATTTTATTTTAGCCCTTGCATTTCCCTCCCAGGCAGCCAGACAGCTCCCCAACACCCAATCTGGGAGGCAGCCGGACCCCACCTTGTGCTTTGGTAGGGGACATCCCCCACCCATGTCTCCCAGGAGACCAGGGCCAGCGTACCTTGAGAATCTGTAATCCTATGCTAGGACTGGGGTTAACACCTCACCCCACCAGCTGAGTCTGCCAGGACACAGGGCTCTGGGCAGCTCTGAACCCCTCCCAGAGCCTGTGCCACCCACACCCACACCATTCAGGACTCTAGAAGGAGGTGAGCAGGGACCGTACCAAAACCCCAGAGGTACCTGCGGAGGAGAGCAGGTCTTGCTGGGGGAAAGACAATGAAGCAGCCAAGGCTCCCTCTGGAGGGGCTCCCGTCTCTGGCTGTGCTTCTCCAACCCAAGCTGCCCCCTCTCCACAGGGGCAGTGACAATTGTACCCCCCAGGCCAAGCCTGGAGTCACAGACCCTATCCCCTCCCACGAGCAAACAGGAAACTAAAGCGGTGAAAACATCAAGCTTTGTTGCCAGAGAAAAAAAATGTACCATTAAGTATTTAAAAGTAAAATTCAAACTGAGGTCCCAGCCCACCGGGCCAGCCGTGAGCTGGAGAGGCCTTGATTGCAGACACACCCCCTTCCATATTTCCCCAAGCCCCAGGGTCTCCAAAGACAGAAGAGGCTGCAGGCTAAGTCTGTCACTAAGAGGCAGCATTTGGGGAAATCAAGGTCAGGGTGGAGGTATCCTCAGCAGGTCCCCAGTGTGGGGCACTGAGGACTGTAAACATGACCCAGGGTGAGGGTCAGGGTGTGTCCCAGCCCCAGGGTTCTCCTTGCATGAAGAATGGGCACTGTGGTGAGAAGAAGGTACCAGCGGTCAGCCCCGAAGCCAGCCAAGACCCGGTCACCACTGGGGGTATGAGGGTGGGGGCTGAGCTCAAGGCGGGCATGGTGGAGGGGACTGCCTGGAGCTGAAGAGGGGCTCAGGAAGCCACGCTTGGTGTGTGGTGGTTTTTTCTCTGCCACTAGGTCAGCACCTGGGCCTTCCTGGGTGGTGAGTCAGCTGGTGGCCTCCCCTCCCTGAGGGATCCTGCTAGAAGGTCACCTCGAGCCATGGCTGCCCAGCCCAGGAAGGGAGGTCAGGCGAGCTCCCAAGGAGCCCCAGGCTCGGGGGCTAAGACTGAAGGATGCAGTCAAGGAGCGTCCAGAGAGCACTGTGAGGGCCACCCCAGGGACACAGACTGGGCCCGCGGCCAGAGAGCCGCTGCCGCCAGGAGCACCACCACAAGGCCTGGCAGGGGACCCAGCAGAGTCCCGCCTCAGCCAGCCCAGGCCAGGAGCCCTGGGGACCAGGCCACCTCATCCTACCGGTCCTGCACTAACACCTGAGCCTGTGTCCCCAGTCACCACCCTCCGGGCCACTGCCCTGTTCCTGGAGACAGCGGGCACAGAGCCAGGCTAGCTCCTCTGGCAGGCCCTGGAGTAAGGCCAGACCCAGGTGTGGCTGCCACAACCGAGCCTCAATCTGTCCACCACAAGGCCCTGCTCAGGGTCCCAATGACCCTCTGAGCTGCAGGCCCAGCAAGACCTGTTGCCAGCAAAGGCCTCTGCCGGGCAGCTCAGGCTGGCCTGAGGCCAAAGTTCTCAGGCAAACTCCCCCTCAGGCCCTGGGCCTGACATCACCTCAAGGCTGGGTGTCTAAGTCACATGGTCCTAAAGGCCCATTCAGAATCCAGCATCTTCTCAGAGCCTGCATCCCCCAAACCAGGCCACTCAGGGCCTGGGGGCCAGCCTTGCCCACAGTTTCCCTGAGGACCACGCTCCCCAGTCTCTCCAGGACCCGGCCTGTCCCAGAGGGCGTGGGGCTTGCGCCCCCTAAAACAGGCGCGCTGGTGGCCTCAGGGCTGGACCCGGCTGCTGAGCCACTGGCCACGCAGGGCCCGGATCTCCTGGCCATAGCACTCGTGCAGCCGGGCGAAAGGGGCCAAGTCCAGGGGCCCATGGGGTGCAGAGGCCCTGCGGCGAGGCGGCGGTGGAGGGGGCTCGGAGCCAGGCCTGAAGGTGGCCTCGGTACTCCAGACAGCGCAGCCATTTTCCTTGGGCGGGAGGGCGCTGGGCCAGCGGGGCAGGGGAGGGGCCAGGGCCGGGGTGGAGGGCAGGGCCGGGGTCGGGGACAGGGGCAGGGGCAGGGGCAGGGCCGGGCCACCCGCACCGCTGCGCACGGCCGCCAGCTGCTGCTCCAGCTCGCGCACCACCAGCCGCAGGTAGTCGAAGCTGGCCCGCGACAGGGCCTTGACCCAGCCCTCCATGGCGGCCTGGCTCTCAGCCGCCAGCACGTAGGTGCGTGCCCGGGTCCCCGCGAAGCGCACGGCAAAGGCGAACTCCTCGGCGGCCTCCACCAGCTCCACGGTGCAGCCCTCCAGGATGATGACGCCCACGGGCTCGCGGCTGGCCGCGTCCTCGAAGTAGAAGAGCATGTTCCCGCGCAGCACGAACCAGCGCCGGTGGTAGGCCGCGTGCCGCCCGCCCTTCTTGTACAGGAAGCCCGCGTTGTCCACCGGGGCGTCGCAGGTGGCGTAGAAAGCCAGGCTGCGTTCGTTCAGCTTCATGGCAGCAATCGAGAAGCCTGGAGGGAAGCCCGGGGCCTGCCCCCGACAGTACGGCTGTTATGCACAAGGCTAGGTCACCCAGCGCCCCGAGGGGACCTTGCAGCCACTCTACATCCTCGTTTAACAGATGAGGAAACTGAGCTCACAGGATGGAAGCGGCCAGCCCATGGGCTTACAACTCCAAGGAGCAGAGATAGGACTCGAACCTGGGTCTCACCGGCCTCCCAGACAACCTCATAACCTCCTGCACTCCTGCATCCCTGAAATAATGATGTGAGTTCCTGCCGCATGCCAGACATTTCAGAGGGATGTACTCACTTGATCTCACAACAGACCTTAGGTCACAGGGACTGGCCTGGCTCCAGTTCAACAGATGAGGAAACAGAGGCACAGAGAGGTTAACTGCTTCCCCAGCGTCACAAAGCAGGTTGGGCGGGGCTGAAATCCAAACCCAGGCCTCACTGCAGGCGCTATTTCCATCATCCCAGAAACAAGACCAGCTGGCCTTCCACAGTCCCTGCCAGGTCCCAGCCCCGACTGTGGTTCAACCTTGGTTTGTCCATCCATGAAATAGGGATATGAGCAGACCCAACTTCAGAGAGTTGTAGGGATTGACTTCATTCATGAATTTTTTTTTTTCTGAGGGGGCACCCAGATATGAACCAGGGACCTCTTGATGAAATGTTTATTAAGCGCCTATTGTGTGCCAGGCACTGTTCCAGGCCTAGGGATTCAGCAATAACAAGATGGACAGGGTCCCTGCCCTTGTGGTGTTGAAATGCCAGCAGCAGGTGAAGGGGAGCAGACAGTTAACAGATAAGATGTCTGCCAGGTAGTTTCATGTTCTACGGAAAATAATAAGACAGGCTGGGCGCAGTGGCTCATGCCTGTAATCCCAGCACTTTGGGAGGCCCAGGCCAATCCTCCTCACCTGAGGTCAGGAGTTCGAGACCAGCCTGGCCAACATGGCAAAACCCCATCTCTACTAAAAATAAAAAAAGTAGCCAAGAGTGATGGTGCACACCCGTAATCCCAGCTATCTGGGAAACTGAGGCAGGAGAATCGCTTGAAACTGAGAGCCAAGATCACGCTGCTGCACTCCAGCCTGGGAGACAGAGCAAGACTCCATCTCAAAAAAAAAAAAAGCCAGGCATGTGGGGAGTGCCTGTAATCCCAGCTACTTGGGAGGCTGAGGCAGGAGAACTGCTTGAAACCAGGAGACAGAAGTTTCAGTGAGCCAAGATCATGCTACAGCACTCCAGCCTGGGGACAGAGCCAGACTCCATCTCAAAAAAAAAAAAAAAGAAAGAATCTGGGGAAAGATGCAGGGCCAGGGTGAGGCTGACTTACAGGAAGGAGGGTCAGGGGCATTCCATGCCCATTCAGCACACAGGACTCTAACTTTAGGCGGTCGGCCACAGTGACTCCATCCACCTTCCCCCAAGGAATATACGATGGGGCAGTGCTGTCCAGGAAGGGCTTATCAGGAGGTAGCACCTGTGTCCCTGGCCTGGCCACCTTCCCCTGGGGTTTTCCATGGCCACTTTGAGAGCCCACCTTATCTCCCATTTCACAGCCTCACCCTGCATAGGATGGTAGCTACATTCTTCAAGAGGGAAAGCATAGAGAGTCCCTGGCATGCAGCAGGCACTCAGTGTTCATTCCCCTGCCTGGGTGGTGTCTTTCTCAGAGTCTGGTGGAATGAGGTCAGGGTGGTGGCTCTCCTGGGAGCAGCTGACCACAGTGAGGCCCTGTCAGGCTACTTGACCTAGGGTGGAGGGAGTGTCTTTGCCACCTCCTGCCACCCACCTAGCCAGTCAGGGAAGGCTTCCTAGAAGAGGGAACATGAGTTGTGACTGAGAAACTGAGATCAACCAACCCAAATGCCCATCAGTGATAGACTGAATAAAGAAAATGTGGTTCAGATACACCATGGAATACTATGCAGCCATAAAAAGGAATGAGTTCATGTCCTTTGCAGGGACATGGATGAAGCTGGAAGAGCCATCATCCTCAGCAAAATAACACAGAACAGAAAACCAAACACCGCATGTTATTTTGTTTTTTTGTTTTTGTTTTTGTTTAGAGATGGGGGTCTGCTATGTTGCCCAGGCTGGAGTGCAGTGGCTATTCACAGGCGCGATCCCACTACTGATCAGCACGGGAGTTTTGACCTGCTCCATTTCTGACCTGGGCCGGTTCACCCCTCCGTAGGCAACCTGGTGATCCCCCGCTCCCAGGAGGTCACCATATTGATGTCGAACTCAGTGGGGACACTCGATCGGCATAGCACACTATAGCCCAGAACTCCTGGGCTCAAGCGATCCTCCCACCTCAGCCTCCTAAGTAGCTGGGACTGCAGGCACATGCCACCGCACCTGGCTGCATGTTCTTACTCATAATGGGAGTTGAATAAGGAGAACACATACCAGGGCCTGTGGGGAATGCGGGGGCGAGGGGAGGACAATTAGAGGACGGGTCAATAGGTGCAGCAAACCACCATGGCACACGCATACCTATGTAACAAATCTGCACGTTCTGCACAGGTATCACGGAACTTAAAAAAGGAAACTCAGAGCAGCTTGTCCTGACCTAGTAGGGGGCCAAGGCCAGGGCCCCCAAAGGCTCCAGGTGTTGGATCCCCACCCTGCCTCTCAGATACAGCTGTCCCTCTCAGAGCTGCAGGGATTCATGCATTCCCCACAGCACCACCCATCCACTCCCATGTGGATGCAGGCCCCAGTTCTCATAAGACCCTCCCATCCCACTTGCCCACTTCCCCTCCTGCCTCTCAGGCCACCACTCACCTCCCTGCCCTCTGCTCAGCTCCAGCTTCAGCTTGCTCTCCTCTGGATCCAAATGTCAGTTCTGCAGCATCCGGGCTGGGGGACCCCAGGCAGGCTATTAACCTCTCTGGGCCTCCATTTCTTCATCTGTAAAATGGGATCATAACAGCACCTAAGTCAAGGCTGTTGTGACAATGAGACAGTGACTACGTGGACTTTGCAGAGCACAGGGCTAGGCACAAAGCGCCTGCTAAGCACAGTAGCAATTCACATTCTTCTTGGCTTTTCCCCAAACACCCCCATCTAGTGCTTCCGATCTGAGCGAATGGCCCTTGGTTTCCCTCTCACCACTACATCTGATCACACATCAAGTCCAGTTGATCCCCCCTCCAGCCTCTTCCAAATCAGTTGCCTAATCTGTCCACCCCACCTCCCCATTCGAAGCCCCATCGCCATTCACTGGGTCAGCCGCTGAAGCCTCCTCAGAAGTCTCCTTTCCCCTTCCTGTCCATGTTCCTCAAGGTAAGATCCAAGCCTATTTCCCAGGCTCTTCTCCAAGCCACACTGAAATCCACTCCCCACAGAGGGATCCTGTGAAAATTAAGTCCAATCACACTCCTCCTCTGCTCTAAACCCTCCCATGGCTCCCTGCTTCTCTCAGCATAAAATTCAATCCTTAGGCAGGGCGCGGTGGCTCCCACCTGTAATGCTGGCACTTTGGAAGGCTGAGGCAGGAGGATTGCTTGAGTTAGAGACCAGCCTGGACAACACAGCAAGACCCTATCACTATAAAAAATAGAAAAAACACCTGGGTATGGTGGTACACACCTCTAGTCCTAGCTATCTGGGAGGCTGACATGGAAGGACCCTTTGAACTTGGGAGCAATCAAGCCACTGCACTCCAGCCTGGACAACATAGTGAGACCCTGTCTCAAAAAAAAAAAAAAAAAAAAAAGCCTCCCATGGCTTCCAAGTTCCCTTTCCCTACCCCTTTCCCCCTTGCTCATTCAGCTCCAGCCATCCTGGCCTCCTTTCTGTTCCTCAAATACAGCCGACACATCCCTGCCTCTGAGACCTGGCCCTGGTTATCTGCCTACAGTGTCCTCTCCATGTCTTCACAAGGCCAGCTCCCCATCCTTTGGTCTCAGCCTGGCCATCACCACCTCAGAGAGGTGGTCCCTGGCCACCCTGTGCCCCCCAGTCCCTCTCCTGTGCATCCTCCTGAAATTATTAGTACTTGGGTCATTTTTGCCTGCTCCAGGAAAGCAGGGGCGTTTGTGATCTGAATTCCAGTGCCTAGCATGCAGTAAGTGCTCACATAGCTGTTTGATTCATTCTACAGGTATCTCCTTAAACTTCTCAACAGGCCCAAGACAAGAGGTCTCACCCCACATTCACAGACGTGGAAATGGCCACAGAGCGGTTCAGTAAGTTGGCCAAAGGCATACAACTGTGCGCAAAATCACATGCTCCAGGCAAACCACCCAAAAACGGAGCTGATCTTGGGGTCTCCAGCCCCCAACAAGGCCAAAGGAATAGGAACTTCCCTCCTGCTCAGCAACACTCCCCGCCTCCACCGCACAGATGGAGGCCAAACTGGTTCAAGGTCACCAGCAGGCACAGAACCCGGCTCTGCCCATGACCCCTGCCTCCACCAGAACGGGGAAGGCGGGAAGCCACAGAGGCACAGGCTCCAGCCTTGCCTAGAGGGAAGGCCTGCCCCGTCTTATCTCACCATGCTGTTTTCTAAAAAGTTCAGAGTCCACTGTGGGCACTACTGCTGATTCAACAGCCCGCAGCCAGGCAGGAAGCTGGAGGGAGCCTGGCCCCCCTCTGCTCCCAAGGCCAGGGTCCTGCCTCTGCCGGTCCAGGCTAGAGGACCTTGGACAAGTCATTTCACCTTTCCATGCCTCAGTTTCCTGATCTGTTAAAATGGGCTTTGTGTCGAGGGTTCAGCGAGCTAAAAGAAGGAAAACCCACGGGCAAACTATGGGAAAGGGACTGCAAATAGTAGGTGCTGTGAGTTGGGGGTTTTCTCAGCCTCATCAGCAAAATGGGGAGTTAACTTCCATCCCTCTAAGGGTTGAGGGAATTTACTCCTGAAGAGTCATTTTGCAAAATACTTGGTGGGTAGTGAGTTGAACGCTCAGGGAAAGAGTCGTCAAAAGGCAAATAATTCATCCAAGATCTCCAGGGGCACCGCTGGCCCTGGAACCCAGGTCTCTGGGGAGACTGAGGCATGGCATTTTGGCACTCACTTCAATGAAAGAAGCCAGAACCGCAGGTCTTGGGGTTGAATCCAGCTGCCCTCAGTGTCCCCCAGCAGCGGGCATGGGGAAGAGGGTGTGGCAGGCACAGGCTGAAAAACATGTGTGCCAAGAACACTGAAGAGCAAGCAGTCAGTCCATCACCGCCCCAGCAGAGACCCCGGGGACGCCAGCACCACCGTCCGCGCACAGACAGCCCCCTTGCCTGCTTCTCCAGCTGTGGTTCTGCTCCCAGCTGTCCTGTCTCTTTGTGTATTGTGCGTGGGAGCTCTCTTAAGTTCGTTAAAGGACAGCCCGAGCCCCAGAGGGGTGGTCAGCGGCAGAATGGGGCGCTTAGCCGGAGTCCCCCTCAGCGGCAGACGTCCCTATGGGCCGGGGGCGGGGAGGGCAGTCATCGGCCAAGTCTGCCTAGGCTGCCGGAAAAGTGACCGCTGGTGCGGAGTTCCAGCGGGCTAGAGCCCCGCAGCGGGCTCTCCAGGTGGCCGGGGCACCCCGAGGCCCAGGGCGGCCCGACCCGGGTCCCGCATCCCTGTGCAGGTCCCCCGGCCAGGCCCTCCTTACCTCGCAGCGCAGGCCTAGGGCGGCGACGGGACGGGAGGCGCGAGGCCGGGGGATGGCCCGGCCATGGTCCGGGACTGGCCCGGTGGCGGCGGCGACGGCGGCGGCAGCGCTTTGTCTCCCGGGCGGCCGGGCCGGCGCAGCCGCGGGAGAGTGCGGATCAGACGGAAGGAGGCGGGAGCGACCGGACCGTCTGCGACCCACTGGCGCGCCCCTTTAACCCTTCCCAGCCGGCCCGCGCCGCGCGTTCTCCCCGCCTCCCGATTGGCCTGCCCCCACCCGGCACGCCCCCGGATTCGCCACGCCCCCGTGAGCCCGCCCTCGAAATCACTCTTAAAGGGTCCGCGCCTGGCTCGCGTCTCCCCAGTGCCCGAGCCCAGAAGCTCGCTGAGATTCCAAAGGTAAGGACCGGCCCAGGCCGTGGATTCGCCTGGAAAAAGCATTCGGGCGTCCTGGGCGGGCCATTTGCTGAAGTCCTACGCTTGAGTCTGAGCTCCCCCTAGGACGAGGCAGGAGGGTCGCTTGAGCACAGGAGTTCAAGACCAGCCTAGGCAACATAGGGAGGCCCCCATCTCTACAAATAGTAAAAATATTCGCTAAACCTGGGTTGCCAGGTTTAGCAAATTTAACGCCCAGTTAAATTAGAAAAATAGCTCTAAATCCTGAAAAAATGTGTGCTTGGCGGAAAGCAGCTGAATTCAGGACATTTCCATACTGCACTCTTCCGTAGAAACAGGGTACCTCGAGCCTCCCCTGGCCCCAGGTGAAGAGAGAAAGTTCTGGAATTAGACGAGTTCGAGTTGCACTAGCCCACTGAACACTGTGTGACCTTAGAGAAATCATTTCACTTCTTTAGGTCTCCGTTTCCTCATCCAGAAAATAGAGACGATCATAATATGTAATGTGCACGGCACAATAGTAAGCTCTCAAGAAATAGGAATTGCTGTTGGTTTTGCCCTGCCCAAAACAACACAGTTTCACCTCCTTGAACCCTTCCTTACTTCCTGTTCCTGCTGCCTCTCCTCCACCACCCACCACCTCCTAATCACTGTCCAATCCTGGCCTGAGGGCAGGAAGAACAGGACAGACCAGGGTCAGCTCTCCATTGTACAGCATCTTACTAAGTGCCTACTGTGTGCCAGGCACTGTTCCTGAACCAGGTAAGTAGTTGCAGCCAGGAATCAAGACAACAGCAAATGAGTTCAGGAAGTGATTCATGCTAGGTCTATACACCAAGGCAACGGAGCAGAAAGCCTGGTAGTGCAGCTTTCTTTTTTCTTTTTTGCTTTTT
>NW_016107323.1:8382578-8387268 GCF_001604975.1 Cebus imitator
AAAATGAGACTCTGTCTCAAAAAAAAAAAAAAAAAAAAAGTAGAGACTATTATTGGCAAAGCCAGGTGACCTAGGGGCTTATGGACCGTGGGAGAGATTTTGCTTTTACTCTAAGAGAATGGGGAGCCATGGGCAGGTTTTGAGCAGAGTAGGGATATGGTCTGTGTTAGATTTAACATGGTCCCTGACTGCTATGGGAGAATGGGCTGCAGGGAATGAGAGTAAAAGCCAGGAGACCAGGGAGGACACTACAGCAGTAGTCCAAGCAAGTGGTGGTGGCTTAGAGTGGACCAGTGGAGGTGGAAAGACGTGGTTAATTATAGATATATATTTCATGGATATATGTATTAGTCCGTTTTCACACTTCTGATAAAGACATACCTGAAACCAGGAACAAAAAGATGTTTAATTGCATTTACAGTTCCACCTGGCTGGGGAGGCCTCAGAATCATGGTGGGAGGTGAAAGGCACTTCTTACATGGCAGCGGCAAGAAAAAATTAGGAAGAAACAAAAGTGGAAACCCCTGATAAACCCATCAGATCTCGTGAGACTTACTGACTGTCACAAGAATAGCATAGGAAATACCAGTCCCCATTATTCAGTGACCTCCCCCTGAGTCCCTCCCACAACACATGGGAATTCTGGGAGATACAATTCAAGTTGAGATTTCAGTGGGGACACAGCCAAATCGTATCATTCTGCACCTGATCCTTCCAAATCTCATGTCCTCATATTTCAAAACCAATCATGCCTATTCAACAGTCCCCCAAAGTCTTAACTCATTTCAGCATTAACTAAAAAGTCCACAGTCCAAGGTCTCATCTGAGATGAGGCAAGACCCTTCCACCTATGAGCCTGTGAAATCAAAAGCAAGCTAGTTACTTCCTAGATACAATGGGGATACAAGGTATTGGGTACATACAGCTGTTCAAATTGGGAGAAATTGGCCAAAACAAAGGGGTTACCGGGCCCGTGCAAGTCTGAAATCCAGTGGGGCAATCAAATTAAAGCTCCAAAATGATCTCCTTTGACTCTAGGTCTCACATCCAGGTCATGCTGATGCAAGAGATGGGTTCCCACGGTCTTGGGCAGCTCCACCCCTGTGGCTTTGCAGGGTACAGCCTCCCTCCTGGCTGCTTTCACGGACTGGCGGTGAGTGTCTGCGGCTTTTCCAGGTGCACAATGCAAGCTGTCAGTGGATCTACTGTTCTGGGATCAGGAGGACAGTGGCCCTCTTCTCACAGTTCCACTAGGCAGTACCCCAGTAGGGACTCTGTGTATGGGCTCTGAACCCCACATTTCCCTTCTACACCACCCTAGCCCAGGTTCTCCATGAGGGCCCTGCCCCTGCAGCAAACTTTTGCCTGGGCACCTAGGCATTTCCATACAGCTTCTGAAATCTAGGCAGAGGTTCCCAAACCCAATTCTTGACTTCTGTGCACCTGCAGGCTCAACACCATGTAGAGGCTGCCAAGGCTTGGGGCCTCCACCCTTTGAAGCCACAGCCTGAGCTCTACATTGGCCCCTTTCAGCCATGGCTGGAACAGCTGGGACACAGGGCACCAAGCCCCTAGGCTGCACACAGCACAGGGACCCTGGGCCCAGCCCATGTAACCATTTTTCCCTCCTGGGCCTCTGGGCCTGTGATGGAAGGGGCTGCTAGGAAGTTCTCTGACGTGGCCTGGAGACATTTTCTCCATGGTCTTGGGGATTAACATTAGGCTCCTTGCTACTTATGAAAATGTCTGTACCTGGCTTGAATTTCTCCCCAGAAAATGGGCTTTTCTTTCTATTACAAATTACCTCTTAAATGCTTTGCTGCTTAGAAATTTCTTCCACCAGATACCCAGTTTCAAAGTCACCTCCACATTTTTGGGTATCTTTTCAGCAACACCTCACTCCTGGTACCAATTTACTGTATTCCTCCATTTTCACGCTGCTGATAATGACATATCCAGAACTGGGAACAAAAAGAGGTTTAATTGGACTTACAGTTCCATGTGGCTGGGGAGGCAGAATCATGGCGTGAGGCGAAAGGCATTTCTTACATGGCAGGAGAAAATGAGGAAGAAGCCAAAGCAGAAATCCCTGATAAACCCAGTAGATATCACGAGATGTATTCACTATAATGAGAATAACATGGGAAAGACTGGCCCCCATGATTCAGTGACCTTCCTCTGGGTCCCTCCCACAACATGGGAATTCTGGGAGATACAATTCAAGTTGAGATTTCAGTGAGGTCACAGCCAAGCCATATCAATATGTATTTAAGATATATGTAAGATTTGCTTATATGTTGCATGTGAGGAATGAGAGAGAGACACAGAGAGAGACAGAGAGAGAGGAAGAAAAGGAGTTAAGAATAACTCCAGGACCAGGTATTCTGGCTCACACTTGTAATCCCAGCACTTTGGGAAGCTGAGGCAGGAAGACTGCTTGAGCCTGGGAGTTCAGGACCAGCTTGGGCAATGTAGGGGGACCCTCATCTCTACAAATAATAAAAATATTACCCAGGGCTGGACACAGTGGCTCACACCAGCAATTTCAGCACTTTGGGAGGCTGAGGTGAGTGCCTTGTCTCTACAAAAAATAAAAAATAATATAAAATGACCTTCAACTTTTGGACCTAAGTAATGGAAAAATGGAGATTTGAAGGGAAAAATGCAGATTAGTCTTTTCATCAAATTGTGCTGGAACAACTGGATATTCATATGGCAAAAAAAGTTAGCCTTGATCCTTACCTCATGCCATACATAAAAATTAACTCAAAATAGACTTACACATAAAAGCTAAATTCTAAAGTCTCTAGAAGAAAATAGGGGTGGCCAGGTGCAGTGGCTCACGTAATCCCAGCACTTTGGAAGGCCAAGATAGGCAGATCACTTGAGCTCAGGAGTTCAAGATCAGCTTGGCCAACCCCAGCAGAGATAGCAAAACCCCATCTCTACTAAAAATACAAAAATTAGCTGGGCGTGGTGGTGCGTGCCTGTAATCCTGGCTACTCAGGAGGCTGAGTCAGAAGAATCACTTGAATTCGAGAGGTGGAGGTTCCAGTGAGCTGAGCTCATGGCACTGCACTCCAGCCTGGGCAACAGAGTGAGACTTCATCTCAAAAAAAAAAAATAGGGGCTGGGTGAGGTGGCTCTGCCTGTAATCCTAACACTTTGGAAAGCCAAGGCAGGAGGATTGCCTAAGTTTGTGACCAGCCTAGTCAACATAGTAAGACCCCACCTCTACAAAAAAAATGTTAATTAGCTGAGTGTGGTGGCACATCCCTGTAGTCCAGCTACTCAGGAAGCTGAGGCAGGAGGATCGCTTGAGCACAGGAGGTCAAGGCTGCAATGAACTAGGTTCATGCCACTGCACCACAGCATGGCCAATAGAATGAGACCTGCCTCTAAAAAATAAGTTAACAGGCTGGGTGCGGTGGCTCACGCCTGTAATCCCAGCACTGTGGGAGGCCAAGGAGGGCGACGCATGAGGTCAGGAGATAGAGACTATTCTGGCTAACACAGTGAAACCCCATCTCTACTAAAAATACAAAAAATTAGCCAGGTGTGGTGGTGTGCACCTGTAGTCCCACCTACTTGAGAGGCTGAGGCAGGAGAATCGCTTGAACCTGGGAGGCAGAGGCTGCAGTGAGCCGAGATTATGCCTCTGCACTCCAGCCTGGGATACAGGCTGTCTCAAAAAAAAAAAAAAAAGTAAATAAAAATAATAAAATAGAAAATAGGAGAACGTCTTTACAACTTCAGGATAGACAAAGATTTCTTAGGATTCAAAGAGAAAAAAAAAAAGAAAAAGAGTAGGCCGGGCATGGTGGCTCACATCTGTAATCCAAGCACTTTGAAGGCCAACGCGGGTGGATCACCTGAAGTTGGGAGTTCCAAGACCAGCCTGACCAACATGGTGAAACCCTGTCTTAAAAAAAAAAAGAAAGAAAGAAAAACGAAAAAGAGGACTCAAAGAGCATGAACTAGAAAAAATTAAAAATTGGACTTCAGGCTGGGCACCATGACTCACGCCTGTAATCCCAGCACTTTGGGAGGCCAAGGTGGGTGGATCACAAGGTCAGGAGTTCAAGACCAGCTTGGCCAACATGATGAAACCCCGTCTCTACTAAAAATACAAAAATTAGCTGGGCGTGTTGGCACGTTCCTGTAATCCCAGCTACTCAGGAGGCTGAGGTAGGAGAATTGCTTGAACCAGGACCCGGGAGGCGGAGGTTGCAGTGAGCCAAGATCGCTCCACTGTACTTCAGCCTGGGCTACAGAGAGAGACATCATCTCAAAAAAAAAAAAGGACTTCAGTAGTTTTAGGACAGGATCTTGCTTTGTTGCCCAGGCTAGAGTGTAGTGGTGCAGTCTTGGCTCACTGCAACCTCCATCTCCTGGGTTCAAGCAATTCTCCTGCCTCAGCCTCCTGAGTAGCTGGGATTACAGGTGCACACCACCACAGCCGACTAATTTTTTAATCTTTTGCCTGTCTTTAGATTGGGTTATTTATCTTATCACTGGGTTATGACTTAATGATATAGATCTGGCATTCAGATTCTCTCAGATATATATACATCAAGAAAGTTTTTTTTCTTAGTTGGTGGCTTACCGTTTTGTTTCCCTGATAGTTTCTTTTCTTTTCTTTTCCTTTCCTTTCCTTTCTTTTCTTTTTCCTTTCCTTTTTTTTTTTTTT
>NW_016107323.1:8388435-8392999 GCF_001604975.1 Cebus imitator
GGGGAGGGGAGGGGAGGGGAGGAGAAGAGAAATCATCAGAGAAACAAAAAGGTAAGCCACCAACTGAGAAAAAATGTCAATATATATATATGACAGAATCTGAATGCCAGATCTGCATCATGAAGTCTTACAACCCAGTGATAAGATAAGCAACCCACCCAATCTAAAGACAGGCAAAGGATATTTGTGTGTGCTTTTTTTGTTTTTGTTTTTTGTTTGTTTTTGAGACCGGGTCTCACTCTGTCACCCAGGCAGGAGTACAGTAGCACAGTCTTGGCTCACTGCAACCTCTGCCTCCTGGGTTCAAGCGATTCTCCTGCCTCAGCCTCCCAAGTAGCTGGGATACAGGGGCACACCGTTACACCCAGCCAATTTTTTTTTGTATTTTTAGTGGAAACGGTGTTTTACCATGTTGGCCATGCTGGTCTTGAACTCCTGACCTCAGGTGATCTGCCTGCCTCAGCCTCCCAACATGCTAGGATTACAGGCGTGAGCCACCTCACCCAGCAGTTTTTTGTTTGTTTGTTTGTTGAGACAGTGTTTGGTCCTGTTGCCCAGGCTAGAGTGCAGTAGCACAATCTTGGCTCACTACAACCTCCGCCTCTCAGGCTCAAACCATCCTCCTATGTCAGCCTCCCAAGTAGCTGGGACTACAGGTGTTCACCACCACGCCCAGCTAATTTATTTATTTATTTATTTTTTGCATTTTTTGTAGAGATGAAGTTTCGCCATGTTGCCCAGGCTGGTCTCCAACTCCTACACTCAAGCAATCCTCCCACCTCAGCCTCCTAAAGTGCTGGGATTACAGGCTTAAGCCACCACACCTGGCGCAAGCAAAAGATTTTAGCAGATATTTTATGAAAAGCTATAATATGATGTACTGGCTAATAAGCAATGAAAAGATGCCCAGTGTCATTACACATGAGAGAAATGAAAATTGAAACCAAATGAGCTAGTACCATGTGCCAACTAGAAAGACCAAACTTAAAAAGACTGACAATACCAAGCGCTGGTGAGGATGCAGAGTGACTGAAATTCCGTACGGCTGATGGGGATGGAGGATGGTGTAGCCACTCTGGAAAACAAATTGGCAGTTCTTGTAAAAATGAACAGAAACTCAGCTAGGTGAGGTGGCTCACACCTGTAATCCTAGCACTTTGGGAGGCCAAGGCAGGTGGATCATCTGAGGTCAGGAGCTCGAGACCAGCCTGGTTAACGTGGTAAAACCCTGTCTCTACTAAAAATGAAAAAATTAGCCAGGCGTGGTGGCAGGCGCTTATAGCCTCAGCTACTAGGGAGGCCGAGGCAAGAGAATCGCTTGAACCTGGGAGGCGGAGGTTGCAGTGAGCTGAGATTGCTCCACTGCACTCCAGCCTTGGTGACAGAGCAACACTCCGTAAAAAAAAAAAAAGAACAGTAACTCATCAGGTACAACCCAGTAATCCCACTCCTAAGTATTTACCAAAGAAAAATGGAAACATTGGAAACATGACCACACAAAGACCTGTATGTGACTATTCATAGCAACTTCATTGAGAAACACCAGAGACTAGCAGCAACTCAAATGTCCATCCACAGATACATGGAGAAACAAACCGTGGTACATCCATATAATGGAATAGTGCTTAGCCATGAAAAGAAATGAAGTTTCCATTGACATTAAATAACCAGGAGAGCCAGGCATGGTGGCTCACACCTGTAATCCCAGCACTTTGGGAGGCTGAGGTGGGCAGATCACCTGAGGTCAGGAGTTCGAGACCAGCCTGGCCAACATGGTGAAACCCCGTGTCTACTAAAAATATAAAAAATTAGTTGGGCGTGGTGCTGCATACCTGTAGTCCCAGCTACTCGGGAGGCTGAGGCAGGAGAACTGCTTGAACCCAGGAAGCAGAGGTTGCAGTGAGGCAAGATCCCGCCACTGCACTCCAGACTGGGTGACAGTGAAAGACTCTGTCTCAAAACAAAACAAATAACCAGAGAGACAAATCCATAGAGCAAGAAATATTCATGGTTGTCCAGGGTTGGTAGGTGGGAAATAACTGCGAGCCAGCTCGGGGTTTCCATTTGCGGGAATGGAAAAGTTCTGGAACTAGGTAGTGATGATGGTCGCCCAACAAAGTGCATGTACTTAGTGAATTGTACAGTTTAGAATGGTTCAAATCAGAGCTGTGTTGTGAGTATGTGTGTGTGCGTGTGTGTGTCCAGATCCAGGATAGAACAGTAAGTTTTATGTTATGTGTACTTTTCCACAATTAAAAGAAAGAAAGAGGCTGGGCACAGTGGCTCATACCTGTAATCCCAGCACTTTGGGAGGCTAAGGCAGGAGGACTGCGTGAGCTCAGGAGTTCAATACCAGCCTGGGCAACATAGGGAGACCCCCATCTCTACAAATAATAAAAGTATTAGCCAGGCTCGATGCCACATACCTGTGGTTCTAGGTGCTGAGGGGCTGAGGTGGGAGGATCGCTTGATCCCAGGAGGTCAAGGCTGTAGTGAGGTATGATTGCACCACTGCACTCCAGCCTGGGTGGTAGAACGAGACCCTGTCTCAAAAAAAAAAAAGAAGAAGAAGAAGAAGAAATACATGCAACGGCCTGAATGCCTCTCAAACATTGAGATTCTGAGCAAAAGGTGCTGGCTGGGTCCAGGTGAAAGATGATGGTGGCTTGGGAAAGGGAACAGCTTTGAAAAACTGTGCAAGATGATCACAGGTTAGAAGTGGGAGGGGAAGGGATAGGAGGAATCCAGTCATCTGATTGGATGCAGATTTGATGATGCTGTTGTCTGGTCTGATATGAAGCATTGGCCCTTCATGGTGGTGAGTGATGCTGGCAGGCCCAAGGTCCAAGGAGTGAATAAGGGAGAAACAAAAAGCTTCAGGCCGGGTGCAGTGGCTCATGCCTGTGATCCCAGCACTTTGGGAGGCCAAGGTGGATGGATCACTTGAGGTCAGGAGTTCGAGATCAGCCTGACCAACATGATGAAACCCCATCTCTACTAAAAATAAAAAAATTAACCGGGTATAGTAGCAGGCATCTGAAATTCCAGCTACTTGGGAGGCTGAGGCAGGAGAATCACTTGAACCCAGGAGACAGGTTGCAGTGAGCCAAGATCGCAGCATTGCACTCCAGCCTGGGCAACAGGAGCAAGACTCCAACTCAAAAAGAAAAAAAAAATTAAAAATTAGCTGGGCGTGGCGGTGGGCACCAGCAATCCCAGCTATTTGGGAGGCTGAGGCAGGAGAATCACTTGAACCCAGGAGGCAGAGGTTTCAGTGAGCAGAGATCGCACCACTGCAAGCCAGCCTAGGCAACAGAGGGAGACTTCATCTCAAACAAACAAACAAAAATACCCGGTGAGCTGCCCCATGCCTTCATGCAGCTTGTGAACATGCAAAGCGTATTCTCTCTTCCAGCACCCAGCCAGTATAGAGATTGATTCTCTCTAGGCAGGAATCGACATCTATACCTCTATTACCCATGCCCGACTTGAAGAATTGAATCGGGCTGACCTGTTCCATGGCATCCTGGATCCATAGAAGCCCTTCAAGATGCCAAACTAGACAAGTCACAGATTCATGACATCACCTTGGTTGCTCATTCAGCTTCTATCTGCAAGATTCAGAGTTTGCAGAAGACTTCTTCAATAGAAAAGAACTGAAGGCTGGGCATGATAGCTCATGCTTGTAATCCCAACAGTTTGGGAGGCTGAGGCAGGAGGATCGCTTGAGCCTGGGAGGTTGAGCCTGCTGTGGGCCATGACTATGCCACTGCACTCCAGCGTGGGCAACAGTATGAGACCCCCATCTCAAAAAACAGACAAAACTGCATAGGAGCGTTGACCTTGATAAAGCTGTTGCTTGTGGTCCAGATGCCCAGGCAGCTGTCGGATCTGGAGACAAACCAGAAAATGTTCAAGATTCGTTGCTCCTGGCTGTCACTCCTCTTTTCCTTGGCATTGAAACTGCTGGTGGAGTCACGACTGCCCTTGTTAAGCATAATACTACCATTCCTACCAAGCAGACACAGACCTTCACTACCTGCTCTGGCAACCAGCCTGCTGTGCCTATGCAGGTGTATGAAGGCGAGCGTGCCGTCAGCAAGGATAACAGCCTGTTTGGCAAGTTTGGACTCACGGGCATACGTCTTGCGATGGTGTTCCTCACACTGAAGCCACTTGACACTGATACTAATGATATCCTCAATGTCTCTGCTGTGGGCAAAAGTAAACGAAGCTGGGTGTGGTGACTCACGCCTATAATCCTAGCACCTTGGGAGGCCAAGGCAAGTGGATTGTTTGAGCCCAGGAGTTTGAGGCCAGCCTGAGCAACAGTGGTGAAACTCCGTCTCTACCAAAAAAAAAAAACCAAAAAATTTGCCGGGCATGATAGGGTGTACTTGTTGTCTCAGCTACTTGGAAGGCTGAAGCAGGAGGATCACTTGAGCCCAGGAAGTCGAGGCTGCAATGAGCTGAGTTTGCGCCACTGTACTCTAGGCTGAGCAGCACAGCAATGTCTCAAAAAAATAAAAAATAGTACAGGAAAAAAGAACAAGATTACTATCAC
>NW_016107323.1:8393045-8395541 GCF_001604975.1 Cebus imitator
TTTGAGACGGATTCTCACTCTGTCACCCATGCTGGGGTGCAGTGGCATGATCTTGACTCACTGCAACCTCTGCCTCCTGGGTTCAAGCGATTCTCCTGCTTTAGCCTACCGCGTAGCTGGGACTACAGGTGCACGCCACCATGCCCAGCTAATTTTTTGTATTTTTAGTAGAGACGGGTTTTCACCGTGTTAGCCAGGATGGTCTCTCGATCTCCTGACCTCATGATTCACCAGCCTCGACACCCCAAGGTGCTGGGATTACAGGCGTGAGCCACCATGCCCAGGACAAGGGCCATTTGAGCAGGGAGGACACTGAGCATATTGTCCAAGAAGATGAGCAGTACAAAGCTGAAGATGAGAAGCAGAGGGTCAAGGTGTCACCCAGGAATTCACTTGAATCCGATGCATTCAACAGGAAAGCCACTGTTGAAGATGAGAAACTTCAAGGTGAGATTATCGGTGAGGACAAACAGAAGATTCTTGACAAGTGTAATGAAATTATCAACTGGCTCCATAAGAATCAGGGGGCAGAGAAGGAAGAAATTGAACATCAGCAGAAAGAGCTGGAGAAAGGCTGCAACCCCATCGTTACCAAGCCAGACCCAAGTGCAGAAGGACGCCAGGAGGCTCGCCTGGGGGAGTCCCTGCTAATGGCGCTCCTGCCTCTAGTGGGACTTTCTCAGGGACAGCCATTTAATGGTTGATTAAGCCAACCCCAATATAAAGATCGGTTCCACATAGCTAAAACAGTGAAGAACCCAAATTTGTAACAAAATCTGCTGTAGTTTTTATTTATTCATTCATTTATTTATTTTATTTTTTATTTTTAAAAAGCCTACAGCACCCGGTATTCCTAGGTGGTCTCCCATGCTAACCAGGCCTGACCCTGCTTTAGCTTCCAAGATCAGACGAGATTGGGCACGTTCAGGATGGTCTGGCTGTAGACCTGTTATAGTTTTAATGTTGAGCCACTTACGGCCGGGTGCAGTGACTCACAGCTGTAATCCCAGCAATTTGGGAGGCTGAGACAGGAGGATCACTTGAAGTCAGGAGTTCAAGATCAGCCTGGCCAACATGGTGAAACCCTGTCTCTACATAATTAGCTGGGCATGGTGGTGCAAACCTGTAATCCCAGCTACTCGGGAGGCCGAGCCAGGAGAATCACTTGAAACTGGGAGGTGGAGGTTGCAGTGAGCGGGGATCATGCCATTGCACTCCGGCCTGGGCGACAGAGCAAGATTCCATCTCAAAAAATAAATAACTAAATGAGAATAAAAAGTCAAGCCCTAGAGTAAATTACTGGACATTCTCAATACTTACATGGAACATGTGCACAGGGGAAGGAAGGAACATCGTAGTTTATCAAAAACTGTATTGTAAGGAAAACGCAATGTTTTAAATAAAACTGTTTAAAATTGGCACACCCCCCCCCAAAAAAAATTAGCCAGTGTGGATGGTGGGCGCCTGTATTCCAAGCTACTTGGGAGGCTGAAGCAGGAGGACTGCTTGAGCCCAGGAGGTGGAGGCTGCAGCGAGCTCCGCTGCACTCCAGCCTGGGTGACGGAGCAAGATCCTGTCTTGAAATAAATAAATAAAGTGAACAATTCAGCAGCGTTTAGCACATTCACAACGTTATAAAGCTACTACCTCCATCGAGCTCCAAAACTTTTTCCTTTTTCCCTTGAGAATTAGAATCGTTGATCATTCCAAAACATTTTTATTTTTTTTATTTTTATTTTTTTTTAAAGATGGGGTTTCACCATGATGGCCAGGCTGGTCTTGAACTCCTGGCCTCAGGTGATCCACCCACCTTGGCCTCCAAAAGTGCTAGGATTACAGGTGTGAGCCACCGCACCCGGCCCAAAACATTTTAATCACCCCAAAAGGAAAAACTCTGTATCCGTTAAGTAGTTACTCCCTGTTGCCCCTCCCCCCAGCCCCTGGCAACCAGCCACCTGCCCCGTCTCTATGGGTTTCCCTGTTCCGGACTTTTTTTTTTTTTTTTTTTTTTTTTTTTTTGAGACAGAGTCTCACTCTGTCACCCAGGCTGGAGTGCAATGGCTCGATCTTAGCTCACTGCAACCTCCAACTCCTGGGTTCAAGCCATTCTCCTGCCTCACTCAGTCTCCCGAGTAGCTGGGATTACAGGAGTGCACCACCATGCCCAGCTAATTCGTTTTGTATTTTTAGTAGAGACAGAGTTTAACCATGTTGGCCAGGTTGATCTTGAACTCCTGACCTGATGATCCACCCACCTCAGCCTCCCAAAGTGCTGGGATTCCAGGTGTGAGCCCCCACAGCTGGCCAGACATTTCATATGAATGGAGTCAACCCTAATGTGCTTCTTTGTAACTGGCAGCATGTTTTCGAGGTTCATCCCATTGTCCAGTTTGTCAGTGCTTCATTCTTTTCTGTGGTTGGATCATGTTCCCTTGCATGGATATGCTACTTTTTTTTTTTTTTTTTTTTTTTTTTGAGACAGAGTCTCACTCTGTC
>NW_016107323.1:8395730-8399205 GCF_001604975.1 Cebus imitator
AGAGACAGGGTCTCACTATGTTGCCCAGGCTGGTCTTGAACTACTGACCTCAAGTGATCCACCCATCTTGGCCTCTCAAAGTGCTGGAATTGCAGGTGTAAGCCACTGCACCCAGCCAGATATGCCACCTTTTGCTTATCCATCCATCCACTGAGGACCGTAGGGTGTCTCCACATTTGGGCTACTGGGAACACACAGGCATCTTTGTGGCTGGGAACAGGAGAGGCATGGAGAGCAGACAGTGAGTCAGAAGGATTGGAAAGGGGAATTTGGGAACTAGAACTGGGCTGTGGCCACCAAGATCAAGTCCTGATTTTACCTCCAAACCATATCTTGAATCCCTCACTTCTCCATCTCTGCTTCCACTTCCCCACCCCAGGCCACCATTCTCTCTCCCCTGGTCGGCTGTGGCAGCCTCCCCTCCAACCTCCCTCCTGCCGCTCCCAACTCCCTCATCCCCTGGGCTCATTCTCCCCTAAGCAGCTGAGGGATCGTCTTAGAACTCACATGAGGGCCGGGCACAGTGGCTCACACCTGTAATCCCAGCACTTTGGGAGGCTGACGCGGGTGGATCATGAGGTCAGGAGTTCGAGACCAGTCTAGCCAACATGGTGAAACCCCATCTCTACTAATAATACAAAAATTAGCCAGTGTGGTGGTAGGCACCTGTAATCCCAGCTACTCAGGAGGCTAAGGCAGGAGAATCGCTTGAACCCAGGAGACAGAGGTTACAGTGAGCTGAAATCGCACCACTGCACTCCAGCCTGGGTGACAGACCAAGACTCTGTCTCAAAAAAAAAAAAAAAACTTACATGTAATCAAGTCATGGAACCCTCTTGCTCAAAGCTTTTCCATGGTTTCCCATGGACCTGGGAACAAGTCCAGACTCTGCCCCTTGGGTGACAAGGTCCCCCTTATCCTGGCTGCTGGCTACCTCTCCAGCCTCTTCACACATGGTTTACTCTCCCCACGCTCCGCTGCAGCCGCCTGGCCTCCCTCTCTTCCCAGAGTGCACCAGCTCCAGGCCCTTGCACCTGTTGGTCCCTCCCCCGAAGGCTTCCTCTTTCACCCAGCCACCCCTCTCGTCCTTTAAGCTTTTACTCAGCCATCCCCTCTTCCAGGAAAGCCTGTGATCCCAACCCTTCTCCTCCCAGTAAGTCAGATGGCTGCGCTTCCTCCCGTTCTCTCAACCAGTATTTATTGGGCGCTGCTGTGTCCCAGGCACCAGGGACACAAGTTAAAAAGGCAAGCATTGGCCAGACACAGTGGCTGACACCTGTAATCCCAGCACTTTTGGAGGCCGAGGCGGGCAGATCATTTGAAGTCAGGAGTTCTAGACCAGCCTGGCCAACATGGCGAAACCCAGTCTCTACTAAAAATATAAAAGTAGCCAGGCATGGTGGTGCTAGCCTGTAATTCCAGCTTCTCAGGAGGCTGAGGTCGGAGAATCACTTGAACACAGGAGGCAGAGGTTGCAGTAAACTGAGACCATGACACTCCATACCAGCCTGGATGACGGAGCAAGACTCTGTATCAAAAAGAAATTAATTAAATGGTTACTTTTGCGGGACATGGTGGCTCACGCCTGTAAACCCAGCACTTTTTAAATTTTTCTTGTAATCCCACTCTTCAGAGGCTGAGGCAGGAGGATCTCTTGAGCCCGGGAGGTTGAGGCTGTAGTGAGCCATGATCCTGCCACCACCACACTCCAGCCTAGGTGACAGAGCAAGACTCTGTCCCTAAATAAATAAATAAATAAAATGGTTGATTTTGCTGGGCTTAGTGGCTCACGCCTATAGGTCCAGCCTCTTGGGGAGGTTGAGGCAGAAGAATCACTTGAGCCCAGGAGTTCAAGACCATCCTGGGCAACATAGCAAGATTCCATCTCTATTCCCTATTTAAAAAAAAAAAGAAAAAAGATGGCCAGGTACAGTGGTTCATGCCTGTAATCCCAGCACTTTGGGAGGCCAAGGCAGGCAGATCACGAGGTCAGAAGATCGAGACCATCCTGGCCAACAGGGTGAAACCCCATCTCTACTAAAAATACAAAAATTAGCCAGGCGTGGTGGTGTGTGCCTGTAGTCCCAGCAACTCAGGAGACTGAGACAGGAGAATCACTTGAACCACGGAGTCTGAGGTTGCAGCGAGATGAGATCACACCACTGCACTCCAGCCTGGACACAGCTAGACTTCGTCTCAAAACAAACAAAAAAAAAAATTAGTTTTATGTTATAGGAACTTTACCTCAATAACTCATTATTTTTTTTAAAGACAGACAAGTGCCCCTACCCTCCCTGACCAGAGGGAAAAATAAGGAAATAACATTCATACAGTCCGTGAGTTGAAGAGCCCAGGGGAAAAAAGCAAGGCAAGAGGATATGAATTGTTCATGAGGATGGGTTGCGGGAGTTGCCATTTACCTTTGAGCAAAGACCTGAAGGAAACAAGGGCACAAACCATGCACATGGCCAGGGAACAGCATTGTTGGCAGAAGGAACAGCATGTGCAAAGGGCCGCAGGCAGGAAACACAACCGGGAGGCCATGTGGCTGCAGCAGAGAGCGGAAGAGAGAGGCACGATGACATCAGGGAGGGCTGTGGGAAGATGAGGCAGAACCCACAGGGAGATGAGAAGACACAGCCAGTGACACAGGAGGAAAAACCAGGAGAAGCTAACTGCAGATCACGTATCTGGGTTTGATAACTGTGGACATAACCTTGGCGAATGTAACCTTGGCAAACGTCTCCCCACATTGGAAGACAGGCCCAGGAGGGCAGGGGGCTTGGTCTGCCTTGTTCAATGCTGTGTCCCAGCACCTGGCAGTGCCCAGGACATAGCAGGTGCTCCGTGACTGGGACATAGTCAATGGCTGAGCTGGTGTCCCCTGGCCCCACTGTTTGGCATCCAGCTCTCAGTCCCCCGACCCTTTCCAGTGATGCCCTCTTCACCCAGCCACCAGCAGGGGCCAGTGGTGTTCCAGGTGGCATCTGAGGCAGAGCTTCCTTCCACCCTGGCCACCCCACCCAAGAAGTGGGCTAAGCCAGCCACCCGCAAGAGGGAACTGAAATTATCATCCACCACAAACACGCTGGCCCAGCCCCACGCTGGGCAGGACACAGAGGAAGGGGAAGCATAGGGAGGGCCAGAGTCCCCCCCACCACAACGGTCCCTGGTATATATGGGGGGGGGGGAAAAGGAGGCACCAGCCAAGGGCTGGTTTGCTGTGTGGGAGTGAATTTTGCTGAAGTCCTGAAGACCTGGAGGGTCTTGCTGGCTCATCCGCTGCCTCAAGTGCAGGATTTATTTATTTATTTATGTTTGAGACACAGTCACACTCTGTCGCCCAAGCTAGAGTGCATTGGCTTGATCTTGGCTCACTGCAACCTCTGCCTTCTGGGTTCAAGTGATTCTTGTGCCTCAGGCTCCGGAGTAGCTGGGATTACAGGCAGGCACCACCTTGCCCAGCTAATTTTTT
>NW_016107323.1:8400345-8403498 GCF_001604975.1 Cebus imitator
AAAAAAAAAAAAAAAAAGCTGGCATTACCAACTTCTCTTTCATCCTCTCTCCCCTCCTTTAAGGGTGGCTCTCATTTTTCAGCACCTGGCAGTGCCCAGGACATAGCAGGTGCCCGATGACCTGGACATAAGTCAATGGCTGAGCTAGTGTCCCCTGGCCCCACTGTTTGGCATCCAGCTCTCAGTCTCAAACCCCTGCCACAGACCCCTAAATTCCTGGACATTTTCTCCCAACGGGCAATTTCAATTTCTAAATTTCATCTGCTCAAAGTAACGGAGAGGTATTGTCTGGGGCCAGGGCCGTGTCTGTTTGACATTGTGCCTCACTGTGAATCCTCAGCCCAAACTCCGAGATGGTGAGGAGGCACCCATGTTCTCACAGGAAGAGGCAGAGCGGGTGCCAGCCTACTGGCGAAGGCCAGTTTTTTGTTTGTTTGTTTGTTTGTTTGTTTTTTGAGATGGAGTCTCACACTGTCGCCCAGGCTAGAGTGCAGATCTCGGTTCACTGCAACCTCTGCCTCCCAGGTCAAGCAATTCTCCTGCCTCAGCCTCCAGAGTAGCTGGGATCATAGATACACACCACCACGCCCGGCTAATTGTTTTTTTTGTTTGTTTGTTTTTGTTTTTTTTTTTTCAGTAGAGATGGGGCTTTGCCATGTTGGCCAGGCAGGTCTTGAACCCCTGATCTCGGTGATCAGCCCACCTCAGCCTCCCAAAGTGTCGGGATTACAGGTATGAGCCACCGTGCCCGGCATTTTTTTTTTTTTTTTTTGAGATGGAGTTTCGCTCTTGTTGCCCAGGCCAGAGTCCAACGGTGCAATCTCAGCTCACTTCAACCCCGACTTCCCAGGTTCAAACGATTCTCCTGCCTCAGCCTCCAAGGTAGCTAGGACTACAGACACGCGCCACTATGCCTGCACAGCCACCAGGGGGCGCTAGAGCCCCGCGCAACCGCGCGCCTGCACCCGCAGAACCCGCAGCCTGGGACTGTGGTCAAGCCCCGCCCTGGGGAGCTCGCGTGCCCACGTTGATCCCGGGTCAGGGGTGGGGACGGCGGAGGTACCTGGGTTGTACATCCTCTGCGGAGCTATTAGGGCCTCAATTACCGGGATTGGAAGTGAATAATTATCTCCTGGGCCTCAGGCCACTGAGTCACTTCCCCTAGAAACCAGATTCCCAGGGCTGGCGGAAGAGGGGGTGGCTCGCAGGCTGAGTCGGGTGGCGGGGAGGCACTGGGGGTGGGGTGTGCAGCGGCCGCTGTTTTTGGTTAAGATCAGAACTGGGGAGCCTGGGTGTAAATTGCTGCTGGGCCATTTACCAGCCATGTGACTTGGGAAGACACTTTGCCTTTCTGTGCCTCAGTTTCCTTCTGTGTCAAGTGGGAGAAAACAGCATTTTCTCTTTACGATTGTCATAATCCACCTAAACTAAGCCCTCAGAGCAGTGCTTGGCACGTAATCCTCTAATAATTCATTGATCACTCAGAACTATTAATTAGGCTAGGCGAGGTGGCTTTTAATCCCAGCAGTTTGGGAGGCCGAGGCAGATGGATCACTTGAGGTCAGGAGTTTGAGACCAGCCTGGGCAACATGGGGAAACCCTGTCTCTACTAAAAATACAAAAAAATTAAAGCCAGGTGTGGTGGCTCATGCCTGTAATCCCAGCACTTTGGGAGCCCAAGGCGGGTGGATCACGAGGTCAGGAGTTCAAGATCAGCCTGACCAATATGGTGAAACCCTGTCTCTACTAAAAATACAAAAATTAGCAGGAATGGTGGCACACGCCTGTAGTTCCAGCTACTCGGCAGGCTGAGGGAGGAGAATTGCATGAACCCCGGAGGTGGACGTTGTGGTGAGCGGAGATTGCGCTTCAGCCTGGGTGACAGAGCAAGACTCCGTCTCAAAAAACAACAACAAAAAAATTGGCCAGACGTGGTGACTCATGCCGGTAATCCCAGCTACTTGGGAAGCTGAGGCACAAGAATTGCTTGAACCCAGGAGGCAGAGATTGCAGTGAGCCAAGATCCAGCCATTGCCCTGCAGTCTGGGTGACAGAGCAACCTGTCTCCAAAAAAAAAGAAAGAAAAGAACATTAATTAATCATTAATTCAGTGTCATTGATTCTGTGATTACCATCATTTTGTATTATCACTTGGGCTCAGTAGGTAGTTAACAAGTAGGGCTCTGCAGTGAGCCCAGTCTTTAGTCCTCACCAGCTTCTCCATCACGAGCTGTGTGACGTGGATATGTCACTTCACTGCCCTATGCCTCAGTTCCCTCATCTGACAAATGGGAAAATGAATAGCAAACCCTTCATTTGGGCTGAGAGAGATAAGGCCTGTGATGTTCTCAGCGTGGCTCTCGCTTCCATAAATGGAGTCCAGACTGTAAATACTGTTCATGCTTTTCTTAGGCAAGGACTTGTGGCAATTTTAGCTTCTAAGGCACTGGGAGGACAGAAAATGGAACCGAAGCCAAGGGAAGGAACCGGAGGGAGAGATGGCATCAGGCACCTGAGCTCAGCAGAGCAGACCCTGAGTCCAGGAATCTGCCGTGGGAGTTCGGCCCACCCAGGCGAGAAAGGGAAGGACTCAGTAACATAATTCTCTTCTGGCTTGGGGCAGAGGTGTGTTGACCAAGGAGGACCATTTCCTGAGCCCTCTTGGTCTCCGTTGGACCCTAATGGGTGGGAAAAGAGCTGGTTGGACCCCTGCACCCAGACTTCTGGAGTTCTGTGTTAATTATTGATTGCTGGGTAACAAATTACTCCCACGTTTACTGGCTTAAAACAACAAACCTTTATTATCTCATACGGTTTTAGGAATTGACATGCGGTCTGACTTAGCGTGTAGTCCAGGGTCTCCCACTCATGAGATTGTAGTCCAAAACATGGGCTGGTGGCAGGCACCCGCAGTCCCAGCTACTCAAGAGGCTGAGACAGGAAGACTGTTTGAGACCAGAAGTTCAAGGCTATAGTGCACGATGATTGCCCCTGTGAATAGCCATTGCACTCCAGACTGGGCAATGTAACAAGACCCTGTCTCTTAAATAAATAAACAAACAAACAAAAATTGGCTAGGACTGTTCTCATCTGGGGCCCAACTGGGGCTGGATGATTCACTTCCAGGATGGTGGGAAGTGATGGTTTCAGTCC
>NW_016107323.1:8404778-8409247 GCF_001604975.1 Cebus imitator
AAAAAAAAAAAAAAAGAAAAGAAAAAGAAAAAAGAAACACCTGGTCGAAGGGCATTCTGGGCATAGGGAACAGCCAGTGCTGAGACCTTGGAGTGGAGCATGAAGGTGAGTTTGAGGAACAGCTGGGAGGAGCCCAGGGTGCTGCAAGTGTCTTTAATATCTGTCAGCACCCTTCGAATTCACTGAAGGCCACTAGGGACAATGTCCGACACAATGTCATCTCTATCAGGCCTATTTGACAAGCCAGAGACACTGAGGCTCAGAAAGTGGGAGCCTCTGGCTGGAGGCAAGAGGAGAACTTTGGAAGTCACAGGCAATGCCGTGATGGGAACTTGGGCATGGGAAATGCCAACAGCCAGTGCCAGTGCCCAGGGGGCCAAGCCAGGTCCCCGAGCCCCCTCCTTGACTGTGACCCAGGCCTGGAGAAGCACATTTTACAGATGCGGACACCAGGGCCTCCGCTCCGGGGCTGGTGACCCTGGGCAAGATCTTCGCTCTCAAGCCTCAATGTCTGCATCTGTAAAAGGGGTGTGAAGTTCTGTTGGCTATAGGGCTGGTCTCTATGGCAACTCCTCTTCACAACTCTCAAGGGACATGGGACTCTCACACCCAATCATAGATTATAAACATTTTTCTTTTTTTGAGATGGAGTCTCTGTCACCCAGGTTGGAGCGCAGTGGTGCAATCTTGGCTAACCGAAACCTCTGTCCCAGGTTCAAGCAATTTTCCTGTCTCAGTCTGCCGAGTAGGTGGGATTACAGGCATCCACCACCACACCCAGCAATTTTTTTTTAAACAGAGTCTCACTCTGTCACCCAGGCTGGAGTGCAATGGTGTGAGCTCATTATGACCTCCACCTCCCAGGTTCAAGAGATTCTTCCTGCCTCAGCCTCCCAAGTAGCTGGGATTACAGGCTCCCACCACCATGCCCAGCTAATTCTTGTATTTTTCATAGAGACGGGGTTTTGGCATGTTGACCAGGCTTGTCTCAAACTCCTGACCTCAGGTGATCTGCCCCCCTCTTCCTCCCAAAGTGCTGGGATTACAGGCGTGAGCCACCGCGCGCCCGGCCTATATTCAACATTCTTTATCAATTTGCTGTGTGGAAGTACCTCCCCCACCTCCCAAGCCATTAATGTAAGTTTTCTCATCAAATTCTCCCCCACAACCCAATGGGGTCAGTTCTGTCACTGTCCCTATTTTCCAGATGAGGAAACTGAGCCCCATAGAATCTATGTGACTGCACAGCTAGGAGATACAGAACAGAGAATTCTAAACCTGTCTGGGTGACCCCAGAGTCTTCATGCTTTATTACAGGTTCCCCTTAAACAATGGTGTTCTGTCCTTGAAGTGGAAGAGGCTCTGATTGAGGATATTGATTTAAGTACCTCAGTTTTCTTATCATAAAATGAAAATAGTAATATTAATAATACAGCAACCCCAGGGCCATTGTAAATATTTTTTTTTTGAGACGGAGTTTTGCTCGTTGCCCAGGCTGGAGTGTAATGGCACCATCTCAGCTCACTGCAACCTCCGCCTCCTAAATTCAAGCGATTCTCCTACCTCAGCCTCCCGAGTAGCTGGGATTACAGGCATGCACCACCACATCCAGCTAATCTTTTTTGTATTTTTAGTAGAGACTGGGTTTCTCCATGTTGGCCAGGCTGGTCTCAAACTCCTGACCTCAGATGGTCTGCCTGCCTCAGCCTCCCAAAGTGCTGGGATGATAGGCATGAGTCACTGCACTCAGCCTTGTAAAGATTAAAGGAGTTAACATATGTAAAAAGTCCAGAGCCCTGCTGTCCAGAACAGTAGCTACCAGCCACATGTGGCTACTTACATTTTAATTAATTAACGTTAAATAAAGTGGCTGGGCCGGGGGGTGGTTCATGCCTGTAATCCCAGCACGTTGGGAGGCCGAGGTGGGCAGATCACTTGAGGTTGGGAGTTTGAGACCAGCCCGGCCAACATAGTGAAACCCCATCTCTACTGAAAATACAAACATTAGCTGGGCATTGTGGCGCTCGCCTGCGATTCTAGCTTCTCAGGAGGCTGAGACAGGAAAATCACTTGAACCCAGGAGGTGGAGGCTGCAGTGAGCCAAGATTGTGCCACTGCACTCCAGCCTGTGTGACAGAGCTGTACTCCATCCCACCTGCCACCAAAATTAAATGAAGCTCCAAATTCAGTTCCTTAGTAACACTAACCCCATTTCAAATACTCAATTATATTAACATTATTATTATTATTATTTTTAATAAAATAGAGGCAGGGCTTATTGACTCACATCTGTAATCACAGCACTTTGGGAGGTGAAGGTGGGTGGATCACCTGAGGTCAGGTGTTCAAGACCAGCCTGCCCAACATGGTCAAAGCCCATCTCTACTAAAAGTATAAAAAATTAGCCTGCGTGGTGCTGGGTGCCTGTAATCCCAGCTACCCAGGAGGCTGAGGCAGGAGGATCTCTTGAACCCAGGAGGTGGAGGTTGCAGTAAGCCAAGTTTGCACCACTGTACTCCAGCCTGGGTGACGAGTGAAACTCTGTTTCGAAATTAATAAATAAATAAAATAGAGATGGGCTCTCACTATGTTGCCCAGGTCGGCCTTGAACCCCTGGGCTCTAGCGATCTGCTCACCTCGGCCTCCCAAGGTGCTGAGATTACATGCATGAGCCACAGCATCTGGCCATATTACCGTTGTTATCATTCATCTCATGAATATCCTATTATTTCATATTTACTTTTATACTGTCATTATTTTAATATAAAGTATATTAAATATTGATAGATGTGTTATAGCATATTTATAATCCTAGGTGAGGTGATTACTATTATTGTTATATTTATTATTCCTATTAGTACCCTATTGTTATTCACATTCACTATTAATCCTATAACAGCTAACAGTATTATTAATCAAACCAGTTAACTCTTGTTATATTATTATATTGATTGCTATTGGCCCTTTTATTATTAAATAATAATAAATTACTTAATTTATTATTAATCCTGTACTAACTTAAAATTTATGTATTTTTAACATTTATTTTATTGGCTGAGCGTGGTGACTCATGCCTGTAATCCCAGCACTTTGGGAGGCCGAGGTGGGTGGATCACAAGGTCAGAAGTTCAAGACCACCCTGGCCAACACGGTGAAACCCCGTCTCTACTAAAAATACAAAAGTTTGCTGGGCATGGTGGCAGATGCCTGTAATCCCAGCTACTCAGAAGGCTGAGGGAAGAGAATCACTTGAACCCGGGTCAGGGAGGTTGCAGTGAGCTGAGATCCCAACATTGCACTCCAGCCTGGGTGACAGAGTGACACTCTGTCTCGAAAAAATTTTTTATTTAATTTTTAATTTTACCTATTTTATTTTTTTGAGACAGAGTCTTGCACTGTCGCCCAGCTGGGCTGGAGTGCGGTGGCACGATCTCGGCTCACTGCAACGTCCACCTCCCAGATTCAAGCGATTATCCTTGCCTCAGCCTCCCAAGTAGCTTTGATTACAGGTGCCCACCACCACACCCAGCTAACTTTTTTCTATTTTTAGTAGAGATGGGATTTCACTATTGGCCAGCCTCGTTTCAAACTCCTGACCTTGTGATCCACCCGCCTCAGCCTCCCAAAGGGCTGGGATTACAAGTGTGAGCCACCGTGCCTGGCAAATGTATTTTATTTTATTATTGTTATTTATTTATTTGTCTTAGAGACTGGGTCTTACTTTGCTGTCTGGGCTGGAGTATGTAGTACCATCGTAGCTTACTGCAGCCTCGACCTCCTGGACTCCAGCAATCCTTAAGCCTCAGCCTCCCCAGTAACTGGAACTACACAGATACACCATCACACCCAGCTAATTTTTGTATTTTTTTTTTGTAGAGGTGTGGGTTTCATTTTATTGCCCAGGCTGGTCTCAAACTCTTGTGCTCAAGTGATCCTCCTGCCTTGGCTTACCAAAGTGCTGGGATTCAGGCATGAGCCACCATGCCTGGCTTACTTTTTTCTTTTTTTTTTTTTAGATGGGGTTTCACCAAGATGGCCAGGCTGGTCTTGAACTCCTGACCTCAGGTGATCCACCCACCTCGGTCTCCCAAAGTGCTAGGATTACAGGCGTGAGCCACTGCGCCTGGCCGCTTTTTTCTTTTTTTGAGACGAGGTTGCCCTCTGTCGCTGAGGCTGGAGTGCAGTGGTGTGATCTTGGCTCACTGCAACCTCCGCCTCCTGGGTTCAAACAATTTCCTTCCTCAGCCTCCAGAGTAGCTGGCATTACAGGCGCCCACCACCATGTCCAGCTAATTTTTTTGTGTTTTTTATAGGGATGGGGTTTCACTATGTTGGCCAGGCTGGTCTCGAACTCCTGACCTCAGGCGATCCACCCACCTTGGCCTCCCAAATTGCTGGGATTACAGGCATGAGCCATCGAGCCATCGAGCCCGACACTTTTGAATTTTTTTTTTTTTTTTTTTTTTTTT
>NW_016107323.1:8409271-8433545 GCF_001604975.1 Cebus imitator
TTCCTTGTTTCCTCTTTTTTCTTTTTTGAGACGAAGTTTCACTGTTGTTGCCCAGGCTGGAGTGCAATGGCGCGGTCTTGGCTCACCACAATCTCCAACTCCTGGTTCAGGCTCTTCTCCTGCCTCAGCCTCCTGAGTAGCTGGGATTACAAGTGCCCACCACCAAGCCTAGCTAATTTTTGTATTTTTAGTAGAGACAGGTTTTTGCCATGTTGACCAGGCTTGTCTTGAACCTCAGGTGATTCACCTGCCTCAGCCTCCCAAAGTGCTGGAATTACAGGCATGAACCACCGTGCCCGACCTTGAATTTTTATGAGTACATAGTAGGTGTGTGTATTTATGGGGTATGGGGGCTATTTTGATACAGGCATGCAATGTGTTAATAATCACATTAGAGTAAATGAGCTATCCATTGCATCAAGCACATATCATGTATTTGTGTTTGTATTAGTTAATTTCTGTTGTTATTAAAGTTATTATTAATACTAATTGCTAACATGAATATTAATAGCATTGATCATTATTAATTTACTGCTATTGACTCTTGTGTTGTAATTGTTATTAATCCTTCGAGTCTCCAGCTTTCTGGAACTTGGCCAGCAGGAGGTGTTCGAGTTTTTCACAGCAGGGAGGAAGGGCGGTTGGACCAGTTCTCCTAAGGGGGCCTGGCTTGTGTCTGGGAGCTGCTGATCAGTTGTGGGAATTCAAATAACCCTTTCTCTCCTTGGCCCCAGTGACCTGCAGGGTGGGTAGAGCCGCGGCTGGCTGGCCTCCCAGTGGCGATGAGGACCTCGCTGTGCTTGCGGCAGCGGCGCTCTTAAATCTAGGGCACAGTGATGGGAAGGTTATTTGCTGGAATCCCTTTGCCTTTCCAAGGGAAAACAAACACAAAAAGCGAGAAGTCTTCGGGTCTCAGTGAGCATCAAAACAAGAAACTGAACTCCGGTGGGGACACGGGCGAGCAACTAAGCAAGGAAGGAAACCAGTTTGTGCCTCCGAGAAATCTGGCAGGCAAGAAGGCTTGAACCGTGATTAAAAAGGGGAAGAACCGCAAGTCCCAATTTAAGTCAGCGGAGCTGCTGTCTGGGCAAGTGAGAGGGAAAGTGCTTGTGGCTGGCAGATTTCAGCAGCCATGTGGCATTGGCTGGGTACCGGGCTGCTGTGTGGGTGCCGCCTGGCAGCTGCATGGCTACAAACAAGTAACTGTTTTCTTTTGGCCTCAGTGTCCCCAAGTATAAGAAATTGAACAAATTATATGGGGTAATCCATTCAGACTTTTTATTTTTTGAGATGGAGTCTTGCTCTGTCACCCAGGGTGAGTGCAGTGATGCGATCTTGGGTCACTGCAGCTTCCACCTCCGAGGTTCAAGCAATTCTTCTGCCTCAGCCTCCCCAGTAGCTGGGATTACAGGCATGCGCCACCTTACCCAGCTAATTTTTGTATTTTTAGTAGAGATGGGTTTTCACCATGTTGGCCAGGCTGGTCTCAAACTCCTGACCTCAGGTGATCCACTGGCCTCAGCCTCCCAAAGTGCTGGGATTACAGGTGTGAGCCACTGCACCCGGCCTCCTTGAGACTTCATTGACCCTCCCCCACCCCACCCCTCTTCCCACATCCTCAGAAGCTGTGTGAACAGCTTGAATCCCACCCTCAACAGGACCTTCTCCTCACAGCCCTCCATGGCACCCTACTGCCCTCAAAATATTCCCAAAGTCCCCACCAGGACCTTCAAAACACCATGTGATGGGTCCACCTTTGAAATGTCACCTCTTATCAGTATAGGTGTCACCACTGCCTTTATGACTTTCTTCTAATGCATCAAATGTATTCCCACCTCAGCACCTTTGCACATGCTGTTCCTTTGGCCTGGAATGCTCTTCCCTCAGATGTTATAGTACCTGGATCCTTCTTGTCATGGGGGGCTCTAAGCTCATGTATTAGTTCCTCAGAGGTGTTCTTCCTGAGCCCCAGATCTAAGATATCCCCTTCCCAATCTCCATCCCATAACTGTTTTGTCATTCCATAAGTGATCCCACTACGTATGTCCCCTCACCAGAAGATCAGCTCCACGCAGGCAGAGATATTTGTGTTGTTCACTGCTGTGTTCCCAGCACCTAGAACAGTGCTTGGTGCATAGTAGTTATTTCATACCTATGTGTGGAAAGCAGATTTTTGTGGCCCTTGTCTTCAAGGTCATTGGACAGCAGGAATCCTATAGCAGGCCAGCTCCCTTCCCCCATCTACTTGGAGCCTGGAAATCCCCACCTTCTGGGGAACCCCTTCCTGTAGCTCGAAGGCCAGGACTCCCTGAGTGCTTCCTGGAGCCAAGTCTCGAGCTAACTGCTTTAATGCATTAACTCACTTAATTCTCACTGCCAGGAGAGTGGGCACACATTATTTCCATTTCATAGGCAAGGAAGTGGAGGTACGGAGAAGTCAAGTCATTTGCCCGGGTAGGAAGAGGGGGAGGCAGTGGAATGGAGACACTTGCTGCCTGGTAAGGCTTGAGGTGGCCCCTCCAAGCTGGGGGCGTGGGCGACTAGTTTCCTGTTGGGGGAGGGGGAGAAGGGTAGACATTCCTCCCTCCTCGCCCTCCCACGTGTTGAGGGAGACGCTGACTGAGAGCATGCCCCACTCCGGACTAGGGGGAAGCCCACTGTCCGTCTCGGTTCCTCATGAGGCCGCGGGGAAAATGTAAGTAGCCTGGATGCTGGCAGGGGGGTGGGCGCAGAGGCCACGGGAGCCAGTGGTCCGAGAGGGCTTCCTGGAGAAAGATGCAACCCTCCTAGAGTTGGAGGACAGGACGGGTAGCCGGAGGGAGGCTGATTTACACTGGCACCGGCTGTAGCAAAGGCAAAGCTGAGGGCTGGGGCCAGAACCCAAATTGGGGGCTGGGGCCGTGGCGGATCGCCTCAGCTGATCGCAGATAGTCAGGGCGGGGCAGGGCTGGGCTGTGTCCCTCGGGCGATGATGAAAGACTGGGTCGCTATTGCACGACCCAGCCCTGCGGGCGCTGATAAGGCCCTGCAGGAGGGAGTCAGCAGAGATGCACCCCTTGGAGGCCAGACCTCTCGACCCTGCCCTCCCTAGGCCCTGCCCCTTCATCCGGCCCCGCCTCCAGGCGCTGAGGCACCCGGTGGCCTGCTGGCATCGAGTGGGTGAGGCTAAGTTCGCCCCGCCCATTCGATCCTCCCTTCTTTAGGCTGTGGGACGCCAAATCGAGTGGGCACGTGGTGGGCGTGACTTCGCAAGGCCCCGCCTCTTGCCTGGCCCGCGTTAGGAGAGGCCTTAGACCCGGTCAGCAGCAGACTAGCGGGATTGGTAGGCGGGACCAGCCCAGGCTCCGCCCTCATGTCCCGCCCCACCAGCCGAGTCTCCGGCCCGTGGGCGAACAGGGGCGTGACTCCTGGTGGCCCCGCCCCTGTCGCGGCCGTCCTCCTCCTCCTGAGCCGCCAGGCTCAGCTTGCGCTGCCGATACCTCTTTACATAACGGCGCAGGGCGGCATGGGTCCGGGCCACCGCCTCCGCCCGGCTGCCCGCCCGGACTGTCGCGGCCCGCGGTGGCGACGGCGGCGGCTGCAAAGTTTCCCAGGCGGCGGCGGCCCAGGGGCGCATCCTCCCGCAACTGTCAAGCGCTGGCGGCGGAAATGATGAGGCGCTGGCCATTTTCCGAGCCCGGGTTTCCTGCCTGAGCCCCGCTCCAGCGAGCCGCTAGCGAGAAGCCGGCGCGCGGGAGAGGACGCTCCCGGGGCGGGGGCCCACCCGCCCCCTCGGGATTTCGGGGGCCCGGGGGCGCGCGACGCCATGGGCCGGCCGGGCCCGGAGCCCCTGTCTCTCAGGTGAGTCCGCCTTTGCCGGCAATGTCCTCCTCTGGGGCCGGGAGGGCTTTCGTGGGGGAAGGGAAGGCCCCGTGTCCGGTTCTGCCCGGGCTCTGCGCGTCACCCCCTGCCCAAAATACTGCCCTGCGGCTCAGATGGAGGCGTTCCGGGGTGACGGCTCCCAGCACCTGCGACCCCCCCCCCCAAGCTACCACCACCACGCACACACGTGTTGAGGAGAGCGTTGGGATGATAGCTGAGGCCGTGGGAGCGGGGAGAGGGCATCGCTCGCCGACACCCCCAGCCCACCCTACAGTAGCCTCGCCGGTTGGGGGCGGCCCTCCCCTCAACTTGTGCCTAGGGAGGAGCGGTCAGGGGTCATCCATTGCTACCTTGAAAGTGAAAGTAGTCAAACTGAGGCTGTGAACACAGATGAGCCCTTGGGTGTGGGGGCAGCGGGAGAAGATGCGCCGGCCTCTCCCCACCCCCATTCCGGGCCATGTGGCTAAGAGGGTAGCGCCCTGATTCAGGAAGCCCCTCTCCCCAGTCCCTGCACTGCCGAGGTGGGCCGGGCCAGGCCCCCGTATATTGCTGAATTGGGCGCTTCACCAGGGCTAGGGGTCCCAGAGACAGGTTTCTGGGACTGATCTTCTCACACCTCCGACCTGGGGTTCCCTGGGAATACCCTGACCGAAAAACGTCAGAAGGGGGTGTTGGTCTTCTAGATCCTGACAATTGGGAGGGTATTTCAGAGGCCTCTGATGCCTGGTGCAGAAATCTCCTCCCCTCCCTGCCTCCTTCCTTCCCTCCAGGGGAGCTTTGTTTTGAGGGAGGGGATTGCATTTGAGGAACCGGAGAGGGGTGTCTGCCTGCTTGTCCCGCTTTATTTTCTTTAGTTTCCTCGTTCTCCTGTTTCTCTTCCCCATTCCCAACCACAATTGATGTAGGTGAGGAGGTCACTGCCTGCAGCTGGGGGCCTCCAGGGAGGGGTACGGCCAGGCTGGGCTGAGTGGGAGGAAGTGAAATCTGGTGGGGGATTCGGAGCAGAGGCTCGGGCAAAGCAGTGTGGGCAGGGCCAGCTTTCGTGGCAGGAGAGCCGAGATCTGAACCACAGCCCCTCACCGGGGAGATGACAGTTCCCTCACGCCAGCCAGCAGCTAGGCCTCAGGGCCCCTGCCAGGGCAGTGGGCGTGTGGGTCTCCATGGATGCAGGCGCACGTTGTGTCTGGGTTTCCCATCACTGACCTGGCCACTCTGGAGGCTCCTCTGGACCTGCCCTTGTGGAGGGAGAGCCTGCAGAGGCCACCTGGGTAGGCTGAGCTTGGGGGATGAGAGCCTGGGCCCACTGGGGGAAGTTGGAAGGGTTTTTACTGCACTTTTCCTGAGCTTGTTCCCACAACCCCACTCTGGGAGGGAAAATCCTTCTGAGCCAAAGGGTGAGCATTCTTAGAACTTTTGTGAGTCCCTACGGGCCACAGAGCAGCCAGCTGGGAAGGGGCTGACCCTGAGCATCAGCAGCTGGGGGCTTGGCCTGCAGGGGCTCAGCAGGAAGTGGAGGAGGATAGTGACAAGGGTCCTGGAGACTGCACTTCGCTGCTCCCGCAGCCTCCATTCAGCTGAAGGCATGGGCAAGTGACTTGGAACCTCAGTTTCCCCCTGTATAAAACAGGGTAATAACAGGTTTGCATTGGAGATTTAATGAGCCGGTGTGTAATGAGCACCTGCTGCCTGGCAAAGAGAAGCGATTCAGTTGCAGGTGGTGGTGGTGCTTTCATCATCGCCTTCGTGAGTGTTATTGTTATTGGCTGTGAGCTGCTACTTCTGCGGTCTCCCTTGAGCATCTGTTGCGCACATAGCACTGGAGTGTCCAGGGTGTTTGGGAGCAGAATTTTGAAGATCTGGGCACTTCCTTACCCAGGAGGCCTTGCTGAACTGCCCCACCTCAGTTTCCTCATCTGTGAAGTGGGTGTGCTAATAGCATCTACTTCTTAGGGTCATGGGAACCATGAATGAGTGAATTCACAGAGTCTAGAATGGCTTGGTCGGGAGGAAGAGAAGCAGCCTTGGGGCTGGGATGATCTTTTTTGCTGTGGTTGTTAGCTCTGTGGGCTTTCCTTCCTCCTCCCGCTCACCCCCATGTCTCTCAAACCTGGGCCTGATGCTCCTCCTCTGATAAATAGAACTTTTGAATACAAATAGATCCTGTAGGACTGCTAAGTCCTTGGATTTCTGGCTCCCACTGTGCCACCCCCAGATAGTCTCCATATCCTGGGTGGAGCAGAGCTAGAAGCACTTGGAGGGACCTAGCCACCAGTCCTAGTGCCACCTGTCTCAGGTGAGGGGAACCCAGGTGCCCTCCCCAGCCAGGGTGGGGAGGGTCATTGAAGGGGTCTCAGGGACATAGTAGGGAGCTGTCCCTCAGTCTGGGCCAATACAGCTCCTTTTCGCTGAAAACGCCTTTGGGGCCCAGTTTACATGACAACATACCCTTCTGAGGGCTGATGTTCACGAGGGTCTCCCATTGCTGAAAATCCTTGGGTTGGTCACTTAACCTCTCTGAGGCAATTGAGACAGCATCTGTGAAAGACTCGAACAGCTATAGCACTCGCTGTGACACAGCATATAAAGCACTGAGTGCTGAGCCTGGCACTCAATTAACAATAGTAGATATTACTGTTATTATTAAAACGAGTCTTTTCCTGTTGAATTCCCGCTTCCCCCTGGTAGCAGTATGGGCTTTAGAGCCAAATCGGGCTCTACTGGCTTCCAGGTATCAGGTCCTAGGCAGGGAACCTGGCTTCTCTGGTCTGAGCCTCGCCTGCCTGATGGAAGCCAAGAGTTCCAGCCTCCGCAGGGTGGCTGCGTGAAGTACAGCGTCTGGACTGGGACTGTGTTGGCTGTACTTGCTCTGGCTGTGTGACCTTGGGCTGGTCCCTTAACCTCTCTGAGCCACAGGTCTTTTTGTCTATGAAATGGGGATGCTGCCAACTCCCTGTTAGGGTGGTTTTGAGAAGAGGAGGCATGCACAGTGACCAGCATGCAGTTGGCACTGAATAAGTGCAAGCCATTCTTGTTGATGGCCAGTAGGGGCTGGCACTTAACTGCCAGGTTTCCTGGGAAAATGGTCCCCAGGGGCTTGTGGGCATTCAGCATCTGTGATGAGGTGGAGCAGGAAGCCGCTTCCATTGGGCAGGCCGGAGAAGCCTGCCTCAGTGAGTCCAGAGGGGCAGTGCCAGCTGCTCATTCCCTGCAAGACCCCATTCCGCACTACCCACCCTTCCCGAGGAAACTGAGGCGGACAGGCTGCCCAGGGGAAGTGACTCAGCCGGGGTCACTTCCTGAGTCAGGCCTTATTGGACCCAGGAGTCCTGTACCCCAGCACCCCAGCTCTCCAGCTCCTCAGCTCCCCAGCTTCCCAGGGCTTGAGATCTCTTGGAGACTGAGCAGGTCCCGAGGCCTGGCAGCAGGATCAGGGCCACCGCTGGACATCCGTTCAATGGGGCCCTGCCGCCGGGGGGGACCAGCACCCTTCTACCAGGGCTCCAGGATTCCGCTGGCCACCACTGGACATCTTTCCTCCCAGCAGGGGCAAAGGACACTTCCCCAGGGGAAGAGGTCGTCCTGGCAGACCCCCCGCCCTGCCCCAGCCGGAAATCCGGCAGCTGAGCAGTTGGATAGAAGATTTTTCCTCCCACGCCACCCTATCAGGGGTCAGTCAGTGGGGCCGGGCCACAGGCTTCCTTGTGAGCCAGGCCTGGAGCCCCTGGGGGCCCGCCCGGATGTGACCCCCCCACCATCCTGGCTGGCCAGCAGGGAGCCGGCTGCTGCCTAGGACATGTGTCCTCTGGGAGGCCTGGGAGGGAGGAAGTCTGTGTCCTGCTCACAGGGGCTGCCTCACAGGGCACCCGATGGGGGGCCCCAGCTGGGGGACTGGGAATGTGATCAATCAGGAAGGTGGACACACAAGGGGACCACTAGCATGGGATCTGCCCTTTCAGAGCTCACACACTGGCATCATCTCAAGGAGGAGAGGCCCAGAGAGGGCAGTGTCTGCTGGGAGAGGTGAGGGAATTGAGGGCATAAGCATGTCCCTCCTGATGTCCCCAAGCAGCACATGGGAAGGAGGTTCACCAGAGGCTGTCCTCCTAGGATCTCACCTGTCTGCCTTCAACCCAGAGGCAGTGAAAGGAGGAAACCACGGCCTTGGGATGGGGAGGTGGGATTCTGACAGTTCTGCCTCTCCATGGGGAGATGGCTCCTGGCTTTCCCTACCTCCTGAAACCTAGCTGGGGTGGTGGCTGGGATGTCAGGCTGGCGGTGTGGGCAGAGAAAGAGGACATTTCCTGTTCCGGCAGACTGTGCTGGCCTCATAAATGTCTCCAGGCACAAGGTGACCCCAGCAAGGGTGCATCAGTGCCCTGCCGGCTGCCCCGTGGCCTGGGGTAGAACATATCTCTTGGCCTCCCCAGGGTCCCCGCCTTTGCCCCGCTCTTCCCGTGGGCATCTCTGCACCTGGCAATTTGAATGCTGTGAAAGGGCAGTGGGCCGCCTGCCAGGCAGTGCGTGCATCAGAATCCCACAGCTCTCAGGGCCTCCTTAGGCCATGGGGTCTGGGCTTCTGGAGCAGTTGGTGCTAGGCATGGAGAAGATAGAAATGTTCCCTGTGGCCTGGATTCAACCTGGAGGCCTCACTGGAGGAAGTGTCTCCTCTGAAGGTGTGAGACTTCCTATATGTGTCTGTGAGCTGGGGCAGGGGAGAGTGGAGGCTCTGGACTGGCCCAATTTAACTTCATTTACTACACTTTAAGAAATCTTCCCCAGGCTGGGCGCAGTGGCTCACACCTGTAATCCCAGCACTTTGGAAGGCCAAGGTGGGAGGATCACTTGAGCCCAGGAGTTTGAAACCAGCCTGGGCAATATAGTGAGACCCTGTCTCTACAAAAACAACAACAACAACAAAAACTGGGTATGGTGACACACTCCTGTGGTCCCAGATGTTCAGGAGGCTTGCTTAAACCCAGAAGGTCAAGCTTGCAGTGAGTGAGCTGTGATCACGCCACTATACTCCAGCCTGGGTGACAGTCAGATCTGTCTCAAGAAAAAAAATAAAAACACTCCCCAAGCCTCAGCAGGGGGAATTCCCACCATGGATAAAGGCTTTCTCTGAATGTGGGCCTGATCATTTAACGGAAAATTTTAGCTTCCCCAAATTATATTATTATCCAGGGTTATTAGCTAGAGGAGAGGCTGATAAGTCCTGATCTCGGGGGGTCGTGGATTAAGGGGATCCCACAGCTCAGAGCCAGGTTCCCAGCTGTTCAGGGTCCTGTGATTTCTCACTGACTGGGTGCCTCGGGCTGGCGTGCTTCTTGGGGAGTGCCAAGAAGCGGACTGTTTTGAGGCCCTGGATAGATAGCTCTCTGGTGGATCCGGCTGTGTTCTGAACTTGGGGTCCTGAGATGCAGGCACCCCTAGCCCCAGCTGGCGGGAGTGCAGCTAGTTGCCTCCATGTGTTTGCTGCAGGGAGGGACTTGGGGGTTGGGGACCAGGATGCTGAGCTCTTCCTGCTCCACATCATCCTGCCCCTCACCCAGCTGCAGGATTTGAGGAAACCCTGGAGACCCCCACAGCTGGGAGCTTCCTGCCCTAGAAGGCAGCCTGAGTAGGTAGCAGGCTCCTGGGTGCTAGGGCCCCTCTGTGGGGAAGGTGGTTCATTTCTCTGGCCGACCAGCCTCCCCAGAATCTCTGCTCTGGGTTAGAAGTATCCCAAAGACACCCTGCACCCCACTCATACCCTACAGTGGAAGCCTGGGGACCCTGGGATCATCATTGCTTCCTGTCCACAGCTTGTCAGCCTCTCACCCCCATCCCAGGGTTGTCACGATCTGATCAATCGCTTTTTATCTGCGCCTGGCACATAGTAAGCACTCAATAAACGCCACTGCCTGGGCCAGGGCCAGGGAGGGGGCCACCTTCCTGTGGCCTGCCTGCCCTCCTGGCCAGAAAACCTCCCTGGCACAGACCCTTCCATAGCTTGAGCTGCAGCTGATGGCTCTGGGCTGGCGACTTCCTGCCTGGAGCGGGCCGCCGCCTCTCCCCTGAGAAGGTCTTTTGTTCCAACTCCCCGTGATGCCCCCAGCCATGCCCAAGAGGCAGGCCCCCCTGTGGCTTCCCCTGGCAGCCTGACTCCAAGGCTGGAGCTTTTCTTTTCTAACAGTAATAGTAAGAAAATAGCAGCAGCCACTCATGAGCCCCATACGAAGCACCCTGTAGACATCAGTCCTTTTTTTCTCTTTTTTCTTATAGAGATATGGTCTGCTTCTGTCACCCAGGCTGGAGTGCAGCGGTCCCTTGACCTCCTGGGCTCAAGCAGCCTTCCTGCTTCTGCCTCCCGAGTAGCTGGGACTACAGGCCCAGGCACCATGCCAGGCTAATTTCTTTTTTGTATTTTTAGTAGACACAGAGTTTCATCATGTTGCCCAGATTGGTCTCGAACTCCGGGGCTCAAGCGATCCTCCCGCCTTGGCCTCCCAAGGTGTTGAGATTATAGGTGTAAGCCACCGAGCCCAGCCTCTCATTTTTGTTTTTTCCTTCTGCCCTGTGGCTGTTTTCCTTAACATTGGTGGGTTTGGGACCTGGACAGAGCTACTGCCGACTCCTGACTCCAGCCAGAGCTGAATGAGACCTTTATATCCTCTCCTCTGGGACTCACTCATTCATCCAATAAGCATTCATTGGGAAGTGAGCCCTTCTTGTGTGCATTCAGGCACTGATCAGACAATTTAGGGGTGCCCTCTCGGGGGGGGGTCTTTTTTTTTTAAATGAGAGGGAGTCTTGCCCTGTTACCAGGCTGGAATGCAGTGGCATGATCTCAGCTCGCTGCAACCTCTGCCTCCCAGGTTCAAGTGATTCTCCTGACTCAGCCTCCAGAGTAGCTGGGATTACAGGCGCGCACCACCACGCCCAGCTAATTTTTATATTTTTAGTAGAGATGGGGTTTCACCATGTTGGCCAGGATGGTCTCTATCTCTTGACCTCATGATCCGCCCTCTTCGGTCTCCCAAAGTGCTGGGATTGCAGGCGTGAGGCACCACGCCCGGCTGTGTGCGGGGTTTCTGTAATCACTAGCTATGGGGCCGCTGTGTTGTAGTTTCCTCATCTGGAAAATGGAAGCAATTGTTAGACCTACTTCCTAGGGCTCTTAGGAAGCTTGGGAGAGGTAATGTTTTGCAAAAGTAGTTAAAAAAAGATGCCTGATGTGATCTCAGCGTGGTAACACAAGCCTGTAGTCCTAGCTACTCTGGAGGCTGAGGCAGGAGTATCTCTTGAGCCCAGGAGTTTGAGGCAGCAGTGAGCTATAATCGTGCCACTGCGCTGCAGCTTGGAAGACAGAGTGAGACCCTGTCTCTCAAAAGAGAAAGAAAAATGCCTCATGTGTAGCAGACGCTCAGTAACTGTCATTGTTCTTATGGGGGGAGATGGCAGAGGGGCCCAGTGAGGGGGTGCTCCCAGCTATTGCCTGGACAGTGAGGGACCCGGAGTGGGTGCAGCTGTTCTGAGGAAGGCTCCTGCCAGGGTTTGGCTCTGCAGTTGGGCTTCAAGACTCTGACATACAGGGCTGGATGGAGGCCCAGGGTGCCCAGAAGGTAGGACAGCCTGGGGGCGGGGGAGGTTGGTTCATGCTGGTTACCACGCAGCTGCCAGGAGAGCCAGTTTGCAAATCCAACTGATCTCTCGCATTCATATGTTCATTTAACAGACATTCATTGAGCTCCTGCTGCATGCTAGGAGCTGGAGCTGGAGCAGGGAATGACTCATGGAGCTCAGTCTGGTGGGGAGACTGGCACTAATAAAAACACCCTTTTAAGTGATAGTGTGTGCCCAGTGTGCTGAAGGTCAAGTTCAGTTGGGAGCTCAGCAGAAGCTTCTCTTACATGCAACTGGAAGCAGACAGGGCAGAGGGAATGCTCATGCCAACACCCACAGGCAGCTGGCGTGGCTAGAGGCAGATCGTGTAGGCGAGGCAGGAGCTGGGAATGGAATCAGAGCTCTCTGGGTGTCCTCCAAGCCACAAGGGTAGTGCCTGTCTCACCTGTGTCAAGGTTGTGTGTGGGCAAGAGTGGGACTGTCCAAGAACAGGTTCCCCCATGTGGGGGTAAGACCCTCCTGCTTCAGGGACAGGAAGAACATGGTGGTCAATGGCAGATGTGGCCCCTCTCCCTTCCCTTCTGCCTGACAGCTTTTACTGACTAACTGTGCAGAGCGCCTACTGCGTGCAGGTCCCAAGGAGCCTGTGATGTACAAAACTGTTGACTATAGCAGGGCACAGCGGTTCATGCCTGTAATTCCAGTACTTTGGGAGGCCAAGGCGGAAGGACTGCTTCAGCCTAGGAGTTTGAGGCCAGCCTAGGCAACATAGTGAGACCCCATCTCTACAAAACATACAAAAATTAGCCATGTGTCGTGCCTGTAGTCCTAGCACTTTGGGAGGCTAAGGTGAGGATTGCTTGGGCCTGGGAGGTCTAGGCTGCCGTGAACCATCAGTGGCACTGCACTCCAGCCTGGGTGACAGAACAAGACCCTGTCTCAATAAAAAAAAAAGATTGTTGACTCTGCACAGCCCCTCCAGCGAGGGCAGAGGCACCTACTGGTACTCTCTGGTGTTCTACAGTGATGGGCCACAGGGGTTCCACCATGGCCTCATGTGGCAGGGGCACCCTTCATTGCCAGTGCCCTGCAGACGTGCCCAGCAGGACATGGCCACATGCAGAGACGGTGCTTGTGGAGGGGTGTGTGGCAGAGAGAGCCCTGTTTTCAGGTTTGCGTCTCCACCTTGCGCCCCCTTTCATGGATTCCCTACAGATACCTTGCAAAGTGGATGCCATGCTGCTACTTGCTTGGCAGATGAGGAAATCCAGGTTCAGAGAGGTTGAGTCAGGTGTCAGGGGCCACACAGCCAATATGTGGCCCCCTTTGTAATGTGAGCCCCGGGAGAGCAGTGTTTCTCTGTGCTGTTCACTGTGGTATCTGGGGCCTAGCCTGGTGTCTGGCACACAGTAACCCTCAGTAATACCTGGAGGGAGGATGAAGAAGGGCATGGTTGGAGGCGGCAATTGTCCCCAGGCCCCTGTGGCTCTGTAGCTTGTGTTGTGCAGCCACTGCCCCTGCCAGGGAGGGAGTCACCGGAGGTACCACTGTTCATTCATGGTGTGCTGATGTCAGGGATCTGCAGGCCCAGCTTTGTGGCCTGAGTGGGGAGAGCATTTCTTCTCCATGCTGAAGAGCAGACCTGGATATGTGGTCCCCAGCAGGGGCCCAGCCAGGCTCAGGAGGAAGGAAGGATGGCACCGATGAGAGCCCACAGAGGTCCCAGCTGTTTGGCACCACGGACAGCAGAGGGGTGGGGGGGACTCAGTGACATTCTGGTGATGTGCCTAAGGAAAGGCCCTCTGGCCATGGGAGGAGAAGGGCACCCCAGCTAAGATGGGTAGGCAAAGGTTTGCCGGTCCTGAGGGTCCCCTATTAGTGCAGGAAATTCCTCTGCACCCCTTGTGAGTCTTGTGAATTTATTCCTTTTTATTTTTTGTTTTACATTTAGTTTTGTTTTTCTTTGTGTGTGTGTGTGTGTGTGTGTGTGTGTGTGTGTGTGTGTGTGTGTGTTTGGGGAGGGACAGAGTCTCGCTCTGGCGCCCAGGGCGGGGAGCAGTGGCACGATTTCGGCTCACTACAACCTCCGCCTCCCAGGTTCAAGTGAGTCTCCTGCCTCAGCCTCCCGAGTAGCTGGGATTACAGACGAGCACCACCGCACCTGGCTAATTTTTGTATTTTTAGTAGAGATGGGGTTTCACCATGTTGGCCAGGCTGTTCTCAAACTCCTGACCTTAGGTGATCCACCTACCTCAGCCTCCCAAAGTGCTGGATTGCAGGTGCGAGCCACCATGGCCAGCCTGTTTTATATTTATTTTTATGGACACCAATAATATACTGTCATTGCAACCTGGAAATAACAATAGCAGCCAGTCTTTATTAAGCATTTTCTAGGTTCTAGGGCTTTACACCTATCAGTTTATCCTCATAATATGCCTATGAGGTAGGCATGATCATGGTTCCCCTTTCACAGATGGGAAAACTGAGGCATGGAGTAATAACGTAAGTCACTTAAGGTCCCATAACTACTAAGTGATGATGCTGAGATTTTTTTTTTTTTTTTTTTTTGAGGTGAGGTCTCACTCTATCACCCAGCCTGGAGTGCAGTGGCGTGATCTCAGCTCACTGCAACCTCTGCCTCCTGGATTCAAGCAATTCTCCTGCCTCAGCCTCCCGAGTAGCTGGGATTAAAGGTGCCTGCCACCATGCCTGGCTAATTTTTTTTTTTTTTTGTATTTTAGTAGAGATGGGATTTCACCGTGTTGCCCAAGCTGGTCTTGAACTCCTGACCTCGAGTAATCCACCTGCCTCGGCCTCCCAAAGTGCTGGGATTACAGGTGTAAGCCACCATGCCCAGCCCTTTTTTTTTTTGAGACAGAGTCTCGTTCTGTCACCTGGGCTGGAGTGCAGTGGTGTGATCTCAGCTCACTGTAACCACTGCCTCCCAGGTTCAGGCAATTCTCCTGCCTCAGCCTCCTGAGTAGCTTGGACTACAGGCACATGCTACCACATCCAGCTAATTTTTGTATTTTTAGTAGAGACGGGTTTTCACCATATTAGCTAGGATGGTCTCCACCTCCTGACCTCGTGATTTGCCCACCTCAGCCTCCAAAAGTGCTGGAATTACAGGTGTGAGCCACTGGTCCTGGCTTTTCTTTTTTTTTTTTTGAGACAGAGTCTCACTTTGTCACCCAAGCTGGAGTGTAGTGGCATGATCTTGGCTCACTGCAGCCTCCTCCTCTCGGGTTCAAGCAATTCTCCTGCCTCAGCCTCCAGAGTAACTGGGGCTACAGGCGCATGCCACCACGCCTGGCTAATGTTTTGTATTTTTAGTAGAGACAGGGTTTCACCATGTTGGCCAGGCTGGTCTCAACCTCCTGACCTCAGGTGATCTACATGCCTTGGGCTCCCAAAGTGCTGGGATTACAGGCATGAGCCGCTGAGCCTGGCTGTGCTGGGATTTGAACCCATGCTCCAGAATCTGTGTTCTTAGCCATCCCTGCTAGAGATAAGTAGTAACAGCCTTCTTGTTTATTTCCCCACCATCCCCACACCCCAGTTATGACTCCTCCCCAGAGGTACCCACTGTTTCAGGATCGGTTTGCTTCTGCCAGACCTTTCTTGCCCACCAGTTACAAAATATTTGTGTACACATAAACAGTAGTTTGGTTTTATGTGTGTTCATGTAAATGGGATTGTCCAGCATCTTATTCTGCCATTTGCTTTTTTGCCTAATGATAGCCCTGGCGCTCTCCCGGAGGTGCTGGGTGGGTTTCCCCATCCTTTCCCCCTGCTGTCGGGTATTCCAGCCTATAGATGGACCAGTTTCTTTCACCAGTCTCCAATGGTGGGCATTTAGGTTGCCTCTAATTTTTCCCCATTATAAACGCTGCGGCAGCAAATGTGTAGCAGGGAGCAAGTATATCTTGAATACTTAAAATTGGGATTCCTAGAGCCTAATTGCCCTGGCTAGGACTGTCAGTACTGTGTTGAAGAGAAGTCACCAGAGTGGGCATCCTTTTCTTGTCCCTGGCCTTAAAGGAAAAGTTGTCAACTTTTCACCATTAAGTACAATGTTGGCTGTGTGCTTGTCATATAGGGCCTTTTTAAATTTAATTTTATATTTTTGAGACAGGGCCTCACTCTGTTTCCTGGGCTAGAGTTCAATGGCTGATCATGGCTTACTGCAGTCTTGACTTCCTCAGGCTCAGACAATCCTCCCACCTCAGCCTCGTAAGTAGTTAGGACTACAGGAGTGTGTGCTACAATGCCAACTAAATTCTGGGTTTTTTTTGTTTTTTTTTTTTTTGAGAGATGGGCTTTCACCATGTTGCCCAGGCTGGCTCAAACTCCTGGGCTCAAGTAATCCTCCGGCCTCAGCCTACCAAAGTGCTGGGATTACAGGCCTGAGCCTCCACGCCCAGCCTTTGCATAGGGCCTTCAGCGTGTTGAGGTACGACATACCATCTAGCTTACTTTGTTGAAAGTTTTTATCATAAAGGTCTGTTGAATTTTGTCAGATACTCTCTCTGCATCTATTGAGATGATCGTACGGTTTTTGTCCTTCAAAAGCAGGATTCCAGAGTCTAGAATCAGTTCTGCCAAACTGGCCGTGTCCCTTACAGAATGCCACCCAACAAGGGAGTGCGTGTTTCCCTGCATCGTCACCAGCGCTGGGTGTTACGGTCATGTTGGATTTCTCCTGGGGTGCGGGGTACCTGCTTGCCCACCTGCTCACTCCATGTCGCCCCCCACCCCCCTGTGTCTTTCAGCCCACCCGCACCACCTGGGTCTCCGCCATGAACGGGCCCGCCCTGCAGCCCTCCTCGGCCTCCTCCGCGCCCTCGGCCTCCCCGACAGCGGCCCCGCGGGGCTGGAGCGAGTTCTGCGAGCTGCACGCAGTGGCCGCGGCCCGGGAGCTGGCCCGCCAGTACTGGCTGTTCGTCCGCGAGCACCCGCAGCATGCGCCGCTGCGTGCCGAGCTGGTGTCGCTGCAGTTCACCGACCTCTTCCAGCGCTACTTCTGCCGCGAGGTGCGCGATGGCCGCGCGCCGGGCCGCGACTACCGGGACACAGGCCACAGGCCCCCCGCCAAGACCGAGGCGCCCCCGGAGCCAGGCCCTGGCCCCGCCGCCCCCAGCCTGCCCAAGGCCCGCAGCTCTGAGGAGCTGGCCCCGCCGCGGCCGCCCGGGCCCTGCACCTTCCAGCACTTTCGGCGCAGCCTCTGTCACATCTTCCGCCGCCGCTCGGTGGGGGAGCTGCCCGCCGCCCACAACGCCGCCGCCCCCGGGACCCCCGGAGAGGCGGCCGAGACCCCCACCCGGCCTGGCCTGGCCAAGAAGCTCCTGCCCTGGAGCCTGGCCCGGGAGCCGCCGCCCGAGGCGCTGAAGGAGGCTGCGCTGCGCTACAGTCTGGCCGACGAGGCCTCCATGGACAGCGGGGCGCGCTGGCAGCGCGGGAGGCTGGCGCTGCGCCGGGCCCCGGGCCCCGACGGCCCCGACCGCGTGCTGGAGCTCTTCGATCCGCCCAAGGTAAGCCCCGTGGGGCTGCGCACTGCACCGCGCCCTTCGCCTTCACCCTGGGGAGAATGCGGGCTGGGGAGGGGCGATGGCTTTCTAGCTGGTGGCCCCAGAGTGCCCCAAGGGAGCTAGGCCCTTTTAGGCCGAGTACAGTGGCTCATGCCTGCAATCCCAGCACTTTGGGAGGCTGAGGCAGGAGGATCGCTTGAGCCCAAGGATTTGAGACCAACTTGAGCAACTTATACCCTATTTCTTTCTTCTTTTTTTTTTTTTTTTGTCTAAGCCTCTTTGTAAGTCATTAAGAACTTGCTTTATGTAGACCCTATTTCTATAAAAAATTAGCCAGGCGTGGTGGCACGTGCCTGTGGTCCTAGGCTTGTGAGGCTGAGAGGGAAGATGACTTGAACCCTGGAGGTGGAGGCTGCGGTGAGTCGTGATCATGCCACCACACTCCAGTCTGGATGACAGGGTAAGACCCTGACTCTAAACAAATAAAAGAAGAACTTTTTATTTTAGAATTTTAGATTTACAAGCCTGGTGCAGTGGCTCATGTCTGTAATCCCAACACTTTGGGAGGCCAAGGTGGGCAGATCACTTGAGGCCAGGGGGTTCGAGACCAGCCTGGCCAACATGGTGAAACCCCATCTCTACTGAATGTATAAAAAATTAGACTGGGCATGGTGGTATACGCCTGTAATCCCAGCTACTTGGGAGGCTGAGACAGGAGAATTGCTTGAACCGGGGAGGTGGAGGTTACAGTGAGCCACGATCACACCACTGTATTCCAGCTTTGGTGACAGAGCGAGACTCCTTCTCAAAAAAAAAAAAAAAAGAATTTTAGACTTACAGGAAAGTTACAAAGATAGTAGTGTTCCTTTACACATGGTACCCAGGTTCACCAAAGATTCACATCCTATGCTGTCTGTACATTGGTTGTAGCTAAGGAACCAGCACTGGTACATTACTATTCGCTAAACACCACTGTTCCTTTGGCTTTGCTAGTTTCCTCTAATGTCCTTTTTCTGTTCCGCTCGTCCCCCAGGATACCACATGAGGTTTAGTTGTTACGTCTCCATAGGCACCTCTTGGCTGTGACAGTGTCCAACCGTCTGTTGTTGATGGCCTTGGCAGTTGTGAGGAGTACCAGTCAAGGATTATGTACAGTGTCCAGGGACAGCTTTTTGGCTTCACATTGGATGTGGTAGCAGGTCAGTCTGAGATCCTTGAAAACCCTGACTCAGACTGGCATTGACAGATGGGTGTTTTATTTCTAGAGGTCTCAAACCCATCGGAGAATTTCTTTGCACCTCTTGTGCTTTGGTGATGTCTTGTTTTCTTTCAAGTTTAAAAGAATTTGTCCTTTGGCAAAACCCCATTGCTACAAAAAATACGAAAATTAGCTGGGCATGGTGGCATACGCCTGTGGTCCCAGCTACCCTGGAGGCTCTGGTGGGAGGATCGCTTGAGCCCAGGAGCTCAAGGCTGCAGTGAGCCGAGATCGCACCACTGCACTTCAGCCTGGGCAACAGAGCAAGACCCTGTCTAAAAAAAAAAAAAAAAGTCCTTTTTCTTCACAGCTGGCATAATTCCCACTGTGCTGTTGAGGCCGAAGGGTCACTGTTTTGTTCTACTTGTATTCACCTGACAGGCTCCATCTTTGACTTAGATATGCGTGACAGGGCCATACAGCTTTCATCTAATTGCTCTCTCTTTGGGATCCTGTTACGTGCTAGGGCCTTATTCTAGAACATGAGCAAAACGGATGTGATCCTGGCCCTGAGGGGCTCACGATGGGAGTGGAGGAAACCTACGGTTACTCTTTTATTCATTCGACAGATACTTACGGAGCACCTACTACGTGCTAGGCACATGCTAGGTCGGGGGAGTAGGCGTTCTAATGGAGGCTGTTGAGGAAATAAACCCACTAATGAACATGGAATTAAAAATGGTATTATGTTTTAAAGGTAAAACAGTGGGGTCTTCGGGAGGATAACTGAGGGGTCCCTGTGGTTTGGGAGAATCATCCAAGAATCCTTTGAAGTAACCTTTTCAAACTTCACTGTGGTGTAACATGCAGACCTGGAAGTGTGTGACGTATGTGAAACACATCTGAAGCTGTTTCCCTGTGTGTGCAACGCAAGTGACCAGCACCCCAGAGGGCTCCCTTCTGCCTCCCCCATGCCAGGACCCTGCACTCTCATACACACCGCCTCTTATCACCACAGGTTAGATTTCTCTGTTCTTGAATGTCATGTGAATGGAATCACACAGTAGGTTGCCTTTTGTTTTATTTATTTTGAGACAGGGTCTCTGTCGCCTAGGCTGGAGTGCAGTGGCACAGTCATGGCCCATTGTAGCCTCGACCTCCCAGCCTCAGGTTATCTTCGTGCCTCCTGCAGCTGCTTTGGGAGAAGTTTGGCAATTTCTCTCAAATAAACATGCACCTACTGTATGACTGAACAATGCCGTTTCTAGGAATCCACCCGAGAGAAGTATGTCCATACTTAGACCTGGATGCAAGCTACAGAACAGCCTTATTCAGAAATCAAAATAGAAATAACCCAAATATTCATCAACAGAGGATGGGATAAACCAATTGTGGGACATGAAGACATCATGCGGAATCTATTCAGTACTCAAAAAAAAAAACAACCAGGCCGGGTGCAGTGACTCACGCCTGTAATCCCAGCACTTTGGGAGGCCGAGGTAGGGGGATCATTTGAGCCCAGGAGTTCAAGACCAGCCTGGGCAACATGACGAAACCCCATCTCTACAAAAAATACGAAAATTGGCTGGGTGTCATGCTGCATGCCTGTGGTCCCAGCTACTCAGGAGGCTGAGGTTGGAGCACTGCTTGATTCCAGGAGGATAGGAGGCAGAGGCTGCAATGAGCCAAGATCAAGCCACTGAACTCCAGCTGGGTAACAGAGCAAGACCCTGTCTCCAAAAAAAAAAAAAAAGCAAGAAACTATTGACACACGTGATCAATGTGATCAATCTCTAAAATATTCTTATGCTGGGCAAAAGGAGCCAGAAATAAAAGGCAACCTATTTATTAGCTAGGAGTGGTGGCACGTGACTGTGGTCCCAGCTACTAGGGGTTAGGTTGCCTTTCGTTTTATTTATTTTGAGGCAGGGTTTCTGTTGCCCGGGCTGGAGTGCAGTGGCCTGATCTTGGCTCATTGCAGCCTCAACCTCCCCCTCAGTTATCTTTTCTGTGTGTGTGTGTGTGTTTTTTTTTTTAAGTAGAGATGGCGTTTTGTCATGTTGGCCAGGCTGGCCTCGAACTCCTGACCTCAGGTGATCCACCCACCTCAGCCTTCCAAAGTGCTGGGATTACAGGTGTGAGCTACTGCCTGTAGCGCATCTAGGTCTAAGTATAGACACACGTCCTTTCATTTCTCTCAGGTGGATTCCTAAAAGTGGCGTTGCTCAGTCATAGAGTAGGTGCGTGTTTACTTCAGAGAAATTCCAAACTACTCCCAGAGTAGCTGCACCATTTTGTGTCCCACCGACAAGTGGGCAAGAGTTCCAGGTGGCTCCACATCCCCACCAGAGTCACTTTAGTATATGTGTTGCTGGATCTGAAGGTGGCTTTAATTGCGTTTCCCTGATGACTCACAGAGGTTAAGCACCTTTTCGTATGTTCATTGACCATTGGAATTTGGTCTTTGGTGAAGTGTATGTTTTTATTATCTGTCTAGCCTTTTAAAAATTGATTTGTAAAAGTCGTTATATATTCTGGACAATTTCTTTGCATTTCCTAACTTTGTGGGCTGGTTTTTCACCAAAAGCATTTTTTTGCGGGGGGAGAGAGGGAATCTCGCCCTGTCGCCCAGGCTGGAGTGCACTGGAACAATCTCCACTCACTGCAGCCTCCACCTCCCAGGTTGTTAAAGCGATTCTCCTGCCTCAGCCTCCCAAGTAGCTGGGATTACAGGTGCCCGCCACCATGCCTGGCTAGTTTTTTGTATTTTTGGTAGAGATGGGTTTTTGCCATGTTGACCAGGCTGGTCTGAAACTCCTGACTTCAGGTGATCCACCTGTCTCAGCCTCCCAAAGTGTTGGGATTACAGGTGGGAGCCACTGCCCCAGTTTTTGCATTTTTAGTAGAGTGGGTTTCATCATGCTGGTCAGGCTGGTCCTGAACTCCTGACCGCAGGTGATCTGCCCTCCTTGGCCTCCCAAAGTGCTGGGATTACAGGTGTGAGCCACCACACCTGGCCAGGAGGTCACTTTTGGACTGAGAGTTTCATCCTAAGTAAATCACTGGGCCTTCCAGGCAGAGGGAACAGTGTGGGCAGGGACCCTGCATGGAGAATGTGTTCATAGCATGTTTTGAAGAAAGGACAACATGAAGAGGCTGGTGTGGTGGGAGCACAGGGAGGGAGATAGGGAGCAGGGAAGTACGTGTAGGCGCAGGACATGGGAACAGGGGGACTTAGCATTTTACTTCAAACACAACCAGAAGCTGTTGGAAAAATGCAAGCACAGATAAAAATGGTTCTATCATCATATGTTAAAAATTTCGAGGCTGTGACACCATGAAAGACAGATAACGGCCCCAATACATGATCTTATCTGTGCGACATTGTGGGGTTCTTCACTTTGAAAAACAACTTCTGTGGCTAGTTTCCGTGGCTCATGCCAGTAATCCCAGCACTTTGGGAGACCGGGGCAGATCTTTGAGACGAGCCTGGCCAACATGGTGAAACCTCATCTCTAATAAAAATTATCTTGGTTGCCGGGCATGTTGGCTCATGCCTGTAATCCCAGCACTTTGGGAGGCCAAGGCGGGTGGATCATGTGGGGTCAGGAGTTCAAGACCAGACTGGCCAACATGGTGAGACCCCATCTCTACTAAAAATACAAAATTAGCCTGGTGTGGTGGTGGGTGCCTGTAATCCCAGCTACTAGGGGGGCTGAGGCAGGAGAACCACTTGAACCTGGGAGCCGGAGGTTGCAGGGAGCTGAGATCACGCCACTATACTCCAGCCTGGGTGACAAGAGTGAAACCCCGTCACAAAAAACTAAATAAGTAATTAAAATAATCTTGGAAAACCAGGTGTCGGGAGCCAGCTGGCCCTGGGTTTGAATAATGAATGAGCTTCTACTCAGTTCCTCCCACATAGGGCCGTGTGTCTCGGTGGGGAGAGTGCATGTGCTGTGTGCCTGGTGCCGGGAGTGCTGTGTGTGTGCTGTGTTACTGTTGTCTCGGTTGCTGTGGTTTCTTATGGTTGTGACTTCCGGCCGAGAGCCTGGGTTTATCTTCAGTGCTGGCTGGGCCCTCAGGGGAAGGCATCCCCAAGACTCCTGTTCTCTGAGAACCCTGATGGTGGGGCCCCATCAGATTCCCTAGGGCTTTCCCTGATCCAGGGAGCCAGGGAGGTCCAGAGGGCTTTTCCTTAGCCCCGGCTGGCTGGGGCTCTGTCACAGGCTTGGCGGTTGTTAGTGTGCCGCCTGCAAAGCCAGCAGCCCTGGTGAGGCTTCTCTTAGGCTTCTCCTAGACCCTCTGAGCATTGGTGGAACAGTCCAGGCGGCTCAGGAGTGTCCTCTCAGTGAATCTGTGTCCAGGCGATGGGCCGAGGGTGCTCAGAACACAAGCCTTGCATGTGCCTGCCAGGTGGTCAGCTGTAACCCCTGACCTCTGACCCAGGGTTTGGCTCTGGGCACAGCTTTAAACAAAAGGAAAAGAAAGTTCTGACAACCAGTGGGTGGTGACGAAGGGCTTACGCTTTGGATCTGCACCTGCACTCTGTCACTTAAAGGGCGCACTGCAGGAGACGGCGCAGATGTAATCCCAGTGCCAGCCTGGAGGAGGCCCTGCTGCCCAGAGTTGGAAGAGGCTTTGGAGGGAGAGAGCTGAGAGAGGGCAGCTGCCCAGAAGTCTGAGGCCCGGTGGGCCCTAGCTCCATCCCTACCAGCTGTGTGACCCAGGCCTGTGGAGCAGGGTAATGGCGCAGCTCCTCTAGGGGCTGTGAGGGCTGTGCTGGGAGAGAGCACTCTGTGACCAGGGGCGTGCAAGGGGAAGCCACAGCCTGCCAGGAGTGGGAGTGGGGACGGGGCGGGGGAGGAGATGCCTGTGTTTTCCAAGGTCAGGAGAAGGGGAGAGAAGTCCCGGCTTTCTCTGGTCTCAGTGGCATCCCTGCAGGTGGGCAGCATGGGCCCTTGGGAGGCGGGAGGGGGCAGCCTTCCCTGGGATTGGTCAGCAAAGGCCCCTTGGCAGGAGGCGGCAGTTCTGACATCCAGGTGAGGGAGTCCCAGGTTGAGGAACGGCAGGCGCACCGGCCCTGGGGTGAGCCGAAGAGGCAAGTTTGTGGAATAGCCAGGTAGCCAGGGCTTCAAGGGAGCAAGGAGGAGTGAGACTGCAAAGCTGGTGGGGCTGGATTGTGGGGGGCCACAGTGGGGACTTTAGGTTTTACACTAAAGGCAATGGGAACAATTTAAGGATTTAGGCCCACAGGGCCTGAGACACTTGCCGGGGCTGCCTGGAGGTGGGAGTGGGCGAGAGGGACCCTCCAGGCTACCTGTGGTCTCCCAGCCCAGGCCAGCGATAGGAGAGTTTGGCAGGATTTCTTTTAGAGACCTCCCTCCCCTGGGTACTGCTGAGCCCCAGGCAGGGCAAGGACAGGGGAGCAGTGTATTTAGCTGGGGGGAAGGTGTCAGGTGTCTCCTCACCCATCATCAGGGTCACGGCCGACACTCCTGCAGCAAGACAGGTCAGCAAGAGAAAAGCATCACAGAGTTATTGAATCCAAGTTTTATGTGACATGGAGCCTTCAGGAATGAAGACCAAAAGACCCAGGGAAACGGTCTGTCTGGTGTTTAGATTTGATGGAGCAGGGATTGCCACGTAAAAATGGGATTGGGGGCCTGGTGCGGTGGCTCACTCCTGTAATCTCAGCCTGGGACAAAGCGAGACTCTCTCTCAAAGAAAAAAAAAATGGGATTGGGATAAAAGGGTGTAATCTACTGGAATAGATGGAGGTGGGGCCCCAGCAAGGCCTGCCTGCTCCAGTTCCTCTTGGCCTCTGCATGGCGTTCCTTCCTCCTGGTATAGGGCAGGACCTCTCTGGAACTTAAAACCTGCCTCCTGCCGGGCGCGGTGGCTCACACCTGTAATCCCAGCACTTTGGGAGGTGGGTGGATCATGAGGTCAAGAGATTGAGACCTGGCCGGGCGCGGTGGCTCACGCCTGTAATCCCAGCACTTTGGGAGGCCGAGGCGGGTGGATCACGAGGTCAAGAGATCGAGACCATCCTGGTCAACATGGTGAAACCCCGTCTCTA